>NC_054475.1:44510088-45110088 GCF_017639515.1 Carcharodon carcharias | reverse complement strand
ACCTGATTCTAGCATTAAAATGGAGTTTGGGCTTCTCCCTGCATCCTGGTTTCATGTTCACGCTGGTTGTGGCACAGGTTCTAGCCTACCACCTTGGGCTACACAAATAAGTGCCTTAACAAAAACGCTTGTTCTAATTTCAGTAACCCTAAACAGATTTTCATTGTCTTTAAGTTACCTTTCACATAATTGTGCGTGGCAACAGATTCTCCAACAGAGGGAAACTACAATTAAAGTGATTATGCTGTTCAAATATATATTATATAATTTATCATGTGGTCATTGAGAAAGAAGGATATCCTCTGGAAACAATTAAAACAGTTTGGTCGGTAGACTTGTTTATTAGTTACTTCCCAACATTATGACAATGACTTCAATTCTAGAGTGCAAAGTGGCTGTGAAGTGCTTTGAGATATCCTGAGGTCATAAAAGACATGATATAAATGTACAGTTCTTCTTTCTTTACATTTGAAGCAATTATTGTCATTCACTTTATGATGATTTGTTATGATTTGCATTTTTTTAACCAATATGATAGTTGACTGAATTAAGATTTTGCCCTTTCATGTGATGGCCTCATTCCCATGTGAGCTAGATGCAAGAATTTAATCAGACAGATGCTAGTTAGTGTTAATAGCAATGAATCTCAGGCCTGGATTTTTACTTCATTTTACTGCCAGAAGTGGGTGGGGGTCAGAAAGGTGTGGGGAACCCAGAAGTCAGAATTGCCCCGCATGCATTGTGGTTTTAACTCCAGAGCATACGTGTGACATCACCAATCAGTTCCCCGCACCGAACCCAGCCTGATTTACAGGCTTGACTTCTAATTGGACAAGGAACAAGCTGTTGGAGGCTGCAGGATCAGATAGGTCCACAGTGCAGCACTTCACAAGGTAGTGAACACTGAGTAGACATTGAGCAGAAAGGAGATTGTGGTCAAGCGGGGACAAAAGTATAGTGGGGTAAAAAGAGCTTGAGAAAACTTTTGAAAACTGGGAGAAGGTGATACTGTGCTAATAATGAGGGAACAGGTTGCAAAGAGTGGCAATATAATAACTGATGGAATAGCTGCTGATAGGAGTTCCTCAGAGTAGTGTCTCAGGCCCAACCATCTTCAGCTGCTTCATCAATGACCTTCTATCATAAGGTCAGAAGTGGGGATGTTTGCTGATGATTGCACAATGTTCAAAACCATTCACAACTCAGATACTGAAGCAGTCCATGTCCAAATGTAGCAAGACCTGGATAACATTCAGGCTTGGGCTGACGAATGGCAAGTAACATTTGCGCCGTAGAAGTCTCAGGCAATGATCATCTCCAACAAGAGAGAGTCTAACCATCGCCCCTTGATGTTCAATGGCATGACCATCACTGAATTCCCTCACTATCAACATCCTGGGGATTACCATTGACCAGAAACTGAACTGGAGTAGCCATATAAATACTGTGGCTGCAAGAACAGGTCAGAGGCTAGGAGTCGTGTGTAAATAACTCACCACCTCACTTCCCAAAGCCTGTCCACTATCTACAAGGCACAACTCAGGAGTGTGATGGAATACTCCCCACTTGCCTGGATAAGTGCAGCTCCCCAACACTCAAGAAACTTGACACTGTCCAGGACAAAGCAGTCCGCTTGATTGGCACCACATCCACAAACATTTACTCTCTCCACCACCAACACACAGTAGCAGCAGTATGTACCATCTACAAGATGCAGTGCAGGAATTCACCAAGGCTTCTTGGACAGCATCTTCCAAACCCACTACCACTACCATGTAGAAGGACAAGAGCAGCAGATAGTTGGGAACACCACCACCTGGAAGTTCTCCCCCAAGTTATTCAGTCATTCACTGTCCTGACTTGAAAATATATCGCTGTTCCTCCACTGTCGCTGGGTCAAAATACTGGAACTCGCTTCCTAACAATATTGAGGGTGTACCTGCACCACATGGACTGCAGTAGTTCAAGAACGCAGCTCACGACCACCTCCTCAAGGGCAACTAGAGATGGGCAATAAATGCTGGCCTAGCCAGCGACACCCACATTCCCTGAATGAATAAAACAAAAGTGGAACAGAGGGCATGCAGAACAAGAAATAAGCTGATGTTGGTGGAGTGGATGGTGAGCCCTTAGACATGCGCCTTGTGAACCCCACTGAACATTTAAGGTAATACGTCATGCTGTCAATTCCAAGCTTATTGGTACTGAAGATTGGAAATGATCCAATGATTGACTGAGGTTGCTATACTGTTTGTTTATTTGTGACTCTAAATAAAAACAAGTAATCAATAATGGACTTTGCTGGAAATTGTTTAGGCTGTAATATTGCCATACTGTCTTGCAATGTTATTACTATAGTTGTAAACGATCCTGCAAAGGTGGCTGTTATTTTACCTTGATGGATGTCGTTCTTTTTCCCAGATGAATTTGACCCAGATGCAGTACAAGCTGTACAACTGGAGGATGGTACAACAGCTTATATTCATCACCCAGTCTCCATGCAGGGTTCCAACACTATCCTGGCTGTGCAGACAGAAGCAGGGTTGGAAACACTACATGCACCAACAGATGGCACTGTTGATCATGAGACCATGAGTGCTCTTGAGCATTATGCCAACAAGGTAAGCTATCATCTATGATCTGGAACAACCTTTTGCTCATTGTTATGAATGTTAGGTTTTATAAGATGATTATTTCTTGGGACTGTCTCTTTAATTTCAGGTAAAATGGAAGAATGAAGGTCATATGACCTCCAAATTCAGCTTGATACCAAACCTGAGTGGCTTGGTTGCTATGGGGCAGGGGGGCTCTGATTTATTATATGGAAAGAAGGTATAGGATGTTCACACCTGTAAACAGTGAAAAAAGCAACTATGCCGATGGGTATAGACTTTTGGTCTCCAAGTTTTGGACAGAAAAGAGAGAGAAAGGGAGGTGTCACAGAGAAAGGACTGCTGCTAGTGTGGTCAGTACAGAGAAGCTGTAAGTTCTGTGCAGGAGGGAAGGATGTCTCGGGTCAAAGAAACGCATCCCGTGACAATCTAAGGAATCCAGAAGATTTGTCTTGGCAAGGCAGGAAGGAGAAATTGCTAGAATTGGCCTTACTGCTGGAGCTCAGTTCAGGACTTCTTCAAGAGAAGTGCCTTTTGAGCAGTCACTCAACGTTACGACTCTGCGATGAAATAGGGAAAAGTGAATCCGTTGGAAGTTGAGAGTGATGTTGAACTGCTTCATGTGAAAACTGTTGTTCTGTGAAGAGCAAGACGTAAAGTATACCTGTGACATTGTACTTAAAGTTAAAGGGGGATATCTTTTCTGTGGTTTAGTGTATTAGTTGCCTACCAAATAGTGTTTAGTTGAATTTCATTTGTTACAATATAAGTCTTAAAATCTTATGATGTGACCTTCTCAGTCAGCCACTGGGAATTCAAATATCTCTTTAAAAGTTATTGGTCTCTTTGGGGATCATAACATCATTCAACTGAAAAATTGCTGCTACACCAAATTGGTCAGTGATTCACAATCCAGACATGCTGAAACTTGCTGAAACTGGAATATTTACATGATGTTCAAACAAACTTTGAGCATAAAAATTTATTATAGCACATTGATTTTGCATCAGCCAGCTCCTAGGCCAGTATTGCAAAGAAACTCTTTGTGGCAAACTACCCTGCTTTCCAGACTGAGGTAAACTTGGACAAATGAATGACCAAACAAATGCATTTCTTTCAGTCATTAGCAAAAAATATTTGGCTGTTTTTCAAAAATATTTGGAGAAAAGCTGGAAAGAATTTCAAAAGCTTTATTAAGGGAACATTTATGTTTTTTTTTTAAACTGTGAGGGAGAAAGAGAAAAACATGATGGACTATTCATTACCCTTTAAAGGCTTAGTTGGTGTTCGAATTATAGTTGAGAAACTTCAGAAAGCATACTGAATTGAGTCAGCTACCAAGACCCAAAGCTCTGGAAATCCCTCTCTAAATCTCTCCACCTCTCTGTCATCCTTTAAGTTGCTGCTTAAAATCCACCTCATTACTCAAACTGTTAGTCATCTGTCGTAATATCACGATTTGGTGCCAAATTTTATTTGGTAATGTTTCTGTGAAACTCCTTGGGATTTTTAGCTATGTTAAGACATTATATAAATACAAGTTGTTGTTGAGAAAGTTGAACACAGAGTATCTTTCTCATCATAACCAGTTATTTTATATAAAGAAAAACAAGTTAAACTTCAAGATCAAATGACCTTAAATTGTCATTTGTGTATCACCTGTCTTTGGGTAATAATTATAAAATCTGAGTATCTGATTTCTGATGCCTGTGAGACCTAGGGAGTGGAACAGAGACACATGAGAGTTTATTTTCTTGATCTAATTCGAATTTTTTTTTTAAATGTTTGTTGAATTTTGGAAGTGAATTGAAAGCTGCTATTTATCTCTGAAAATCACCTGTGCATTGCTAATAATTAGAAAATGTAAGCATTCTAGTTAATGACATTTCCATGAGATATAGAGAGCAAGGTGAACATGAAGAAAGAGACCAGATAGACTCGTACATTTCTAAAAGCTAATCACAAATGCCAAATTCAGTTTTTGCATAGATCTCTTTGTAAGTTCCATGCCATTGCTGCCATAAGTAGGATGCCCTCCCCTCATGGGACGACATGGGGGAGTATTAACCTAAAACAATTGGTAGGTTTAGGTTGGATGAAGCATGACTTTTAAAAATCAAATTTCCAAATGAAACATACTTTCAACCTGCCCACTTCCAGCTTTAACTGACCAAAAGGTGTCCAGATAGCCAACCTGCTCTGATAATGAAGCTGCAGTCCACATTGTCATTCAGCTTTCTAACTTTAACTTTGGCCGGCTGAGTTTTCCAATCTGTGGGGAACCCAGCAGCTACATTCAGGTGAGGACTTAGTGGATCCAGGAGGTGAGTGCCTTGACACCCACCTGCTGGGTCCAGTATGCCAGCCTGAGGAACCACAGCAATTGGGCACCTCATCCTCTTGTTCCCCCCACTTGTCTTTTTCCTCACCGCGCCTCTGATCCCCCTGTCCTCCCCAAGGTCTTTGATGACCACCCTCCAGGCCATCAAAGCCCATGATTGACCCCAGTGCTCTCAAGCTGCAAGTTAACCAAATTTCAACTAAGCTCCATCTCTACCTGGTGCTGCTGAATATCCATTTCCATCAGTACACCTTGCACATCTTTTGCTGTATATTCTCAACTTTAAAAATAGTATGTGATGAAAATTAAATACATAACTAAGGATGTGACTAAATAGACCACTTATGGTTTTCACAGAACCATTGAACAGAGTTGTGCAATTCAATCCAAAGCATCAGTAAAACCCCCCAGAATATGATTTAATAAAAATATAATCTGTCTAATACACAGTGGTCTTGATATCATCCCCAGAATGGCATAAAACAACTTATCTCTGACTCATTAAACAACTCCAGAGGATAGCAGCAAAGTATTTTTTCAAACACCTGCAATTTGAGATAAAAATTATATTTGTAGTGTTTGAATGTTTTTGTTTTAAATTACTTTAATTGAGGAATGTTTAGGTGAAATGGTAGTAGTTTTGTGCATTTATTTTTTCAGGCGTCTGAGGAAGATGAAGGTGTCAGTAGTACTACTGGACTGCCTTCTGATATGATCAAGGACAAACCTGTGCAGGTATCCCTTTATTCTGTTCTTAACGCTGTACCAACATCAATCAGTGTGAGACACCTGAGAGTACACAAATAAATCCCTGGGAAGTGATGGATGTGCCACACCTTTCCTGACTCATTTATGGCAAAGGTGACATTTTGCAGTTGATATTATCAACAGAATCAGTAGCAGTTGAACACTTCCTGTTTTAACTCTGCAATTTGGAATATGTTGGTGTCTAGTTTTGATTGGGAGCAATTTAATTGCTATATTGAAACAGGTTCAGCCTTCTCTGAGGATACTGGTTTCCCCTCTGGGTCATCTTGTATTTCTTATCTATTAACTAACACATTGTACATATTTGTGTGTTACTCTATATTTCTTACACTTCTACCAACTTATTTAAATGCATGAAAGATTAAAGTATTACTCCAGTTCTTCTGATTCATTAATCAGTCTTCATTTAAATTAGAATTTCAATGAAAATTAACAGGATCACATTTGCAAATTGCCCTGGTTGAAATATTCCATCACTTGGGTGCTCCCATTCATTTCATAGAGCAGTTCTTTTAAAAACAATGATTTAGCTGAATAAACTAAATTGCAGATTTGTGTTATCCAACTGATGATTCATTTAATTAAAAGTTATTGGAGTGCATATTATTGTTGTTTGCATTATTCCAATTACCACAATTTCTGGCTATGTTCATTATCTGATTTGTTTCACATATCTTTTAATTGTGCAGTTCAAAAGTCAGTTTGCTTACTGGTAGTAATATCATGTAAAACTTAACTATTTAATGTCAGATTTTCTAGTTTAACCTAAACTACCTCTGCATAGCTGTCAGGCTGTGTGTTTCAATCACAGGGGGCAGATTTCCATTTCATTTTGTTTTCCACTGGTGAGTTTTCCCATCTTGAGTGCTATCCTGAGATCAGAAGTTTACCATCTGGCTGAATCTGAAGAGTGAATGTTATGTGAAGCAGGAATGTTATCTGAGGCATACCTGATATGCACTGTTGTGCCATTCCACGCAAATTGCTTTAATTAACATTGAAAGATTTTTATCCCCTCCTTGTTTTTATACAGCTGGTGATTGATGGTGAAGTGCGAGTCAGTGCTAAAGGGCAGCAGATAGGGGAAAAGGCATTTCGCTGTGGGTTCGAGGGCTGTGGCCGACTGTATACAACTGCCCATCATTTAAAGGTAAATAGTTGCGTTGACATGATTTGTGTTTCATTTTGGTGCTTTGGGCACTTGAGCCTTCACCTATTTAACTTACATGTATGTTGTTTCAATTTGAAAAATAAAGTATAATAGGCTCAGTACACTGTCCTTCAACCTCTGGGACCAGAATGAATCCAGCATTGACTGATGCAATCCAACATGAAGTGACTCGCTCCTGCTGGACACTTGTCTATGGAACTGCCCATTATCTGACACTAATTAGCAGTTTTGTTCAGAAGGACTGTAATAATGGCTGGTGTGAGAATTGGATGTATCAACACTGCTGCAGTAGAGAGTAGTATTCTGAGTTTGGTGTCAAGGCTTATTTTTGAGCAAAGCAAAGGGAACGTTGCTATTGCTGACGTGCAATAGATGCAATAAAAGGAGAAACAGTATTCCATTCCCTACTGATATCTCACACTTTAGTGAGCACAAAATAACTTTTAAAAAAAAATCTTATGCAGCAATCCTGCTCACTAAGTCTGCAAAATAATACATGTTCTGCAATGAAACATCACTGTAATCACCTAGCATACCCCGCTGTCTTTCTGCAATTTGAAATTGTTTATTTAAAACATAAGTGCCCTTTTGTAGGATTTAACCTCTTCAAATATAGTTGCTATAAATATGCAGCTATATGATAGGTTGATTGCAAGGTCATCTGTTGTCATGTTCCTCTCTCTCTTCTGATACCATGGCCTGAACTAGCTTGTTCCTTGATTCACTAATATGCTCAGTAATTCAACGACTTGTATTTATATAGTACCTTTAACATAATAAAATGCCCAGAGCGTTTCACATGAGTAAATTTGCAAGTTTTTTCACCGAGCCGCATTAGGAATTTTTAAATTTATTCTTTCATGGGAAGTGGGTGTTGCTGGCTAGGCCAGCATTTGTTGCTCATCCCTAATTGCCCTTGAACTGAATGGCTTGACAAGAGTTTTGGCTAACCACATGTTTATGGAGACCTGCCAGCAGCATTCTGCAATAGTCAAGTCTATAGTCAACAAAGGCATGGATGAGGATTTCAGCAGCAAGCTCATTAACATGATAATTGTTTATTTGTGTATCATTCTGTTATCTTCTTGCTTTTTACTGAAAATGCAATAAAATAATATAAAAGACTAAAGCCTAAATAGGGTAAACTCTGTTTAGAAGTTATATACTTCAAAGTCTAGTGTTTAGTTCATAGAAGTGCATGTTTTATGAACAAATGTAATAGAACTTCTAACTCTTTTATATGTGTAGTTTTTTTCAAGCCCTCCTAATAGGACAACCTCTCATTGAGACTTCTGAGACCTAAAGAGTGTTCCAGTGTCCTCATTTCTTCACTATTTCTTCCCCATTTCATCCTTACACACACTTTTGAATCATACATTTTCTTACCTCTGTTGTCTTTGTGCCCTTCAGCTTTTTCCAAGTTTATTTTCCTTTTCTTTCCCCTTTGCTTGAAAAGAAATGTCTACCTATTCCTGTTTGGCCATGCTCTTGTAACCTGCCCTGCTACATGGAGCTCTGATAATGAGACAAAAACAGATAATGCTGGAAATACTCAGTAGGTCAGCTATACTGTGGAGAGACAAACAGGATTTTCATATGGAGATGGAAAACGGGAGTTGGGAATTTTCCTGAAATCACAATCCTGGCTGTGTTAGCAGGCAGGATTTTCATCTCCTGGAGGGGGGAACAGCCTGGAGTCAGGCCTGCTGCCAGGTTAAAAGGCCTGCTCCCATTCACAGAAACGTCAATCCAGTTCTTAAGATCAGTGTAAAGGCCCCTTCACTCACAACCCCTCACTCCTTCACCCTTTCACCCTCTCATGCATTTTTGCCTCCTCACGCCCTTCACACCCCCAACCTCTAAATCCCTCTAACCTAGTCACCAGTATCCACTTTATAAACAGAACTTTCAAGCCCTATAACAACATTTGGAATTCATTGAAGAGCTTATAAACCTGTCAAAATAAACAAGCATCACTTGAAAGGCACTTAAAAAACCATTATCCTCTTCAGAAGTTCATAAATCTGTCAGTGTAAATAAAATCTTCAGTGCAGAATCCATTAGTGCTCTTGAAGGCAGCCAAAAGTTCATGCGTCTGTCAAAGCTTTAAAACAGCCAAACAGATGGCTGAGTTGTTTTGTAAAGAATGAATGGCATCAATTGGAGAGTTTAATCCGTTAGCTCTGGATAACACACTAGGCTAGACTTTCAATACTGTACAATGTGGAATATGACTTTATCCAATGGATAATCTATTCTAATGGATCTGAAGACATTTCTACTTATACAATGCTAATCTTTGATAACTGGCAAGCTGTCAAGTGAGAAGTAACAATCTGGCAACTGTATTATGTGACAATCACGTAACCTTTTCCAGTCACAGCATAGTCATCACTCGTATTAGTAATCACAGATATAACTCAGGCTACAGCATTTCATGATGAACTGTCAAGGAGGCAACACCATTTTTACTCGCATTTTATACTCTTCCTGCCTCCAACCCTGGTTCATGCTTCCACTCTGCAGGATTGATTTAGAAAAACCTTCCAAAATGTGGCTGCCTCTTCCAGAATGATGGCAGCAACTTCTAAACAGCAGTGTGGGGGTCCCCGGCCCTGCCCGTTTCCTGCTCTGCTGAAATAGCCGGTGATGGAAACGGAGGCAGGACTTCTGCCTTTGCCCTTTAGTGGCCTTCTTCTTCGAATTCCTGACTCCATGCTTTCATCAGAATTTGAAGAGCTTAACAATATAACAGTTTATGAATAAGTACAATTCAGGGGACAAGGTGGGTGGGAGGCAGTGAAGTGGAGAAAGAACAAAAGGGCAGGTCTGCGATAGGGTGTTGGACAAGAGTGATTAAATGGGACGATACGGTGGGGGTGGTGGAGAGTCAAGCAATCCTGGGGAAAGGGCCATGAAGGGACTCTAATGGGCCAGAATATTTTTATAGCTGCGGTAGCTGTGAAAAGGCAAAATAAAAACTTTGGGTTGTTTCTATTATGGCTGTCAGGGGTCCTTTTAAAGGAGAACTGGTTAGGCAGCTCAACACCAACACAGCATACATGGAACGTCCCTTGCTCACAGCTCCAGGAAAGCTGAGGTAACAGGGTGCAAGACCCCAATTTAAGTATTTAAATAAAAGTCCTGCCTATTTCAGCTCAGGAAGACCTCTGGAAGCCAATGCCTGGAACTTTTGTTTCAAATTTTAATTTCCCTATTGCTCTATTCTTCAGCGTAAGCAGGATGGTGGGAATATGAAAATAAGCCCAAATGGACTAGAATAACTGTGTGTGTGTGTAGCTGAATCAGATATCCTGCATTCTGCTTGAGTTCTGCTATGAGATTTCATTGGAGTACATAGTAGGTAATTGTTACCATCTAGTGGAAGCAATGAGTACTGTAACGTGTGCCCAAGCACAAATTTTATCAATTTATTTTTGCCTAAAATTGTTAAGGATTGACCAGTTTTCTTTTAAAAATTATACTGCTACAGTATCAAAATTAAGATAGCTTTTAATGTGGAAAGGCTTTACCTTACTTCTTCACATGAAGGGTGGTTAAAATCTGCAACTCCCTATGTTCGTGTTCCTCTGTTCTTGTCATTACTGAAGTTGGTGCTGCACTGTTTAGCCAGCCACACTCAATCCCAATCCCAACCCCCATCAGCATTTTATGTGGAGTATCTCTCAGCAAGTTTTAGAGTGGATTTTTATATGCCATAGATGTCAGCGTATAAATCAACCTTTGAAGCTTTGAAAAATCTCTCCAAAAATGGGGGTCAACTTATACGCCAAGTATAAAAGTGAACCCCAAAGAGTGGGTATGTCTTAAAATCCTGTGTATTGTCTGCTAGATCCCTTGTGCCCAATGATAAGGTGCTGGTAAGTAAAACATGCATTTGTGGGTAGAAAAATTGAGCCAACTACTAATGCGAGTATTGTGTAGTGTGGCTGAAAAGGAGGGTCAACCTATACAACGAATAAAAACATACAAAAACATGATTTTTGGAGCTGAAAAAATGGGATTGTCTTCTACGCCGAGTTGAATTATACGCTGTGATTTACGGTATATGGCATCTATCGAATAAGTTAAGTTGATGGGTTCCTTGACCGCTAAGTGCAGAAATGGAGAGTCTTCTGGTTCAGTTGAAGAATGTTGGCTACAGCTCCGATTCTATTTGTATACAGAGTTGACTAATTTCAACCCATACAATCCTGAGTTGTTGCAGCTGATGTTAGTGTTCATGGGGGAAAAAGACCAATTAAGGTTGCTGATTATAAAGCAGAAACCTGTGCTACCTGTGGATGTCATCAGGGGACAAATTGGATCTTGTAATTACAATCCGTGCTAACAGCACATTGGGATCAGCTTCACCACACGGACTGCAATGGTTCAAGAAGAAGGTCTACCACCACCACCTCAGGCCACCCAAGGATGGACAATAAATGCTGGCCTTTCCAGCAAAGCCCACTTCCTGAGCATGTTAAGGAGTCTCTACAATTACAATTTAAAATCATTCTAGAATTTGTGGTTTTTGTGTCTCTGTTCCACAGGCCTGTCTTCAGACCCTAAAAACCAAATAGTGAAGCTTTTTATTGTTACTGGATAATGCACAGGACTTTCACCATATTTCAGAGGATTAACGTTGATAACACCAGATTCCTTTTCCAAGAAAATAAAAGGGATGAAGTTAGCCAACCGCAAAGAATATTGAGCGGAGCAAGAAAAGGAGGCAACCAATTTGCTGTCTCTCTCCAGACCAATCCCCCACCAGCACCACACCACTATCCAGCCACCCACCCCTCCAACGTATTCACAACTTGTTATTTATTAAAGTAAGCAGTGAAAATTAGATATTGAAATCAGTTCAAACAGCTTGGCGCCAGTTCACGAAAGATTAAATGGACAAACCAGACAGAGAAGGACTTTTAAAAGTTTCCTTGGGTAAGTTCGGGGGAGAGAGAGAGATAATGGAATCATTCAATATTTTTTACACTGTTACCTAGGCATTTAGCCTCATGAGTTGTGTTTTGTCTCAATGCCTCATCACGGAGACATATGACATGTACAAGTTCTGTTATATCTGTTAATTTGTGACTTTGAAAGCCAGTGTCAGGTTCAAAAGTGTTGCCTTACAATACCCACAGAATCAGCTCAAAGATGTTGGCCTGTGCAATTTGATAAGAATTTTATTAGAGGCCATCTACATTTAGGCTATTGATATGTTCTAGTGACACCTAGTTCAAAGCAGCTTGCTTCATGGCTGTTTCTGGTGGTATCCATTATGACATTTCAATCCATATATTAAAAATATATTGTTCCCAGGAGAGAATTCTGGAGCTATTTTTTCTCTACGGTCAATCAGATGGCTTTTAAATGAAAGCAAGAACTATCTTTAGTGTGGCTCGACTATTTCATGTTCAGAAAGCTGGTAGAAAAAAAAACCTTGGACAAAATCTTGCACACTTTTATCACACCCATAATGGGAATTTGTTGTAAATACATCCTCCAATTTCTGCTGTGAATTTTGTTCAACTTGATGTTTTGATTTGAGTGGGAAGAGCACTAGTACTACAGGTTAACATTACACAAACCTTTCAAATGAAGTATTGAAACACTCAAAGAAGGGATTATGCTGAAAAACAGTAATAATTTATAACTGATACACAATAACTCAATCCAATATCTCCATTGCTTAAGCGAGTAAACCTTGACCCATCCCTAGTCTGTGTTGCTTCTCTGTTCTCAGCAAATGTGGCAAGTAGGCACCACCGTTTGCCTCAGTGTCCCTGGATTGGGCAGAGGGCAAACATCAGCCAGGGTTTCCACTCCAGCTATCTGCTTGGTGAGCTGTAATAGAAATGTGTATGTGTGAATGTTGGGAGAGAACATAATTGGAATCTGTTGTGTATGCCCTCTGCCCCTCTTCAGCTAGCTGACACCTACTGTCACGCTCTACACACGAGTGTTGGCCAAGCAAGGTACTAGAGAGTAATGAGCACCCTTGCAACTGTAGCCTAGGAAGAAGGAAACACCTCTGGAAGAAGGGGCAAGAAAATGAAGAGCCATTGAAATACAGTCACTCAGACCTGAGTTCACCACAGTAATGTAAATTCAGGCTTCAGATAATAAGCATAAATGGTGACTGGTATGCTATAACCTATTAGACCCTGTGTAGTAGAGAAGGTCCATAACAAAAATACAACCGGATAAGAAAAACATTTGATATCAGCATAGAGAAACACTGCTAATCTGTAACACTAACAGTTTGTTTTTCTTTGACATAGTGACAAATGGGTGAAATAGTGGTGAATTTTAATCACTTTTTTATGCCACATTGCAGGTTCATGAACGGGCTCATACAGGGGATCGACCATACCGATGTGAACAACCGGGCTGTGGAAAAGCATTTGCTACAGGTAACGACAGAGATATTTACTATATAGAAAACCGGGTTCATATTCCAGAAAAAAGTAGGACAAATACACTGACAAAATTGTGATGGATTAGTTCAGTTGTAGATTGTATTTTATAATGTTGATGATGATTTTGTTTTATTCATTCATGGGAAAAGGGCATCGCTGGCTGGGCCAGCATCATTTTCCCCATCCTCAGTTGCCCTTGAGAAGGTGGTGGTGAGCTGCCTCCTTGAACTGCTGCAATCCACGTGGTGTTGGTACACCCACAGTACTTTTAGGGAGGGAGTTCCAGGATTTTAACCCAGCAACAGTGAAGAAACAATGATATATTTCCAAGTCAGGTTGGTGAGTGGCTTGGAGGGGAACTTGCAGATAGTTGTGTTTCCATGCATATGCTGCCCTTGTCCTTCTAGTTGATAAAAATCGTGGGTTTGGAAGGTGCTGTTGAAGAATCCTTGGTGAGTTGCTGCAGTGCATCTTGTAGATGGCCCACACTGCTGCGACTATGTGTCAGTGGTGGAGGGAGTGAATGTTTAAGATTGAATGGGGTGCCAATCAAATGGGCTGCTATGTCCTGGATCGTGTCGAGCTTCTTGAGTGTTGTTGGAGCTGCACTCATCCAGGCAAGTGGAACATATTCCATCACACTCCTGACATGTGCTTTGTAGATGATGGACAGGCTTTGGGGAGTCAGGAAGTGAGATACTTGCCGCGGGATTCTTAGCCTCTAACTTGCTCTTGTAGCCACAATGTTTATATGGCTGGTTCAGTTTCTTGTCAGTGGTAACCCCCAGAATGTTGATAGAGATATGTTGGACAGTATATGGTGTGAATCTTAATTTCCAAGTATAATAGTTTTGACTGCCCTTGTGCCTCAGTGGGTTTATCCAGCGAGCAGCTGAGCGATTTAATGAAGAGGATCACAGGTTTGATCACTAGATTGTGCTGAGTTACCTAATCTCAACGGGATGATGGCCTGTGTACTCTAAGTTGTCGCAATGCCTTTAAGCATACAGATTCATTCTTATCCATGGCTTAAGTTATTTAACATTCCTAAAATATATAAAGGTCTCCTTCACCTGTCACCAGGATGTGAAAAAAAGGCCTATACTTGTTCTGATTCCTTTTTGTCTCCCTTCCTTCCTATCAGTATCTTGCCTCCCTTTGTCATCCAATACCTTGACCTAGACAGATAAGTTGTGATGAATTTCTAGACAGATGTGTTATTGTGGTAGGTCACTGGACTGCAGTGAAGTCCCACCATTCGCAGGGGTTACGTTCCTGCAATATCTCACTAACGGCAAAATCGCAAAGGGGGAACATGTTTTTGAATTGGATTCAATTAGACCTGTTCCAGCCAGGTGAGGGCAATACTGGACTCGACAGCAAAAATGTAGTGCAATGCCTGTGTAGAGCAGGTGGGGGAGTCTGAGCATTACATCAGTGAAGATTTAAAATTGCAGCTCTGGCTGCCATCTCCCTGGGAAAAGGAGAGAGAAGAAACTGCAGATAAGCGAGCATTGCTCAAGCGATGGGCGATACTGTCTACAAAGTAAAAATGCGGGTAAGTGAATTCGTGAGTAAGGAAGTCACAAATGGCGGGACTTTATTGTGCCTGAAAGACTATATTATAAATTAATGAGTGCTTTGTGTGAATGTATATGACCCTGAACTTGCTGGAACTTTAGCAGAATGAAATAACCTTGCTTTCCTTCATTGCATTCTGCATTGTTATATTTCTCTTTCAAATATATTCTTGCATTTGCGTTCCTTTTCCTCCTTCTATCCTCTTTCTTACCTCCATGAATCCACCTGTGGTGCCATTCAATTGATCAGTCTGTGTGATACTTTCTAGATCTTCTGATATTTAAATTTAATTCAGATAAGATAAATATTTCAGTGAAATTTAAACTCAGTGTGGTTTTTTTGGATCAATTCCAGGTTATGGGTTGAAAAGTCACACCAGAACACACACGGGAGAAAAACCATACAAATGCCCTGAAGACACGTGTAGCAAAGCATTCAAAACATCAGGAGACTTGCAGAAACATATTAGAACGCACACAGGTAGGATAATAGCTCTAAAGCACCCATGTAGGCTATTTGACTTTAATGTAATTATAATGTGATTCACTTTTCTATTTGTATTTATAGTTTTGGCTTGTATTAGATTAGAAAGTTCAATTTGCCAAAAATTATTTTTTCCGTTTGGTCTCACTGTGCTTACGCTGGCTGTGGCTCACTCCTGATCACTTCCTTAGTGGTTTCATGACGAAAAGTCTCTAAGTGTGGATACCAGGTGAGATCAGGCTCCGGTTTGATGGTGAGGTCCCTACACCTGAATATCTGACAACACTCATTGCATAAAGAATAACTAATTAGTGAACTATACCACTCTATCAAGAATCACCTTCCGGAGAGGAAAGATGGGAGATATTTTTGTGGGATATGACATGCTAAGAATTAAAAAGATGCTTTTAGCAAGAAAGAAACGGTTTTGATACTATACTGCAGTTTTGTTCTTTGTTTAAACACAGATCAGCACACAACTTCTGGAGCAAACTGTCTCGAGATGTTGGCCAAGTGCCCAAAGTTAATAATGTCCACATTTCTTACTGGTATTAATTAAGATGGTGCAAATGATTTGTTTGACATTATTATTTGGAGTTGGATCCTGATGGTTTGCCAAGGGATTTTGTATATTTGTATAAACTTCAGATGAAATGTAACTGATTTGTAAATCCTTGTACTGCAGCTCCTTCAATTATTTATCCAACCATTCAATATAAACCAGAATAACACACAGGACTAACAAAAGCAATATTCCATTCAAAAACAATTGCAGTTCTGAAATGTGCTCTAAGTTTATTGAAAACAATTAATACTGTATAAAAGCAAAATACTGCGGATGCTGGAAATCTAGAACAAAAACAAAACTACCTGGAAAAACTCAGCAGGTCTGATAGCATCTGCGGAGAGGAACACAATAGATGTTTCGAGTCTGTATGACTCTTTATCAGAACTAAGGAAATAGAAATGGGGTGAAATATAAGCTGGTAGATGGGGGTGGGACAGGTAGAGCTCGATAGAGGGCCAGTGATAGCTGAAGACAAAGAAGAGATTGCCAAAGATGTCATTGTCAAAGGGGTGTTGATGGTGGTGATATTATCTAAGGAATGTGCTAATGGGGACATTAAGGGTAGCAAGCAAGACAAGCTAGTGGCAGATGGCCCTGGTGGGCATGGGGTAGGGGGAAGGGAATTAATACTGTGTGCTGACCATTGAAAATATAAATACTTGAGGCATATTATTTACCTGCATTAGGATTTAGCTTGAGTTAGAAATTCTGCAGATATATTTGCCCACTTTTCCTCATTTTGCTTGCGTTACAATGGTGGCTATACTTCAAAAGTACATTATTGGTTGCAAATCACTTTGGAACTACTTGACATTTTGAAAGATGTTTTATAAATAGAACGTCTTCGCTTTATTTTAGAGGATTCAAGTAACATCCTAGAAATAGCTGTAAATCAGGAAGTGGAAGGGAGGGAGGAACTGCAGAAAATTACAATCACCAGGGAAGTGGTACAGAGCAAATTGTTGGCGCTGCAGCAGGCTGAAGAGTCCCTGAGTCCCGATGAACTTCATCCTAGGGTCTTAAAAGAAGTGGCTAATGAGATAGTTGATACATTGGTTTTAATTTTCCAAAATTCCCTAGGTTCGGGGAAGGTTCCATTAGGTTAGAAAATAGTAAATGTAACTTCTTTACTCAAAAAGGGAGGAAGACAGAAAGCAGGAAACTACAGGCCAGTTAGCTTTACATCTGTCATAGGGAACATGTTAGAAGCTATTATTAAAGATGTTATAACAGGGCACTTAGATAATTTCAAGGTAATCATGCAGAGTCAACATGGTTTTGTGAAAGGGAAACCATGTTTGACCAATTTATTGGAGTTGTTTGAAGAAGTAACATGAGCTATGGATAAAGGGGAACTGGTGGATGTACCATACTTAGATTTCCAGAAAGCATTGATAAGGTGCCACATCAAAGGTTATTGCAGAAAATAAAAGCTCATGGTGAAGAGGGTAACCTATTGGCATGGAGAGAAGATTGGCTAGCTAACAGGAAACAAAGTAGGCATAAATAGGTCATTTTCTGATTGGCAAGATGTAACGAGCGGTGTGCCACTCAACTTTTTACAATTTATATAAATGACTTGGAAGAAGGGACTGAAGATAGGGTTACTAAATTTGCTGGTGACACAAAGATAGCTAGGAAAGCAAGTTGTGAAGGGGACATGAGGCTACTAAGAGATATAGATAGGTTAAGTGAGTGGACAAAGATCTGGCAAATGGTGTGTAATGTGGGCAAATATGAAATTGTCCATTTTGGCAGGAAGAATAAAAAAGAAGCATTTCTAGGTTATCGGGGGAAGATGGGAATGTGGAGTTAAGGTTACAATCAGATCAGTCATGATCTTATTGAATGGTGGAGCAGGCTCCTGGGGCTGAGTAACCTACTCCTGCTCCTAATTTGTATGTTAAGTTGTCCCTGGGAAGTCATAAACTGGATTTAAACATTGACTGCAGCAGGAAGGCAGCCTGTGGCTATGTCACTTAGATATTCATTAAAACAACTACTAGTGACTGGTCCTTTCTTCATCCCACCTTCAAGGGGAAGAATCCAGCTTCTACCCAGCATCTCCTTATAGTGGCAATGAATGGACTCACTACAAGGGAAATCATTGGGGTTGTAATTACATATTTGATTATTCTGCAATATGCTTGGTCAGGAATTGTAAACTGTTGGGAAAGAATGAGAAGATAAGGACAAGAAGCCATTTCACAGAATCGCATTTATCTAGTCACAATTTAGTTAGAAATTAATTTAACCTGTTTTTAAGTTAGCTTTACTTCCACTTCTCTTTCTGACTCATGCTAAATTATGGTTATCCAAGCTCCAATAGCTTTAATATGCGTTTTCAAAGCAGTCATTTTTTTATATGTGAATCTGGAGATTTGCAGATTGGCTGTAATAGAGGGAGTTGGGGATCACAGCCAAGCAAAGTCACTCACTTGCCTAATTCTACAAATGTGCACTCACTATCAAAAGTCACACTGCATGGTAATCAAGAGTTGAAAGCCTTGCTTGATATTCGGCATTCCTATTCTTCAGTCATTGAAGCCAACTGCAGGTATCCCCTTTACTGTCCCAGCTAAAATCAACTAAGTCAGAAATCAAATCTGGGACCTTGTATGATTCTGTACCACAGCATACTGTACATTTACTCACTGAGCCTTGGGGTGCCCTGAGTAAATCTCTGAAATGGCTGTTGCAAACACAGTTTGGCAGTAACGTAAAAAAATTAGGTTTAAGTTTTTCCCCCAATTACATTGTCTCTGCTTTTCTACAGGTGAGCGACCATTTAAGTGTCCATTTGAGGGCTGTGGCCGATCTTTTACCACTTCCAATATCCGTAAAGTTCACATTAGAACGCATACCGGAGAGAGGCCATATATCTGCTGTGAACCGGGCTGTGGTCGAGGGTTTGCTAGTGCTACTAACTACAAGAACCATATGAGAATTCATACAGGTAAATTGCAGCATTGAACACAAAGCACTCAAGCTAAAGTAATTTATACATCCATGCTAATGGAGCATGTAGCAAATTAATTTGATATTTATAGGTTCCCATGGGATTGTATTTATTACTAAACTGTTACACTATGAGGTGAAATTACAATGTGCAACAAGGCACAATTGCATTAATGGTATTTTGTATGAAATTCCTTTGCCATTTAATGGTTCAGCATATTTTCTAGAACAAGACACAGGAATTTCATTACCATACCAATATATGTTGCACCGTGTAATTTCACTGCATTGTGGAAGCTTTTGTGGCATGTTTGCATCCGTGCTTGTGTCAAATGAAAATGCTGAGCATTTTTATTTCAATTCTACATAACTTTGCAAACCTGATATTTAACAAAGAATTTAAGGAATGCAGTATCTACACATTAATGATATTTCCACCAGGCTAATCATTGTGCCCTTGGCCATGTTGACATAACAACAAAGAGTGTTATTGAACAGCTTTTGATTGTGTAATTCAACCTTTATTGGATTTAGGTGGTAGCTGATTTGATAAAAACATGGACATACTGTAGAACATTTATGTTAGTTGATACTGTTTTAAAATATGATTACATTTTAATGAAATTGAATTGCTTTGAACCCATCTGAAGCTCCTTTTATCACAACATTCCAGTTTCGAGCAAATAGCTGTTTTGAACAAATACCTTAAATTTTTTGCCAGTTGAGACTAGTCTGATGTCTCCATTCTGATTCTGCTTTAGAATCAGACATAAATTGTTTGCATGTGTTAGTTGATAAAGGCATTCAATGCACAAAGTATTAGAATACTCATCTGGGGGAGCATCAGGTTTTACAGTGCAGAAGATCCTGGGTTCAGTTCCTGCTATGTGCTGAGTTAGCTGATCTCAGAGGCACAAACTGGGTCAGCAATTGGAGGCTGGTTAGGACAGTTTGGGAGAACCAGCCAGTGTTCCACCTTCTGACTGCTATTCAGAAATTCATGCTAGAAGGGGTAAGGTGCTCATATTTCAGCTCCAAGCACCTGTGGAAGCACAACCCAACAACATTCGGGATCTCCAGGAGAGGAGGACAGAAAACTGAAGGTGAGTCTAGATTATAGGAGATTGGAATTGAACATGAAACATTGTTCTCCAAAATTAGGGCTGAGCTCTGCCATTTGTTTTCATTCTTCACCTTCAGTGAGCCCAAGTAATTTTACACAGTACAACCTGTAACAAATAAAATATGCTAATTCTGGTTGGAAAGGTCAGATCTTGCCTGATTGACTTTATTCACCCTCAGGAGAGAAGCCCTACGTTTGTACAGTACCAGGCTGCGGAAAACGTTTCACAGAATACTCCAGCCTGTATAAGCACCATGTGGTCCACACACATTCCAAGCCATATAACTGCAACCACTGTGGAAAGACATATCGGCAGACTTCCACATTAGCTACACATAAACGCACCGCACATGGTGACATGGAAGCAACAGAGGAAAGTGAACAGGCTTTGTTCGAACAGCAACAACACCAGCAAGGTAATTACCCTAACTACAGTCAATAACGTCTCAGTGTTTTTATGATTTAAGAAATCTTCCCATGAAGTGACTTATTAGCTCTAATGATGGAGCATTTAAACAATTGGAAAAACACTGGCAAGACCTCAGCCTTGCTCTTGTGGGCAATAAAAGTACTACAGTTTTTGTAGTTACCGGTGACTCCTATGGTTGGCTCTGTAAAAGGATTTTCAATGTTCAAAGTGCTGCACCTTGCCCATCATATAACACCCACTGTTCTCAAGTGAAGTATTGAAGGAACTAGACCATGGCAGCTTCTTTGAACGCAACATGATGGGGAAAACGAATGATCAGACTCAAAAGTTATGCACGTGTGTAAATAGGTTAAATGTTAGAAGGGTTTTCTTTATGCAGAAGGTTTTTTGACATACATTGGAATACATTACTTGTTTGTATACTGAGTGTAGATTTCCTGCAACAGTTCAAAAAGCAGCTGGACAGTTTCTCTGCTGTTGCTATATCACTTCATATAAAGGAAGATGGCATGTTGAGTATACACCTCATGGCCACTGAGGCCTCCTGAACTCATTTTGTTCACCCTATGGAGTTAGAGGGTTTTCCCGGATTTTCTTTTCTGAATTGGCTTGAGTGTTTTGAAATCCTTTTTTGCCACTCCAAGAGGTTTCTTGGCTGCTGGTGGGACTTGGTGCTTTGTGGCATGATTTACTGTTTGGGACAGGTTCGATGGACAGCATTTTGTATGCATATTGCAGTGATCAGGAGAGCACAGAGAGGTAACTGTATCAACAATGAGTGAGTAAATTACTGATAGAGTTATAGTAATCAGGGGAGATTCAGAACATTGTGGGAAAGTGAGATATGTAAGACAAAAGGCAATATATGGAGGGCAAAAAGAGACAGTGACTCAAAGTTATGGCAACAGGATGAGCAATTCCCAAAGATCAGACAAGGAGAGGATTCAATAAAAGCAATGCAAAAGGAGACCTACCAGTTGTCAAATGGATCCAAGCTATATTAAGTATGAAAATACATACAGCTCCTTTTCTTGATAGAAGTTTTATTCATAGAAAGCAGCATTATAGATTCCTGCCTCCTACCTACCAAACCACCCAGTGTCCCAGCAGTCCCTTTTCTTACGTGTTCAAAGACAATGAATCAGTCTATACCCTTCACCTACTTATCCTTAATCTTAACAGTATAATTGACATAACATTAACACCAGTATGTGTATTATGTATATTGCATGTGACTGTACGCTTAAAATGGTGAGTAGTCTCAGGGTCCTGCAAGAAATGTACCAGTAAGTGGGTCTGTAAGGATAATGTTACATAACCTACTAATTATAGACCTAAAAGACCTAAACTGAGAGCCCTCTATTGAGAGCCCCTAACTAAAGACAAAAGAATCTCAACCATTAGCCTTAAATTTTAATAACTACACATAAATGTGTTACGGCTGCTTCATAATTTCATACCTTTTGCCCAACAAGCTGTGCCGACCACAGCCTCGGCTTCTGATGCAGTCACCCGCTTCGCCACCCAGACAGATGTCATATAGATGGAAGTTAACATAGGCACCTATTTAGGTTAAACTCTATCAAATTGTTGAGAGTGGAAACAATGCACTGAGATTATATGGTCGAATCCGGAGTGAAAAATCAAAATTGCCATCTCATACTTACCAATTCTAACTGCAGCTTTCCATTTTATGAATGTATGTGCTTAACATGCGCTTTTATTTTCCAATTTGTGTTTAACTCCGTCTCTTTAATCCCATATATTTCATTCTTAGCGACGGTTATTGAACCTGCATTGAAAAGGCCGCGCATCACGTACCTCTCTGGGGTTGAAGGTGATGGTGGAATTCCTACTCAGGTTACCATGGTAACCCAAGATGGGCTGGGATCACAGGTAGCCCTTATATCACAGGATGGTACTCAGCAGGTATGAATAAAACCTGGGTGGTTCAACTATGTGGTGATTTATTTTCTTAATATCAATTCAGTGTGATTAAATTCAGGATGAAAAATGAGTACAAGAACATAAACAGCCTTTTAAAGATTTTTACAGACTTTGTCCCCCAGCTTTCCTTAAAGTTTTGCCCATTTTGTGGGGTGGCGGCTATGTTTCCAGTAGTGCTGCCTGTCCTCTGATATCTTGCTGAAGTAGCCATCCATCATCTGTGAGCTCTAGTGGTTAGCAGGTTAGCATTGACAGGCTATTTGATCATAGAGCACAGAACAGCCAAATCTGAGTGCTCTATGATACCATCATTCTTGCATTTTCCAGCGAGTATCTTTTAATAACAACCAAGAGCAGAACATCTGGCTAATGTATTGCTCCTTAATCCAGCTGATTGAGACCAATTGTATCCCCAGCAGTATCTCCAACTGATAGCATTAACTCAGCACAGACTCAGAGACCTGTTCTGTTTAGCTCAGTAACACACTTAATCCATTAAGACATCTAAGGAGAAAAATAAGGTTGTTTATTCTTTCAAAAATTTTGGAGTTGTGACCCAGTTGGTAGCACTGTCACCTCTGAGTGAGAAGGTTGTAGGTTCAAGTGCTACTCCAGGACATGAACACAAAGTCAAGTTGACACTCCAGTACAGTACAGGTGGAGTGCTGCAGTGTCAGAGGTGCCATCCTTAGGGAGAGATAGACTGAGGCCCCATCTGCTCCCTCAGATTAACTTAAAAGTTCCTGTTGCACTATTTTGAAGAAGAGCAGGGAAAGTTCTCTCCAATATCCTGGCTAATATTCACCCTCAATCATAATCACAAAAATAGATTTCCTTGTAATTATCACATTGCTGTTATGGGAGCTTGCTATTTGCAAATTGGCTGCTGCATTTCCTACATTACAATACTGCAAAAATACTTCATTGGCTGTAAAATACTTTGAGACATCTGATGGTTGTGAAAGGTGCTATACAAATGCAAATTTTTCAAGTCTTTTTTCCCTAAAGATGCTCAATACTATTAATAGTAAAACCATGCATAGTGAATTAGGGTTATAATATCATTATTGAAATGCTGGGTGAATGGACTTAAAAATGCATTTTTTGGTGAGGTGAGAAATGGACCCTTGTATTGTGCCACTGAAGTTAAACTCTTTTTTCACACAATCTGATAACAGAATATCCACTGATTAACCATTTACAATACTCGGTAGACCCAGCATAGAAGCATTTTTGTGAGTTTGAAATGTTTATTATTTAATGGTAATCATTTCTAAATTTTTCTAAAAGAATAACGTTAATTACAGGTTAGTCTATCGCATGAAGACTTGCAGGCTCTGGGAACAGCTATCACCATGGTAACTCAGGATGGTACTACAATTGCTGTACCCACACATGAGGGTGACCTCACAGGATCGCCAGGTGCTCATACAGTTACCATGGTGACAGCAGATGGTACAGAAGCACAGCAGGTATGTCATGACTTGCATCATTATTATCATTAATTGAGAATGTACATAATCAGAAATGCTGAAAATATGTATTGCAATTAATTGATCCTGCTGATAAGTTTTATCTTTAAAGGAAAACAACACTAAGCATTACAAATGTTTATGGAAAGCAGTATGAAAAGAATGAAAGTCACTAACATGAATCTTAGTAAAAGCTTAACATTCCAGTATCAAAATTAACAATTGCTAAACATTTACAAAAAAGCGTGATTACTTATTTGATGTTCAGTATGTAAAAATTGCAAAGAATTAAGGAATTGGTAGATTGGCTGCCCATTCACCTCAGCAAATTGGGTTTGAAATGACCTCAGGTTGTTGAGATGAAAGACTACACTCTGCCAGTTGTAAGGATTTTACCTGTAAATCCAGGATACTTCAACCCACTCTTTGGTTCACAGCACAAAAGTGACCCCAGTTCAGTGGTAAATTGGCAGTTTTACCCAGAGATTACGGGGTGCCTGGAATTGAATACAAAATGGAAGGACCACAATGTTAAGGCAATGCATTAGGAGTTTTATTTTGCAACAAACAAAAACAGAAGTCAGTCATTCTGATGTACACTCTTGACTCTGCCTTTAGCAGGTGAGTCTTAATTATGTCAACTTCGAAGATTGGGAAGTAGTAGCTGAATTGAAGTGGTGCCTCTCTTGCACTACTCAAATACAGCTGTTGGTAGCACTGATAGTCTTTATGGAGATGCGCACAGCCTGGAACCTGTCAATCAATCAAATATTATCTTTTTGTACATGTGAGCAGCATATTTGTAATAGAATTTTAGAGTTTATATTCACAAATTGTACAAGCAGTTTCCACAAAATGTAAGGAAACAAATAGATTTCTGAAGTTTATACATTGGGCAGGTTTTACTTACCTTCATTTGTGAACCTTATTTTGCCAGGTTGCTATAGTGACATCAGACGGGATGGTAACTGGGGACTCTGCTTTAGCAGCTCTACATGCAGCTGAAGTGGTACAACACCATCAGCAAGTTGCATTAGTAGCAACTGCTAACGGCACACAGATAGCAGTACAGGTGGGTATGATGTTTCAGGCTGAATATGTTCCCATACCTAAGGCTGCAATACCATATTAAAAAAAAAATGCGAAGACACAATAAGCGCTGAGATTGAAGACTGTTTCATCCAATTAATCCATTCTTTGGAGGCAATGTATGATTAGCACTGCCAGAGCATCTCCTCATGGAGATGAATAAAAGGTATACTTGAGTCAGCAGGATTCATTCTCAGCTTAATCTAGCTTTTCACACCTTGAAGAAAGGATCCTTCCTTGAACCCTGAGGAAATTTGAACCACAAAACAATTAAACCTCAATTTAACATTTCACGGAGGACCTCTTCTTGGTTACAGCAGGACTGGGGTCATCGTCTTCTGCTGAGTTAATATAATTTGATTAACAGAATAAATCAAACTACTACATGGAACATAATTTATGGTAATATTAACATGAGAATTTGATCACTTTACCATGAGCTGTTGGATGACAGTTGATAAATGCTTACTCTTTTTGCTGCTGCTACACAACAGAAAATTTTAAGAAAAAACTATTCTCATCTCTTAAATTTGTTAGTGTACTTAGCGTTGACTAAGATTAAGGTTTGGGAGTCTGATTCTATTCATGATGTTAGTGGCAATAAGTCAGATTTTTGGGGGTCATCTCATTAATAGCATTGCACCATTAGTTTCCTGTGGCAATGATTCAGCGAGTGGGAAAAGAGAGAACTAATGTTAGAAATGTACTGATAAAATAGTAATGTCACTAAAATTGAGACCTAACTAGTAGTCACAACTTAAATTGAGCAGATGCTTTCCGCCAAGATGCTTTTAGGCTGCAATATATTTTGGCACCTGATCTCGGACTAGTTGCTGCAATATCTACCGGTACAGTGCTACCTGTTGCAAACTTGACTCTATCATGCAGAAAGCTCTGCTCCAATTAATTATGCTGACTATGTGAGAGCATCAACATACTCAGCACATTTAAATTAAATTAGATTTGTTTGTGAAGTGCTCTGTAGGCCTTTCCTAAACCCTCTGGTTGTCATTGCACTGGAGGCATACTCCAAGTCAAAGGAGCATGAAGCTGTGCAAAGCCAGGTCATTACTTAACTCTGGAGTTAAACTTGGCATTTTTTGCATAAAAGTGGAAAAATGAAACGAAATCCTTCGACTCCAAAGAAGTTAGATTATTATATTAAAACAATGAAAATGGAAATATTTGAGCAGTAGCTTACTATTCATCAACCAAAGTATTCATTCCAACTAGGGTAAATAGAGGTTTAATGCAATCCCCATTGATATCCATCTCTCAATTTATGTGAAAGAACCACTCGATGGGACCAATATGTTCCTTAATCCCATGAAAGCTGTCCTAATTATATGTGGTAACCATTAATTGGAGAAGTCTCCATTACCTTTTTGAGCTGTCTCAGTTGTAATTCATTGCTAATTAAAGATTAAATTAGAGAAATTCTTAGCTGTCCCTGGTGAACTACCTTCTGCTTACCTATACCTACACAGACTTTACTGATTGCTGTGTGCACAAGCAAATTCACAATGCCCCTGGTTGATTCCATATTAACGAAAGCAATAATTACCACAAGCTGGTGCAGGGCATACTTTCCCTCTAAAATAATGTTGACTATTAGCGTTATCTTTAGTTCTGAGATGTATACAGTCCTTTTTTCAATGATACTATTTTGACACAGCATTCCACTTTCATTCCTAGTAATATTGCCTTGCATAACTGAACAGTTTTGGTCCCCTTATCTAAGGAAAGATATACTGGCATTGGATGCAGTCCAGAGAAAGTTCACCAGGTTGATCCCAGGTATGGAGGGATTTTCTTATGAGGAGAGGTTGAGTAGGCTGGGCCTGTACTCATTGCAGTTTAGAAGAATGAGAGAGGTGACCTTATTGAAACATATAAGATTTTTAGGGGCTTGACAGGGTAGATGCTGAGAGATTGTTTATCCTTGTGGGACAGTCTAGGACCAAAGGACATAATCTCAGAGTAAGGGGGCGCCCATTTGAAGCAGAGACGAGGAAGGAATTCTTCTCTCAGGCTAGTGAATCAGTGGAATTCTTTACTGCAGAGGGCTGTAGAGGCTGTGTCGTTAAGTATATTCAAGACTGAGATAGATTTTTAAGCAGTAAGGTAATCAAGAGTTATGGGGACAAGGCAGGAAAGTGGAGTTGAGGATTATCAGATCAGCCTTGATCTCATTGAATGGCAGCGCAGACTCGATGGGCCAAATGGCCTACTTCTGCTCCTGTGTCTTATGGACCCTTTTCAGAGAAGATTTGTGTCTTCTACCATGGGGCAAGGTTCCTGCATGATCCAAATTGAAAAGGAGGGATTTCATTAACAGACTTTTAAAAGAGAATAATGATTTTGGTTTATTGATCAGAGCAGGTGAATTTTTTTTAGAAAGTTAAACCCAACCTTTTACACCTGCCAAAGCTATTGCATGGCATTGAATCCAAGTTTCAGTAATAACAGTAATCTGGTACGAGGTCATTATTTTCAATCTGTTGAATAAATTAATTTTAAAGTCAAGGAAGATACCATGCCATAATCGTGGAAGTACATAACATAACAGTGGGTTTAAGACCTAAAAGGCACTGCAAGCAGAAGAGGTGTGTGAGATTTTGCTGAAAAAAAAAGACGTTGTTGAAGATTTTCACCTTGCACTCATCAGGACGGATAGGCAACATTCTGTTTGTGGAGATTACAACTTGTGCTGCCGCCTTTGGCCCTGAGAATTGCCCAGTCTACCTCAGATCACCCTGAAAGGGTAAGGTGTCTCAAAAATATGAGAAACAGGTGAAGCCAGCTGTTTAACGCTGTTACTATATAGTAGCAACAGGAATGATATCCTCCACTAACAGGATGCTGCAGTCAAGTCAAAAAGACATTCTGCCTATCAGACAAATGAGCAATGTGGTATATAAATTTCAGTTGCTGGTGTGATGCAAGGTATGTAGGCTGTACACCCTGACAACAGGTGGATCATGTAAAAAAGGACTCCTATTGACTGTTTGCAACAGGTAAAACACTGACTGTACCCAACCAGCCTGTGTTTGCCAAACTCAGATCAAAATGTCCAACATTAGATGTGACTCTGTGATTGGACAACACTTCCTAAACAATCCTAATTTTGCTAAGAATTACACTGACAGCCAATTTAAGATTATCAGTCAGGCTCACAGTGTAGCTGATTACATGTGCTAGAAGCTACAAAAAAATTCACACACAGGGCCCCGTCCTTTGCAAATGGAAGGAGCGTGTCCATGCATTCTGCTTTTTTTCAACCGAACAGAAGCTTGGAGGACAGCTGTTCCCTGGTTCAAACCGCATGGCAATGCCTTGACCAATCAGACTCAACTTGCCTGGTTTGAATTTAAGCAAAAACTTGACAGTCAACTGTTCCCTGGTGCACTCTCCATGGCAGCACCTCTACCAATCAGAGTCCTCTTGCCAACCAATTGGCACCCTCTTCTCATGCAGTATTAATTGTTGTTCCCTTTAGATTTGGTACTCTTATGAATCTGTCCTGCTGAGTGTAAGGTGAAAAGCTTCAACAGTATGTCCCTTTTCAGCAATACTCAAGTTCTGTACTACCAAGCGACTATTTTGTGAGATTTGTGACTTATACCTTATCATTCAGTTTGTGTCAACCTTTATGAAGAACTTAACACTTGTGTATTGCTCGCAGGATGTCACAAAGTGCTTCAAACCTCATGAATCATGTTTTAAGTGCAGTCATTGTTGTTTGTGCACAATAGGGTCTCCCAAACATTAAATGAGATCAGTGGCCAGCTGACTGGCAGAAGAACATTTGACCAGGACAGATTGCCAAGCTTCTCTTAATAAAGAACTTACACCATTTAGAAAGATTAACTAGCAGTGTAATGTTAAAATTACCAACAATCCCAACGCCTCATCACAGCTGCTGATTTTGTAATCCCTGTCGATGTTTGTCTCTTTAGCTGGAAGAACAGCAGACGTTGGAGGAAGCTATTGGCATGGCAACAGCAGCGATTCAGCATGAAGGATTGACACAGGATACAGTTATGACAGATAATGACCCATGAAAATGGAGGCCAGGAAACAAGTGCCACATTCAGGAGTGAATGAGCTGCAGTTTGCTACCTAGTCCTATCCAATGAAATCCTGGGAACCAAACATAGACTACTCACAGACATTTAAAATGAGTTGATTCTCAGGACTAATAATTTACTGTGTGTATGTTGATCTCAACTCAGGTGATTTTACACAATATGGCAAGGGTTTTATGATGAAAAGGAGTTTTAGAGCTGCTGTACTGATTGATAGACTTATGGATTTACTTGTACAGTATAAGATATAGTTTTATTGAAAATTTCCATAGTTTTGCTTTTTATTAAAGATGAAATGTTTACTGAAACTGGTGTAGGGTTGGCTTCTGTGCAGAGTTGGAAGGAGCATCAGGCTGGTCATTTTAATGGCAATCAGTGACAAGTTTTCAGAATGTGTATGCTGCATTTTGAGGTCCAGTACTTGATGCTATATGAACCTGTATATGTATATATGAAAATAAATTTTGAAAACTGCTTTGTTATTGGCCTTTGTGTTGATTTCTGAGTTTCCATTTAACAATGTATTATGGAGCATCTGGTGATTTGGTTATTGGGAGAGGGACTGTGGAATGGTTAATGTTGGTTCTGATCAAGTATCCATTACTACATTGTCATATATTTATTAAAAATCAAGGCCAGTTTCTCATGCTTGCAGTAATGTTAATATTCATAGTTCTAACTCTGGCAGTTATTAAAAGTTTGCAATCTTTGCACTAAATTTACTGCAGCCATACTGGATACCACAGTATCATGGAAATAGCAATTAACCCACCAACAGTAGATCTGGTCGAGATAAGTCTCCATTCCCCATAACTGTCTTACGTACTTAAAATGTGTGTGGATGTTAATCTCACATTTTGGTAGATCAGCACTCAGCCCCAAATCCATTTGTATCTATTCAAACCTGTAGTTTATTTATAGATAGAACTACTGGATTTCGTTAACCTAGACCATATTAAAAAGAAGTGTTTTTATTAAACTATGGATGAAAACTGCAACAAGTGTGCTCAAGCCAAAAGGGCAATAACCAGTACAGCACAAATAGAGGTATTTGGATTGCTTGGAATATCTATGAAATATTCTGGCATAAAACAAGTGACCATTTACATGTATTCAGCGAGGAAATAATTTCTAGAAAAAATGGCATTGCATGTGCATTGGAACAATCTGGAAAAATAGAAATGCAGGACACAGGGCTGTCTTTTTTTAAGTTTTGATTTAATTTGAAATCGCGACTAATTATTCAGCATCTAGGAAAACATTTCTAAACAAGCCTTCAACAAATTGTGTTGATTTGTTTCAACAGCCATGAATAAAGATTAAATAAATATAGCTAATCATTGTTGTACTTGTTAACTGTTTTGCTTGATATATATCGAGGAGGAGGAATCACTTTGAGAATTCTCCACGAAGTCAGTTAGATAAAAACCACAATGTCATTAAAAACCAGCCAGCTTCCTGTCACCTTGGCTATCACACAACCTCAATGAATTCTAACTGGTAACAGCTTTGAACTGCAAGGAGGAGAATTGTTGCTTGTAGATCTATGCAGTTTTGAAACCGGCAAAGAGAAACCCCTTCTTCACAACATCGTCACCTAGTGTCTTGAGGTAGAGGATGGGGAGAGACTGAGCAGATTACTGGGGTGAATTAGAGTCCTCGCGTTTTCCGGCTGCAAGCAACTGAGCTGCTCTTATTTTTCGTGAAGTGGTGAGTTGTCGATCGGTCCCAGGTTTTGTTAATCATTGCCTGTGTTGGGCTACGTGATTTTTGGCTGGCCTTTCCGAGAGCCAGTGGTATTTCCTCCTCACTTTCATCCTCTGCCTTCTGAGATGTGTTGAGGGCTCTTTTTAAGAGTAATCAGCTGTGAACAAAAATGTAACTCAATTAACTGCAAAGATAAAATTTGATTTCTGAGCTTACAGCGTTAGATCATTGCATCAGTTGTAGAGCTCACTTGTTTTGACAGAAGATTGTTATTTTTATTCTGAATTCTGCTTTTGCATATAAAGCTTTCTGCAGTGCACACTACATGAACAAGAGCAATTACAGGTACAAAAACGTGGTGGCAATTGTTATGACGTGCCACATGATGTGTGCCAGGCAGATTAAATCCATCAGGGAAACTTGATCACGCAGTCACAAAAATTTTGTAATTTGCATTTTATTTCGAGATGCGTGCCTTGAATTCAGTAGTAATAAGTCCCCAAGACTTCGACCTTTTACAAAACTAAATTAAACATTTATTAACAAAAGAAAAGATTTCAAGCACATATATAGATATTCAAATTGCTACTATAATAACTCCTAAAACCCCTAATTAAACTGGCTCCCAGTTATACATCTGCTAAGGCAACAGTAAAAACAGATTTAAACAGACCCAGGACATTTGCATTCAAACTGAGTTTTCTCAGCTTTGGTTCCTGTAGACAGCAACTTGATGCACAGAGGCTGGAAGCTTTTCACACTTGTGTTAGATCTTAGAATGCCTTCTCTCCTGACACATAGCCTCATCTCCTTTATACACGATTCTCTCTTTTTAATGCAAATTCCATTGTTCCCATATGTTTTTGCAACTTTACTTTCCTCATAATATAAATCTTTCATAGTACTAGTTTTAACAGTAACCTTTGGGAAAAATAAATATACTATTTGGCTTAGCTTTTGGCTAAGTGTAACATCCTACCATCTCTTTGAAATTCAAACGAACCTAATTTATCTTTAATTCAAATTTTCCTCACACCTCATTCTAAAACTTGAGCCATGTTTAAACCTAGCTACTATTTGATGAATCAAAGCCTCCAGACCAGCTGTCTTCAATTCCAATAAATCCCACTATTAACCCATTTTTCAATAAACCGCAATAATATTGAGAATTATTATATTTTCATGACACTATGGTAGCACCAGAGCCGTGAGTTTAAATCCTACCATAGCAAATTGTGAAATTGTATTCAACATACCTGATCAGCTGTGGACTAGCACCTGGAAAATTGAACTTCTTGGATTGTTCAAAAAGCTCTGGTTCATTAATACAGGGAAGAGAACTAGCTATCTACCTTGTCCACAGGGAACTTCAGTCCTACACCACATTGTTGACTTTTAATGCCTTTTGATGTGGCCTAGCAAGTAATTTTGTTGTACAAACAATTGCTACAAAGTAGAAGCCTAATCGCTGCCTTTTCAAAAGGCCTCAGTGTTGATAGGAATGATCAATAAATGTGGCAAACCCAGAATCTAATTATCAGTGACAGTAACTTTAGTATTTGAATAAGTATGAGATGATCAAGAGAGCATGGATTTGTGATGGGTAAGTCACGTCTGACTAAGCTAATTTCTAAGATGGCCACAACCATGGTGGGCAGGGAAGTGTGTGTAGATGTGTTGTCCAAGTGAAGTTTCAGAGGCATCTGATAATGTTTCATACAGGAGATTATTAGCAAAAACAAAACGATATGGAATTGGGGGTAACATGGTTTAATAATTGTTTGGGAGGTAGGAGATAAGAGTGTGGGGATAAAGGGAGTGCGGTCTGGTGGAATGTGTGCTGTTTCCCTGCCTATGTACAGCTGCCTTAGGATTTCACCGTATATAGCAATGATGAATGAAGGAATAAAAGTTGAATATTTAAGTTTGCAGATGAGATGAAATTAGGAGGCATAGTAAATTGTTCAGATCGGAGCAGGAAACTACAATAGGAGAGGATGGATTAAATGACAGGGTATAACTATGACAGAATGCCAAGAGGGAAATTAGAGGTCATTTTCTAGATCCAAGGAAGACAAATTGGAATTTTTTCAATAACGAGATTAGGAACTAAAGGTAATACAAGCCAGATTTATGCACAATACCTCAGGAAGAGTATATTGGCCTTGGAATGGGTACAGTGTAGTTTCACCAGGCTTTAGTAACATTGGAACAGGAATAAGCCATTTAGCCCCATGAACCTGATTAGCCATTCTATAAGATCATGATTGATCTGTGACCTAATTCCATATTCCCACCTTTCTCACTTCTCTGTTAATACCTTTGGTTGCAAAATCTATCATTTTGTTTAAAATTACCAATTGACCCAGCGTCAATTGCTGCTTGCGGATGAGAGTTCCAAGTTCCTATTGCCCTGTGTGCGTAGAAGTGTTTTCTAATTTCAATAGGATAAAAGCTCCTCACACCCCGATTCCTGTAAGGACTCCATCCCATTCTCTCAGTTCCTTCGCCTCTGTTGCATCTGTTCTGATGATGCCATTTCCAAAACAGTTCCTTTGACATGTCTTCTTTCTTCCTTAACCGAGGTTTTCCACCCACAGTGGTTGACAGGGCCCTCAACCGTGTCTGGTTCATCTCCCATGCATCCGCCCTCACACCTTCCTCTCTCTCCCAGAACCATGATAGGGTCCCCCTGGTCCTCACATCACTCCATCAGCCTCCACATTCAAAGGATCATCCTCCGCTATTTCTGCCAACTCCAGCATGATGTCACTACCAAACACATCTTCCCTTCACCATCCCTGGCAGTTTTCCGCAGGGATCATTCCCTCCGGGACATCCTGGTCCACTCCTCCATCACCCCATACACCTCTACCCCCTCCCATGGCACCTTCCCATGCAACCGCAGAAGGTGCAACACCTGCCCTTTTACATTCCCCCTCCTCACTGTCCAAGGGCCCAAACCCTCATTTCAAGTGAAGCAGCACTTCACTTGCACTTCCCTCAATTTAGTCTACTGCGTTCACTGCTCCCAATGTGGTCTCCTCTGCATTGGCGAGACCAAACGCAGACTGGGTGACCACTTTGCGGAACACCTTTGGTCTGTCCGCAAGCATGACCCAGACCTCCCTGTCACTTGCCATTTCAACACTCCACCCTGCTCTCATGTCCACATGTCTGTCCTTGGCCTGTTGCAATGTTCCAGTGAAGCTCAATGCAAACCGGAGGAACAGCACCTCATCTTCCGACTAGGTACCTTACAGCCTTCTAGACTTAAAATTAAGTTCAACAATTTCAGAGCATGAACTCTCTCCTCCATCCCCACCCCCTTTCCGATCCCCCTTTTTCCAATAATTTATAAATTTTTTACACTTTATTTTTTTCTTTTCCCTCCTATTTTTAAATTTATTTCGATCTATTGTTTCATCTCCACCTTTTAGCCCATTCTGATACCTTCTCCCACCCCACCTGCACAAGGGCCATCTGCCACTAGCTTGCTTCCCTTAATGTCTCCATTAGCACATCCTTTAGATGACGTCACCACCATTAACACCCCTTTCTCCTTTTGTCTATGACATCTTTGGCTGTCTCTTCTTGGTCTCCACCTATCATTGGCCCCCTATCGAGCTCTCCTGTCCCACCCACTTCTACCATCTTATATTTAATCTCATTTTTATATGCCTTAGTTCTGATGAAGGGTCATACGGACTCGAAATGTCAACTGTATTCCTCTCTGCAGATGCTGTCAGACCTGCTGAGTTTTTCCAGGTATTTTTGTTTATTTTCTAATTTCAATCCTGAAAGACTGTGTTCCCTAAGTTCTGGGTTTCGCAACCCCAAGTTGGAGGGAAGCCTGGGGATGATGGTGATCCCGTGCACCTGCTGGCCTTATCCTTCTAGGCGGTGGAAGTTGTGGAAAGTTTCACTACATTAATGGAACGATTGAAATGTTGTTAAAAGAGCAGAGGGAAAACATCTTAGATATGTAGTTCTAACAATAGACCACAAGGTGGTGCAAAAGTAGTGGCATTCCCACATCCACATCAGAATACCTGAAATCAGCCTTAAGGTGAGTGACTGCCTTTGACACCAAGGCAGCATTTGACCGAGTGTGACATCAAGGAACCCTAGTAAAACTGGAGTCAATGGGCATCAGGGGGAAAATTTTCACTGGTTGGGTTAAAACCAGCACAAACAAGATGGTTGTGGTTTTTGGAGGTTAATCACCTCAGTCCCAGGAAATCACTGCAGGAGTTCCTTAAAGTACTGTCCTCGGCCCAACCATCTTCAGCTGCTTCATCAATGAACTTACCTCCGTCATAAGGTCAGAACTGGGGATGTTCACTGATGATTGCACAATGTTCAGCACCATTCACAACTCCTCAGATATTGCAACAATCGATGCCCATGTGCAGCAAGACCTGAAAAATATTCAGGCTTGGGCTGATAAGTGGTAAGAGCGGGAGGGTCTCCAGGTCAGGCAAGCTTGATGCAGATTGATGCTGCACTGGATATAGCCTCTGATAACAGGCTAGTGACCTGTTCCTGGAAAACTAGCTTTGGGAACAGATGTAAACATGTTCTTTGTCTGCCTCATGTACCACCAGGTGCAGGAAGAGAAAAGAAAAAAGGAGATGTGAGGACAAGCTGGTCACAGGTAGATTTAAAGAAGCACCTGAAAGGAGAACAGAATAGTAGAGAGGCAGAAAGTTTTAGAGGAGGGAGTCCAGAGCTGAAGGCCTGGGCAGCCGAAGACATGGTCGCTAATGGTGCATTGAAGGGGGAAATGTGCAAGGAACCAGAATTAGAAGAATGCAGAGTTCTCAGAGGAGACTATAGGACTAGAGGTTATAGAAAGAGGGAGGGGTGGGGCCATGGAGGGATTTGAACAAGGATAAGATTTTTAAAATAAATACAGTAAGGAACAGAAGAGCAGGAGTAGGCTATTCAGTCCTTTGCGCCTGTTCCACTATTCAATGAGATCATGGATGATCTATATCACAACTCTCCCCATCTTGGGCCCATGACTCTTAATGCCCTTAACTGACAAAAACTATCGAGCACAGTTTTGAAATTTTCAGTTGATGATCTCAACAGCTTTTTAGGGGAGAGACACCCAGATTTCCATTGCCCTTTGTTTGAAAATGTGTTTCTTGACCAGCACAAAGACAGCAGCTCATCACTGAGTTCAGCCAGTCACAGTGTGTGATGAGTATTTTGTTCATTTACTTTTCAAAACTCATGTAATTTACTAGTAATTGAAAGGCTTCAGTAGTAGTAATAAGGTTTACTAGCAATAGTAAAGCTCATTGGGAGTGTTAGGTTTTATTAATCATAAATGAATTTAAAAATTAATAAATTAATTAACACAAACTAAAGATGGCAGGGCAGGTGATGTGTTATGACTGCAGAACGTGGGAGTTTCTGGACACCAGTGTCATCCAAGGCAAACACATCTGTAATAAGTGTTAACTGCTTGAGGAGCTTTGGCTCAGAGTCATTAAGTTGGAGGCCGAGTTACAGATACTGTGATGCATCAGGGAGGGGGAAAGATACCCGGACACTTTATTCCAGAATGTGGTCACACCCCTTGGGTTAGGGTCTTCAGACTTCATCAGTGGTCAGGGACAGGAGGGTGTGACTACAATGAGGCAGGTAAGGGGATCAAGAAGATACAAGTGGAGGAGCCTCAGCCCATGAAATTGTCCAACAGGTTTGAGGTTCTTGCAGTTTGTGGGGACAAAAATGGGCACTGCAGGGTGGATGAGTGGACTGACCATGGTACAAGAAGCCGTTTGAGTGAGGGGATTTAATAGGAATGTAGTGTTAGTAGGGAACAGTATCGTCAGGGGGATTGACACTGTTCCATGCGGGCAAGAATGAGAGTCCAGGCAGCTGTATTGCTCCCTGGTGCCACAGTTCAGAACATCTGCTCAGGGGTGGAGAAGAACTTGCATTTTGAAAAGATAGGAAGCTAGGAAAAGGTGGTGGGGTCGCTCTGTTAATTAAGGATGTCATTAGTACAGTAGTGAGAGATGACCTTGGCTCAAATGAGCAAGATGTAGAATCAGTTTGGGTAGAGATAAGAAATAGGAAAGGTAAAAAGTCACCTATGGGAATAGTTTATAGGTCCCCTAACAGTGGTTACTCCGTAGGACAGAGAATACTGGAAGAAATAAATGATGTGTGTAAGAAAGGGATCGTGATAATCATGGGTGACTTTAATCTACATGCAGATTGGATGAATCAGATTGACATCATCCATGGCTGTATAAATAAATTAAGGATTATGTCAAATTGAAAGGAAAACAGTACAAATCTGCAAATATTAATGGTGGTTAGAAGATTGGGCAGATTTTAAGAACCAGCAAAGAATGACTAAAAAAATATGAAGTGGGAGAAAGTTGAGTATGAGGGAAAGCTAGCTAGTAATATAAAAACAGATAGTAAGAGTTCCTTCAAGTATTTAAATAGGAAGAGCAATTAAAGCTAGTGTTGGTCCTCCAGAGTGCGAGTCTGGGGAATTGATAATGACAAACAAGGAAATGGGGAGATGTTGAACAGGTATTTTGTGTCTATCTTCACTGTAGAAGACTTAGAAAACTTTCCAAAGATACTTGAAAATCAAAGATGAATGAGAGGGAGGAACTTAAGACAATCACCAAGATGCTGGGAAAACTATTGGTCTGAAAGGCAAACAAGTCCCCAGGACTAGATGGCCTGCATGCTAAGGTCTTAAAAGAAGTGGCTACAGAGAGAGCAGAGGCATTGGTTACAATCTTCCAAACTTCCTTAGATTCTGGAAAGGTCCCAGCGGATTGGAAAATAGCTAATGTAACACCTTCATTCAAGAAAGGAGGGAGACAGAAAGCAGAAAACTACAGGCCCGTTAGTTTAACATCTGTCATAGGAAAATTGATGGAATCCATTATTAGGGAGGTTATAGCAAGATACTTAGAAAATCATAGTTTGATCAGGCAGAGGCAACATGGCTTTGTGCAAGGGAAATTGTGTTTAACTAATTTATTAGAGCTTTTTGAGGAAGTAACAAGCAAAGTGAATAAAGGGGATGTGGTGTACTTGAATTTCCAAAAGGCATTTGACAAAGTGCCACATCAAAGATTACTATAGAAGATAAGAGAACATGGTGTAGGGGCTAACATATTAGCATGGATAAAGGATTGGTTAACTAACAGAAAGCAGCAAGTAGGGATCAATGGGTCTTTTTCGGCTCGTAAGTTGTAACTAGTGGAGTGCCACAGGGATCAGTACTGGGGCTACAACTATTTACAATCTACATCAATGATTTGAATGAGGAGACTGAATGTATGGTAGCTAAATTTGTCGATGATACCAAGATAGGTAGGAAAGTAAGCTGTCAAGAGGAGGTAAAGAGTCTGCAAAGGAATATAGATAGGTTAAATGAATGGGCAAAAATTTGACAGCTGGAGTATAATGTGGGAAAATGTGAACTTGTCCACTTTGGCAGGGAGAATAGAAAAGCAGCAAATTATTTAAATGGCAAGGGATTGCAGAACTTGGTGATACAGAGAGAACTGGGTATCCTGGCATATGAATCAAAAAAAGTTAGTATGCAGGTACAGCAAGTGATTAGGAAGGCAAAAGGAATGTTGGCATTTATTACAAGGGGAATGGAATATGAAAGTAGGGAAATTTTACTGCAGCTGCACAAGGCATTGGTGAGACCACATCTGGAATACTGTGTACAGTCTAGGTCTCCTTATTTGAAAAGAGATATGTGTAAGAAAATGCATTAGAAGCAATACAGAGAAGGTTCATTCAACTCATTCATGGGAAGAAGGACTTATCCTATGAGGAAAGTTCAAACAGGTTGGGTCTATACCCTTTGGAGTTTACAAGAATGAGAGGTGATCTTATTAAAACATAAGATCCTGATGGGACACAATAAGGTAGACCCCCAAGGATGTTTCCATTTGCGGGGGAGACTAGAACCAAGGAATGCAATTTAAATAAGAGATCTCCTGTTTAAGACTGAGGTGAGGAGGATTTTTTCTCTCAGACAGTCGTTAGTTTTTGGAATTCCCTTCCCCAGAGAGCAGTGGTGGCTGGGTCAGATTTTTGATACACAAGGGAGTCAAGAGTTATGAGGGGCAGACAGGGAAGTGGAATTGGGACCACAACCAGATCATCCATTTTCTTATTGAATGGTGCAGCAGGCTCAAGGGGCTGAATAGCCTACTCCTGCTCTGAAATCCTATGTTCCTATCACTTCTGAATAGCCTAGTTTCAATTTTCAGGTTATAGCCCTTTGTTCCCCATTCCTCCACAAGAGAAAATAGTTTCTCTCTATCCACACTATCAATTCCATTAATCATCTTAAACACCTCAATCACAATACACCTTAATCTTTGAGGGAGCTCAAGCCATGACTATGCAATCTATCCTCGTTATTTAACCCATTTAATAGCATCATTCTGGTGGATCCATGCTACACCCCCTCAAGGCTGATATATATTTCCTGAGATACAGTACCAACAGCTGTAAATGGGCAACCAAATTTTTATATAATTGTAAAATAATTTGCACTCCTTTTTATTCCAGAGTATGATATAAATAACAGCGAATAAATCTTTAATCTCAAGCAAATGTTGGCTTCTCAGTAGTTGGTTTGGAGACTGAAGAATGGTGATGATCTTTTACAAATATCAGCTATCTGGCTGAATCAAAAATTGTTTTGAAGTGACTCAATTGAATTTCTCACCAGATATTCACTACTCCTGTTTTACCCACTGGTATTGGATAGTGCAAGATGGAAAAGTACAATAGAATCCTTCCCTGCCTTATATTCCTGTATGTTTTGAAGACTGCATGGGATTTTCACAGCTCACAATTAGTGGACCATTATTTTTTACTATTCCGGTGTAAGCAGATTCACTTTGCTGATTAATGCGATAATTGAGAACACAGACTTAAGAGAGAAGCTGACAAGCAGAAATTCAACATTTCCTAAAACCTAATATACACATGTGCTGCTGTGAGTGATAGCTAACTCTGCTTTTGAATGTCTGTGTACAAAGAACAGATCAGGAGGAGTTAAATATTTCTGGAAAAGAGGTCCAGTGGCAGGAAAAGTAAGGTGTGAAATTGATGTTATTCAGATCTGATTCCTGCTGTGTGGCTCACTGTCTTCGGAATACTTGAATCTTGAATATGCAGACTCCTGTGGAAAACAATCACCTTAAGGGAAATAATGTGGAAATACCACTTTCTGTGGAGATATTTTTCAGGAAATGTAGCCTTTAGCCTTCTACATCTTGTTCTCCCATTTTAATCTTTTTTTTCAATTCATTCACGGTATATGGATGTCACTGGCAAGGTCAGCATTTCATTTTCCATGAAGAGGTGGTGGCAAGCCGTCTTCTTAAATCACTGTGGCCCATCTGCTGAAGGTATATCCACAGTGCAGTTCAGTAGCAAATTCCAGGATTTCAACCCAGCAACAATGTAGGAAAATTGAAATATTTCTGAGTCAGGATGGCATATGACTTGAAGTGGAACTTGGGGATTTGCATGTGGTTTGATTGAGCATTTGATTTCACATTCATTTATATGGAATATAACTAATTACCAGAGGCTTATTTCAAGATGATAATGCTACTCTGAAATGCTAGGTTCAGACTATAGTTAACTGAGATGGGAGCTTGCTGGGTATCTGAAGATATTCTGTGTTTCTTCCAGCAATGAGACTGTCTAGAGAAAGGTGCACACGTGAAAAGAAGCAAACAAAAAGAGGAAAGGCAATGCAGAGTTAAATGTGAAGAGAGTACAAATGAGCTAAATAGGTTGAATAGAAATGAAAATGTAGAATGCAGAATGAGGAAGTAAGAATCAAGAGAGAGAGTACAAGAGACAAATTGAAGTGTTTCCCAATCCATATTAGGTTACAAAATAAATATACAATTTCAATATGTGGCTGCATTAGATTAACCAGAAATCTGATTTGTAAACTTACTTCTCCCAATTGCCCTTTGACTTTCAAGCTGCAAGTTGAATTTTCTTCTCTCTTTATTTTATCTCTTTTCCTCCATCATCATGTGAAGGTACAAAGACTTTCAGTTCAATACTAAACTCAGATTATTGTGCAGCTACCTCAGAAGTTTTGTATTGGCCATATGTTTGGAAAATTTAATTTGTTGTATCTTGTATCCATTTTCATTCAGAGTGTCAAGCTCAAGAAAATGTGAAGCAGGTCACACATCAACAAGTAATAGGACTGTTGTTGTCCTGATGATATGTTCAAGCAAAACTGTTTCAACTGAAGGAAGTGTTCATTGTGTAAATTAAGGTTAAGTCATACAGGTGGGGGGGGGGCTCATGGAATAATTACTTGTGAAGTTTAACAGAAAGGTTAAACTGAATGTGATTATAAGTAAAGAGGAGAGCTATTCTAACAAATTGCCCCATATTTCCTAACTCTTGTAAGGAAAGTTTTCTACTAGTGTCCCGCTTTTCCCTTTGTTAGACATGTTCGTGCCGTAGCTTCCAACTAGCATCGGAAAGAGATGGCCCGCAGCAATTAGAAGAAATAAATACATACTTACCCGCTCTTGAAACTTACACAGACACTTCCATTTGCTGGAGCTGCTTGGGGCCTGCATCGAAAGACTCCTTACAGGTCCCAGTGAAGTGCAGCTCTGGCAGATTCAAGGAGGCTACGCCACCATTTTTACAGCACTTGCTGAGAAGTCAGGGGTTGGGGGGGTGGTCAGAGGTCTGGGGGATTGGGTTTTGTCAGGCCAGGGTGTTAGGGGGAGTCCTGTGGGTGAGGAGAGGGTCAGGGGAGTCTGGGGGAGTCACGTGGGATCGGTCTGGGTCTTTGCAATAGTTACCCAGAAGTTAGACGAGGTTTTAATTCTTCTAACTTTTTCTGAGTAACTATTGGTGTAATACAGCCGGAACCATCTGAAGTTGACATTTTGCGGATGGTTCTCAGTGCAGGGCAATTGTCCAGAGGGAGTGTGCACTTCTGGATAATTGCTGTGCAAACCTTTATCTGGGTATTTCCGAGGGGGATTCCCCAGTGCATCTTTGGGGTATCGCCCAAATCCGACCCTGGGGGGCTTGGAGGTTATGACCCAATGTGTATAAAACCCCATATATAACATGAATAGCTGTTTAAGACACTTGCTCCATTCACGATGCTACATTAAGGAGTATGATAGATAGTATGCTTGATCTTAGGCTACTTCTGGTTAACAGCAACAACAGGGTCAAAGATCTGGATCCTTGCACCCTGGGAGTCAAGGATGTCTGGAGGCAGAAATATGGTGTGATAGATCCCAAGGGCCTGTCACAGAAGGAAAAAGAGGCAATCAGACCACTGCCTGTGCATTTTTTTTTCCTGGTGGGTTCTGTGAATAGCAACAGGCTGCCCAGAATCTAGCAGAAGAATACAAATGGAGGGAAACATAGCTGATGCACATGACTGCCCGTGTGTGTTGCCATTTGATGCCATTGCAGTTGCCTTCTGGAAAACAGTGGGGTGGGGGAGTAAAAGGGAAAGGGGGCACTGTGGAGTGTAAAAAACTATGTAAAAACTATTCTAGTCACTATAGAGCATTTACAAATTATACAGCAGATCAGAAGATTATGCACCTCCTTTCATTAACAGCCTGTTCTGGGAGCTGAGGTAAGGAGAATAAGGGAGAATTATTCTGTTTGTTGAACTTGTCTCCTGTAGGTTAGCACAATGTGCTATTGGAAATCTTTATAGGTCAGATGCAGGAACAGTAGTCTTCCACCAAGGTTGCACAGTCATTCCCAGAAGGAAAAAACAGTAAAAATTGGGAAATAAGAATACTGGTCCAAACTGGTCTTGTATGCCTTAAAATGGAACACCAGTAAAAACTGGGAAATAAAAGTACTGGTCCGAACTGTTTTTTCCTTCTGGTTTGGTACAAGAGACTTGAACTCCCCTGCTCTTTTTTAAGATAATGTCACAAGATCTTCTACATCTATTTGAGAAGGTCTTTGTTTAACTTCTTACTCACCCCCGCCAGTGCAGCATGGACAACAGCAGTTCAAGAAGGCAGCTCACCACCAATTTCTCAAGGGCAACTAGGGATGGGCAATAAATGCTGGCCCAGCCAGCACAGCCCACATCCCATGAATGAATAAAAAAAAAAAATCCGCTCAGTACTGCTCTGAATGTCAGCTGGAAGATACGCTTAAATCTCTGGAATGAGGCTTGAATCCACGATCTTCTGACTCAGTGGGATGTGTCAGCCCATCCTTTCCACATGACCCAAAACAGCCCCAAAGTGCCTTCACCTTACATTTTCAGCACTTGCCTCAGTCTTCCTCCTCAAAACTACCTCAGTTCAACATATTACTGAGAATTGTGGTCTCTTGTTTATTTAGTTTGTGCTAGGACACTTTTTTGAATGTTCAAAACATGATCCAGAGTTTCTAAACTAGAGACAAAATAGAGACCTTATTTTTGATTCAGACAATGGTTTGAAGCTACACGTTATAATTATTGCTCATCTCCTCACATGATATTTATCCTTCAACCTACAGCTTAACAAAATTAAAGCAAAATACTACAGATGCTGGAGAGCTGACATAAAAACAGGAAGTGCTGGAAATACTCAGCAGGCCTGACAGCATCTGTGGAGAGAGAAACATTTCGAGTCCAAAATGACTTCTTTAGAAGTGTCACCTGGGCCTTTCCAAGCCTGCCTCAGCCCACCTACTTCTGAAACCCTCATTTATGCCTTTGTTACCTTCAGACTTTACTATTGCAATACACTGCTGGCCAGCCTTCCATATTCCATCCTACATAAACCTGAACACAAGAATTAGAAGCAGGTGAAGGCCTTTCAGTGCCTAGACTTGCTCCACCATTCGTTGAGATCATAGTTGACCTGATTGCTTCAATTCCACTTTCCTGTCTGCCCTCTATCACCCTTGACTCCCTTGTCAATCAAAAATCTATCTAACTCAACCCCGAATATATTCAATGACTCTGCCTCCACTGCTCTCTGGGGAAGGGAATTCCACAGACTAACACCCCTCTGAGAGAAAACATTTCTCCTTATCTCAGTCTGAAATGGGAGGCCTTAGTTGTCGAATCCCCAAGAAGGAGAAACATCCTCTCATCATCCACCCGGCGAAGTCCCCTCAGGATCTTAAGTGTTTCAATAAAATCACCTCTCATTCTTCTAAACACCAATGGATTTAGGCCCAACCTGCTCAACATTTCCTCATAAACTAACCTCTTCATCCCAGGAATCAGTCGAGTGACACTTCTCTGAAATGTTTCTAATACAATTATATCCTTTCTTAAGTAAGAAAACCAAAATGGTACTCCAAATGCGGTCTTAATAAGGCCATGTACAGCTGTAGCAACACTTCCCTATTTTATACTCAATTGCCCTTGCAATCAATGCCAACATTCCATTTGCCTCCCTAATCATTTGCTGTACCTGCATACTGACTTTTTGTGATTCACGTACCTGGGACAGCCAGATCCCTCTGTACTGTAGAGCTCTGCAGTCTCTCTCCATTTAAGTAATGTACTGCTTTAATTTTCCTGCCAATGTGGACAAAGTTTGCATTTCCCACCTTATACTCCATCTGCCAAATATTTGCCCACTCATTTATCGTGTCATCAGAAACTCAGTTGCCTGTGTCCTAACATGCACCAAGTCATATTCACCCATAATCCTTGTGCTCACAGGCCTATAGTGACTCCCAGTTAAGAAATGCCCCAGTTTTTAAATTTGTCTTCAAATCCATCCACAGTCTTGCCCCTTCCTGACTCTGTAATGTCTTCCAGGACCACAGTCCTCACAAATAGCTGTAATCCTCCAATTTTGGCCTCTTGTGCATCCCCGAGTTTAATTGCTCCACCATTGGTGCTGCTGCTTTCAGTTGCCAAGGTCCTAATTTCAAGAAATCAACCTCTAAATTTCTCTGCCTCTCTGCCTATGTGTCTCCTCCATTAAGATGCTCCTGAAAACCTATCTCTTTGACTAAGCCTTTAGTCACCTGCCCTAAAGTCGCCTTATGCGCCTCGGTGCCAAATTTTGTTTGACAACACTCTTCTGCAGTGTCTTGGGATATTTTGCTATATTAAAGGCTCTATATAAATGCAATTTGTATGTGCTGATAGATGCATCCTGAGATCCTAAATGGTGCTAAATAAATGGAAGTTCTGACTAAAGTTCATGGACCTGAAAGGTTAAATGTTTCTCTCTCCACACCTGCCAAGTATTCTCCGTCTGTTTATGTTTATATTCCGGATTTCCAACACCTGCAGCATTTTTCTTGTTGTATATAAATGAAAGTCTATGGGCTGAATTTTCAGGTCGGCAGGTGGGCATGATTGGCGGGTCCGGGAGCGGCTGGGGAACGGACCACTTCAGATGACGAACATCTGAGTCGGTCATGTCACAGTTGCTAGAGCTGCAAAAGCAAAATAGGCAAGCTAGGGTGTCTCAGTCCAGCACCTCTTTCCTGTGCTCTGTGCAGTCTTCAGGCCACAGTAATGGTCTGGCCTCACACTCCCTGGAAACATTACTGATGCCTGCACCTTGACGGTGCTGGTCATTGCTGCCAGAATGTAGTGGGCAGGCACCGCAGAGTTCTCTCGTTCTCTTTGTGTGCTCTCAGAACCTTTAAAGTGGGGCTGGCCCCCATCACACCAGTGATGCAACCATTGATGCAGTGCACCAGCTCCTGAAGGGCTGATGTGCTGAAGGCGGACACAGCATCAGATGTGTCTAAAGTTTCAGGGCTGCGTCTCTGAGATGGCCCTGACCATGGAATGAACGCGAGCTGCCCTTGGCCAGACAGGAGTCAGACATTCTCAGAGGCCATGTGAAGATTTATGGAGTGACCTGACTGCATGTTGTCATCATCCTCCTGCGATCAAGCGACTATTAGGGCCTTCTCTGCATCTCCATGACTGAAATAAGCCAGACTGGAGTCAAATGTTCACAACTGCAATGTGAGAATCTACAGGGACACCTCACTGCATATCGTCATCATCCTCCACAAATCTGGCAGCTAGGAGAGCCTCCCAAGTGCGCCTGCCTTGTCTAGCCATTGTGAGCTCATCCCCATCATCATCACCTCCAAGGACCTCCTTGCCCTAATCCCTTTTGGCATCCTCTTCATCGGAGGAGATGTGCAGCTCCTCCATCTCCTCTTCAGCCATCTGGTCTCCCCATTTGCAGCGCCAGGTTGTAAAGGGCGCAGCAGACAATGACGATGAGTGACATCCTCTGCGGACTGTATTGCAGGGCTCCACCAGACCAGTTCAGGCACTGGAACCGCATCTTCAGCATCCTGATGGTCTGCTCCAGCAAGTTGTGAGCTGCTGTGAGCCTCATTATACCATCACTCTGCTGCAGTCTGAGACTGCTGCATGGGTGTCATCAGCCATGACCTCTGCGGGTAACCCTTGTCCCCAAGGAGCCATCCCTGCAGCATCTGTGGACCTTGGCAGACTGCAGGGATCTGTGAGCGACTCAGGATATGGGCATCTTGCACACTCCCTGGAAACCGTGTGCACACCTGCAGGATGCTTTTCTGGTGGTCGTATACTAGCTGCACGTTCAGTGAGTGGAAGCCCTTGTGGTTGATGCAGTCCGTGTGTGTAGCTATGGAGATCTGAGCGCCACACGGGTGCAGTCAATCACACCCTGCACCTGTTGCGAGCTGCTGCATAAGCCTCATTATACCATCACTCTGCTGCAGTCTGAGGCCGCTGTATGGGTATCATCAGCCGCGGGCTTCGTGGGTAGCCCTTATCCCCGAGGAGCCAACCCTGCAGCCTCTGTGGATCCAAGAAGACTGGGAGACCAGCCATTGCTCGCTGTTGCTTCTGGGCAGCGTGTGCGAGAGCTCCTGCTGCCACTTCTTCATAAGGTTGCTGCTCCTGCCTTTGCACGGCCAGGACCTCAGTCACTCTCTCCTCCATCTTCTATGGTCTCTGTAGGCCATCAGGCATACAGCTAGATCACCAGGATCCATGATCCTGACTTGGTCCTCCTGCAGCATGAAAGAAAGAGAGAGAGAGACATGATTATCATGGCTGTACTTAGCACCTTTCCTGGCCCTGTGTGACCGCCCCAATGCTTACCAGAGAGTGCTGGTCAACCCTCGGATGACCAGAGATGGCCAGAGATGAGTGCGCTGCATGGCTGCCCTGTCAACCTGTGATGTGGGGGACACTGGTCCAAACCGAGATGCTGAGATTGCAAGGGGCTGTGAGCACCACCAGCAGTGACTGCTACATGGCCAGCGTTGGTGAGGAGATTGTACAATGTATGCAGCCCAGCTGCTCCACAGTCCAATAGCATGGTGGCGGATTCAAAGTCTGTGCTGGGGAGTGGGGAGGCGGCGGGTGGGGGTGGGGGGGGGGGGGTAAGGTATGGAGCACTTGACGGCCCTTCGGTGCCTCTGCGATGCTTGCATGAGCGGGCAGGATAGGGGGTCATCCCCAGTCATATCACTGTGGCTGCGCCTGATCTGTTTCAGTTGCAGAGGCATGGTCAGTTCATACAGGTGTCCCTAATGTGTGACAATTTCCCTTGCTTACCCTGACCCCCACCTCGATTGTCTCTGTGCAGGACGCAGTGCCAGGGCAGCACTTGACCACCCTACCTCCCACCAACAATGGTCACTTCCGAGGCTGGCCAGCACTTGCCCCCGGACATCCCCCTCCCTCAGCACTTGCTTCTGGGGCCAGGAATCAGCTTCCCCCACCCCAGGTGCCCCTGAGGCCTGTGAACAACGGGCGAGCTGTGGAGAATGCTGCTGCTCACTCACCTCATTTCCCCCAAAGTGAAGGTCGCCAAGTGCACGGCGCCTGTGTGCTGTTGTGAAACACATCGATGTGCTTTCCCACCGATGTGGATGGATGATATGGCAGGGTTCCAAGAGCCTGGCAGGATGGCTTTTTAATTATATGCTGATGTATTACAATTAGCTCCCTGCTGACTGATGGCAGGAAATGTGACCAGCTGTCGGTGGGCTGAGTGGACAATTGTGACCTGCCTTCACACCATCGTGAAGCAAGTCGTGCCATATTTTCTGCACACGCTACCTATCACACCCACCGCCAGTGGGCTCGGAAAATTCTGCCCTCAGTGTTTGTTATAGAGTCATAGAGTCATAGACTTATACAGCACAGAAACAGGCACCCACAGTGCTGTTAGGGAGGGAGTTCCAGGATTTTGACCCAGTGACAGTGAAGGAACAACGATATATTTCCAAGTCAGGATGGTGAGTGACTTGGAGGAGGTCTTCCAGGTGATTATGTTCCCAGGTGGCGTTGCCCTTGTCCTTCTAGATGGTAGCGGCTGTGCGTTTGGAAGGTGCTGTCGAAGGAGGCTTGGTGAGTTCCTGCAGTGCATCTTGTAGAAATAGTCACGCGTCCATGCCAGCCAACGAGCACCTATCTGTTCTAACCTCATTTTCCACAATTGGCCCGTAGCCCTGTATGCTGTGGCATATCAAATGCTCATCTAAATACTTCTTAAATGTTGTTGAAACATTAAATATTTCATGGCAGACCATGTTAGAAGCTCTTGCACCTTGAGCCAAAATAAAGAGATTTCTCAGTGATCCTACTCAGCAGTTATATTTTCTGATGTTTTTTGAGAAATGTTCTGATTTTGTTGTTGGGTCATGTGGATCACTTAATGGTGGCAATCATAGTTTACCATTTGTGCAACGTATTGAAGGTGGCTCTTCTTTTTCTACTTTGTTATTCCACAATATTCACATTTTTAAAAATTATTTACAGAATGTGGGCTTCACTGGCTGTGAAGGAACAATGATATATTTCCAAATCAGGATGGTGAGTGACTTGGAGGGGGTCTTCCAGGTAGTGATGTTCCCAGGTGGCGTTGCCCTTGTCCTTCTAGATGGTAGTGGCTGTGCGTTTGGAAGGTGCTGTCGAAGGAGGCTTGGTGAGTTCCTGCAGTGCATCTTGTAGATGGTGTACACTGCTGCTACTGTGTGTCAGAGGTGGAGGGAGTGAATGTTTGTGGAAGGAGTGCTGATCAAGTGGGCTGGTTTATCCTGGATGGTGTCAAGTTTCTTGGATGTTGTGGGAGCTGCACTCATCCAGACAAGTGGAGAATATTCCATCACACTCCTGACTTGTGCCTTGTAGATGGTGGACAGGCTTTTGGGGAGTCAGGAGGTGAGTTATTCGCCACAGGATTCCTAGCCTCTGAGTTGCTCTTGTAGTCACATTATTTATATGACTAGTCCAGTTCAGTTTCTGGTCAACAGTAACCCCACGATGTTGATAATGAGGGATTCAGAGATGGCAATGCCATTGAATATCAAGGTGCGATTGTTAGATTTTCTCTTGTTGGAGATGGTCATTGCCTGGCACTTGTCTTGCCACTTGTCAGCCCAAGCCTGGATATTGTCCAGATCTAGTTGCATTTGGACATGGACTGCTTCAGTACCTGAGGAGTTGCGAATGGTGCTGAACATTGTACAATCATCAGCGAACATCCTCACTTCTGACCTAATGATGGAGGAAATGTCATTAATGAAGCAGTTGAAGATGGTTGGGCCAAGGACACTATCCTGAGGAATTCCTGCAGTGATGCCCTGGAACTGAGATGATTGACCTCCAACAACCAGAACCATCTTCCTTTGGGCTAGGTATGACTCCAACCAGCAAAGTGTTTAAAAGCAAAAAACTACGGATGCTAGAAATCCAAAACAAAAACAAAAATACCTGGAAAAACTCAGCAGGTCTGACAGCATCTGCGGAGAGGAACATATTTAACGTTTCGAGTCCGTATGACTCTTCAACAGAACTAAGAAAAAATAGAAGTGAAATATATCTGTTTTAAGGGGGGAGGGCGTGGGACAGGTAGAGCTGGATAGAGGGCCAGTGTAGGTGGAGATAACCAAAAGATGTCATAGACAAAAGGACAAAGAGGTGTTGAAGCTGATGATATTATCTAAGGAATGTGATAATAAAGGTACAGATAGCCCTAGTGGGGGTGGGGTGGGGGGAAGGGATCGCAATAGGCTAAAAAGCAGAGATAAAACAATGGATGGAAATACATTTAAAAATAATGGAAATAGGTGGGAAAAGAAAATTATATATAAATATTTGGAAAAAAAGGGTATCAGAAAGGGGGTGTGGATGGAGGAGAGAGTTCATGATCTAAAATTGTTGAACTCAATATTCAGTCCAGAAGTCTGTAAAGTGCCTAATCGGAAGATGAGATGCTGTTCTTCCAGTTTGCATTGAGCTTCACTGGAACAATGCAGCAGGCCAAGGATGGACATGTGGGCATGAGAGCAGGGTGGAGTGTTGAAATGGCAAGCGACAGGGAGGTCTGGGTTATGCTTGCGGACAGACCGAAGGTGTTCCGCAAAGCGGTCATCCAGCCTGCATTTGGTCTCTCCAATGTAGAGGAAACCGCATTGGGAGCAGTGAATGCAGTAGACTAAATTGAGGGAAGTGCAAGTGAAATGCTGCTTCACTTGAAATGAGTGTTTGGGCCCTTGGACAGTGAGGAGAATGGAAGTAAAGGGACAGGTGTTGCACCTTCTGCTGTTGCATGGGAAGGTGCCGTGGGAGGGGGTTGAGGTATAGGGGGTGATGGAGGAGTGGACCAGGGTGTCCCAGAGGGAACGATCCCTGCGGAATGCCACCAGGGGGAGTGAAGGGAAAATGTGTTTGGTGGTGGCATCATGCTGGAGTTGGCGAAGAGTTTACCTCTGATTCCCATAGACTCCAGTTTTTCTAGGGCTCCTTGATGCAACACTCGGTCAAATGCAGCCTTGTTATCAAGGGCAGTCACTCTCACCTCACCTTGGGAGTTCATCTCTTTTGTCCATGTTTGAACTAATTTTGTAATGAGGTCAGGAACTGAGTGACCCTGCTGCAACCCAAACTGAATGTCAGTGAGCAGGTTTTGCCAGTTGTAGCTGAACTGGAACAGATTGGCTGGGGGTGTGGCAAGTGCTAGAGCACAAGTCTTTAGTACTATTGCTGGAATATTGTCAGGGCCCATAGCCTTTGCAGTGTCCAGTGCCTTCAGCCGTTTCTTGATATCACATGGAGTGAATCAAATTGGCTGAAGACTGGCATCTGTGATGCTGGGGTTGCTGCTCACATTGATGACTGAGGTTTACTGATCCATCAGAGCAAAATGTCTGCCTGATTGTTGACAAACTCCTCCAAGGCCCTTGGGCCAATCTCAACCAAACTTGGTTGGATGATACCTTGGACCAAGGGGCATGTGACAGGGGAGTTGACACCAAACAACCCCAGAGTAGAGGCTTTGGACTCGTAGAAGGGAATCCCATGACCCTGCCTACCCTGTCTCCCTGCAGCTCTAGCTCCCTTTGGCTCTGATCTACTACTAATCTTATACTCTGGGCTTGACATAACTATGAATGAGGATCATAGATGAAAGCTTCCTTAAAGAGTCCTGGTCTCTTATTTGCAGCATTGGTTCTTCTTGCATTCTGTCACTCTCTGTCATCTTCTTGCCCTCTTGCTCTAGCATTCCCTTTCTCTAATTGCCACTGGTCACTCTCTGTCAACTTCTTGCCTTTCTGCTCCAGCCTCATTGTCTTCCCTGGCCCTGCCTGACACTTTCCCTTACCAAGTAATAATGTGGTGTATCTCCGGACATCACTTACATGAAACAAATAAAACATGAGACAAAAACCAAACAAAATATGAAAGAAAGTCAGGGATTTATGATATAAATTTGTCACAGATTTTCTTGGACATTTAAGGTTGGTTAAAGCGTGTCTGAGTTATGGGCCAGGATTTTACGGCCCCTCCAAGGTGTGACCCCCCCTGGATGCAGCCAGCCATTTAAATCTCCATTCAGTTCAGCGGGATGGTAATGGCCTATCAGGCAGGAGGAGACTTAAAACCCTGGCCATGGTGTCAGCAGAGTGACAGGATAGGCAGGATCATGGGTTCCCTCTTCTAGGTGTCCAAAGCCCCCACTCTGGGGCTGGTTGGATGTTAACTCCCCTCTAACATGCCCCTTGGTGCAAGGTGTCATCCAACCAAGAGCTAACGTTTCCAGTCCATGCGACTCTCCTTCAGAGCTTTAGAAGTCATACAGACTCCAAACGTTAACTCTGTTTCTCTCTCCACAGATGCTGTCAGACCTGCTGAGTTTTTCCAGCATTTTCTGTTTATATTTCAGATTTCCAGCATCCGCAGTATTTTGCTTTTATCTTCCAATCACGTTTGGCTGAGGTTGTCCCAAGGACTATGGAGGGAGGAGTTTACCAACAAACAAACATTTCGCTCGTATAGTCCTTAAATTATAAATGCGGGCATATATAAATGCACCCTCGCAAACCTCCAAAATCAGTGTGTGTGCGAACAGATATATTCTATATATGGACGAGTAATAGTGTGGGTGAGGTTGAAAAGTTTGTAATTGAGTGACACGGAGAGGGAGAGTGGGAGTGAGGAAAGGAGCTGCGCTCATGCCCGATCCCTTCACCCTTGGGTGGCAGGTGCGCGCCCCCGATTCTTGCCGGGGGCGTGCGCCAGCTCGCTCCCGGTTGCGGGGACGCAGACGTCGGGAGGAGCTGAGAAGCTGAGCTGGGACTGGGTTGTGCCCTGTGGCTCTGGCAGTCGCTGCAGTGATGGAGCTGCGGAACGAGCTGCTGAAGTCTATCTGGTACGCGTTCACAGCGCTGGACGTGGAGAAAAGTGGCAAAGTGTCCAAATCGCAGCTGAAGGTAAAAGCGGCTCCGGCGGGGGCGGACTGGAGGCAGAGGGAGGGAGGGAGGGTAACACACTTAACTTAGAGGCTTGGAGTTGGTACACTGGGAGGGTGTTGGTATTGTGGAATGTGGGCACGCTTTAAAACAACTCGGTGACAGGCTGGTGTTTATATATTTTTTGTGTTTCTACTTAGAAAAAAACGCTTAGAGCACATTTCTAATGGTGCTTAAGTGGCAGGAAGTCGATCAACTGGTTTGCAATGTGTCAAAGAGGAGCTGAGGGCTGTTGCTTTAAAGTGGAAATGTGTCCTTTTGTGTCTTATTGCTATTTGAATAAATTAGTGTTAGCAAGTTCTACGTTTGTTGCCCTGGATCACCTGTCCCCCCTGGTGTTAGTTTGACCATAGACTTGTTGTTGGCTCCGGGAAACTTTCCACTTGCAAGACATGAGGTGATGTCAAGTTTAGACTCAAACTGGGACCAGTCTATACGAGACGTCTTCATATGTGTCAGAGAAACGCGCACACAGGAAATGCACAGTTACACCGAGACAGAAGTGGTTAGAATTCTTCTGCAGTGCAGAAGCAATCGTGACTCACGGGTTCTTTAAAACTAAACATCCCATAATCATGTGTAATTATTGTTAAGATTAACCCCATCACATACGTTTCATTCCCATGTTTTGTAAGCGCATCTCTGACTGGATCGTCCCAAGTTTTAGTGCAACATTTAGATCAAAAGAGGGTTGTTGGAAAGATGTAGCGTGAGATCAAAGATGCAGCTGAAGTTTTGACATCCTTTTTAGATGCTGGTGGGAGAATGTTGCCGCCTTTTTTTCAGTTATATTCAATTTATGGGGCACTTGATCATTTATCAGGCAAAAGGTTGATTTTGACAGTTTCTCAACGTACAGGTTTAAACCACATGCTAAATAACATTTGAAAAATAGATGTTATCAGAGCCGATATGTTATTTTCAATAGCCCATGCCAAGACCCTTTTTACAGTTTAAAAATAGATAAGGGTAATGCAGAGGAAGTCCTGTTACTGCTGGTGCAATTGACAGTCCTATTGACTCAGAGTAGAGTACATGGAAAGAACACTAGAACTGTCTGAGGGAGAATGAAAAAATTGTTCATGCCTCCTGAAGCTGTGTGAACACAGCACACTTTGCACGTTTTGTGCTGTCTGAGAGGAAAGTGGCATTTCAATGTTAGTCTGATCTGACTAATTACCAGTGGGAATTGCAATCAGTAAAATTAGTGCTCAGCCACCTGTATAATTGGAGCTTTGTAAAACTGTACACAGGTTCTCTGTTCAAAGTGTTTTCGTTGCTTCATATGACAGGCAAAGCTGCAATTTAAGAGTTACCTGGAGTGTAGTTTTCCTACCTAGACAACAGTCATTGAACGTTCCCTGTATGTGAAGTGTTTGGAGATGTTTCTGAGAGCTGTGATTAGATATTGTATACAAAAAGTATTTCCAGTATCGCTACTTTGGTCAGAGTGATGGTGCAAAGTCCCAAAAGATTTTGTTTTTTGCAAGTAATACTGAAAGAGGGGTCATCAGTATTACACTAAAGAAACTATATTAAAGACAGGACTTGCATTTAGATAGCACCTTTCACAATCTCTGGATATCCCCAGTGCACTTCACAACTAATAAAGCAGTTTTGAAGCACGGTAGCTTTTGTAATATAGGGAAATTCAGCCATAATATGTGCACAGCAAGAACCCACAAACAGTGATGGAGCTGAAGATCAGCTAAGCTGTTTTTGGTGGTATTGGTTGAGTCAAATGTTGGCTTTGGGAGAGCTCTCCAACTCTTCTTTGAAAAAAATGCATTGGGATCTTTTCTGTCCATGTGAGAGGGCAGACAGACATCCCAACTGAATGACAGCATGTCAGTGAGTGCAGTGTTTCCTCTGTGCCGCACTGAAATATAAGCCTAGATTATGTGCTTGGGTCCCTGGAGTGAGGTTTGAATACAGGATATTCTGACTGCTTACTACTGTTATGCCATGGTTGACACTTTTGGCCTAATGTTTTGTATAGCCAGCAAGTGAAGCAAGGAGATAATTTGGGGATAAAAGCAAAATACTGTGGATGCTGGAAATCTGAAACAAAAACAGAAATTGCTGGAAAATCTCAGCAGGTCTGACAGCATCTGTGGAAAGAAGCACAGAGTTAACGCTTCGAATATGACAGACTTGAAACGTCAACTCCTTTTCTCTCTCCACAGATGCTGTCAGGCCTGCTGAGTTTTTCCAGCATTTTCTGTTTTTGTTTGTGATAATTTGGGGATGTAGGTTTGAGTTGTTGTTCAGTCCAACACTAATTAGAGCTGAATTGTTTAGTGACTGTCCTTCGTACTCTCAGACTCCATAGCTCTTCCCACCCTTTGATTAATATGATGACAAGGTCTGGTGTGCTATTTTGATTTCACATACCAATCATCCTTTTGGTCTTTGAAGGGAGATTCTCAAACTGTAGCCATACAATAAGTTGTAAGGTCTCAACCTTAATCTTCATAAATAATCAAAAGAATTATCACCCACCCACGGAAAACGACCCATGTTCTTCTGCTCCCCCAATCCCCACCCCCCTCCACATCACTCCCCCCAAATTTGACTCCCCAACATTCCTGGAAATGGTGACTCTTGCTACAAGACTTTGTTCCACAGGCTTCTCTTGTATTTTAGTGAACAGTCCCACAATGAGTTTAGAAGATTAGCTAGTCAATTTAGAAGTGATGTCAAGAACCACTTCTTGACAGCAAAGATAATGAAAATCTGGAACTATTTCCCCATATCCCACCCCCCCCACCTTGCCACCATACCTCCAAAAAGATATGGATGCGGCATCAGATTTTCATGTGTCAAAATTGCTTGATTTTTATTAGATAAGGGATATGCAGGAAAGGAGAGTAAATGGAGTCAAGGTGCGCTTCAGACATGATATGATTGATGGAACAGACTCTAGGGACTGACTGTCTGACTCCTGTTTCTTTGTTCCAAATGGCTATTCTTCGTGTGTGATTCTTGAAAGTGAGAAGCCAGCCTGATTTTTTTTCCCCTCCAGCGTTTCCTTATCTCGAAATGCCATTTGATTTTAGTGAGGTTCAAAACGATTCCTATGAAAGATTCATCTATTAGTATCACTGGTCCTGTATTACTAACCAATCTCTTTAATCTAAGCAATATTTTATGATAAAGTCAAATGTAAAGTGTGTGGGCAGAATTTTACCTGCCCTGGCTGGCAGGCTGGGAGGTGAGGAGGAGGCCAGTAAAAGAGCAGGGAGCCACACTGGGATGGCTCCCTAAGGCAGTCCTGCCACCGAGGACTCAATTTTCCCAGTAGCGGGCTGTGCTCTGGATTGCCTGCCTGCTGCAAAGAGGCACGAAGTCAATTTACATAAAGGCAGAGCTCCACGTTCTGATGCTGTTGCAATTTCTTCCCCTCCAGTTGAATTCTCTCCTTTACTGAAGGAACCAGTTGTTGAGGTCCAGTTTCTTGGCCATGTCCAGTGCTCCATCATGTGGCCACTCTTCGTGTGTGACCCTAGACAGTAGGTTTTGGCAGTCTATTTGGGCAAGGATGGTATCATGCCCAATATTAAACTAATTGTCACCCAGTGGCACATATGAGAAGCCATTTTATTAGCAATGAGGAATGGGAACTTTTACTCTTTCCAGAGCTCAGGGGTGCCATGACCCATTGTTGCATGCACTGACTTACTCAGCATAGAATCCGACCTGTTTTGCAAGGCTTAATTGTGGAAATTTCCAAAGCTAAAATACAGAAGGTGAAAATGCCTGGTTGTTTAAAGGGATAGTCAGTCCCTTGATATTAAATGAAATGGCTTTAGAAAAGAGATCATTACTGAGTGAAATCTAATACTGACAATGGATTTAGAGGGTTTTTCCGGGATTTCGTGCAACTTCCTAGCTTCTTCCTTCGTTTGTGTGGGATATTATTGGTAGCTACTGCAACCTGGTCAGTAGTTGGGATCAATTTCACTGATCAAATTCTTAGATGTTACAGTTGTTGAAATTGTGTGTGCTTAAATGTTAGTTTAACCACAATTATTTTAAGCAATTGTGGATTGTACTCAAATTTATCCAAAATCCCCAGTTCTGCCTTCACCAAGCTCACCCGCAGCAATGCACAGGACTAGGGATGTGGCAGAGATGAAAAGAGGAAAGCTGAACGCTGAAATGAAAACAAAATTCTGGAAGTATTCAGCCAGTCTGTCAGCAGCTACAAAAAGAAACAAAGTGAGTTGACCTTTCTCATGTAGATCCTTCATCGGAACTCGATGCTGAAAGATAAGCAAATACCTTCATAGGCCTGAACAAAAAGATTGGGGAAGAATGTAGAAAACCTCGCATGAATGTCAAGAATCAAGAGTTGGGATTTTTGCAGAATCAGGCCTTTAAAAATGGCAGGTGGGACCCAGACGTGACATTCCTGACAGATCCAATTTTTTGGCAGGCGGAAGGGGAGGGGGTGTGTCACAAAGGAGGGAAACCCGAACTCAGCATCACCATTTGAGCTTAATGCTGAGTTCAAATGGACTCCATTTTGGCTGTTGCAAGGGCCTTAACCCGCAGTGTGGAGAGTCACGAATTGATGGAGTAGATGTAAACACTCTTGAAGGGCAGGTAAAGTCTATATAACTGTCATGATCTGAATATTTTTAAATCCCCTGCTGTTTAAACTTGAACAGACTGTAGCTGTAACTGAGAGGTTTAAAAAAAGCCTTGACTGAACTGCTCTGATTGACTGGTTATCTACTGTTGGTCAGAAATAAATCAGTAGCATTTGGTTGTGCAGTTTCAACAGAATTCTTTGGGGACATTTTCCCAAGGGCTACTATTATGTGATTATGAACACTGGCTACTATTATCTCAGCAGGGGTTCTGACTTCACAGTTTGATTGACAGCTTATAGTGGCTTTGAATAAAAGTTTGCTTTTATATGAGATGAATCACTTGAGATTTCAATGCTGCGTTTTATGAATGGGAGTTTTTTTTTCACTTGTGTGCATAAGTCAGAGCTGTATTAGATTGTAAGAGATTTTTTTTATCCCCACCTGGCTCCTGAGGTCTGCCCATGGTGGATACTGAATGAGTACCTACGGAGGTGGCATGAAAGGTATGAGGGGCCATGGGGATTGGATGGGGCGTGAGTTGGCATTGAGTTAGCATGGAGGGTATGAGGTGCCAGGCAGTGTATGGGGGGCCATGGGGGTGTAGATGGGGGGTGAGGGCTAGAGAGCCTAACAGCTTCTGAACCAACTGAGATGTAGTCCCAGAGAAGTGAGGCAGGCCTTCTAACTAGCCCACCTCAGCACTTGCTGACTTGAGCTACCCAGCTTGGTAGTGAAAATCTGGCCTAAGATGTGAAAACTGGTATCACAAAGAGATAGCAATTGGGTTAATAATCTACAAACAAGTGCTTTTTGAAGATAGACAAAAGAATCCACATTATTTAAACAAAGACATCATAGGAAACAAGCTTTTGAAACTCGGAGAATGAAACAGGCTCAGTAAACAGTGCAAGAAAATGAAAGAGGCAAAGACTGCTGCAAAGTGAATGGAATAAAGTGGAACATGTGTCAGAGATACAGATAAGAAAATCATACAGACAGCTATGGGTTGTTAAAGTCAGTGCTTCGAACATAGGATTATAGAGTTTTCAGGAAGTAGATGAGATACAGATCTGGAAGTTTACATTGGGCTTGGTTGAAATGGTGTAGGAAAAGACGAGCACAGCATATCTATCAGTTTATCACATGATGCCTGAATGTTGGGTCACGCACAGGAATGTAGAGCTCAAACATGTACAGGTAAAATAACACCCCCCCCCACCACACCCCACCTCCTGCCCCCCACCAATTCAGTGTTGCACTGCTTCCACTTATAATTAAAAAGTCTTTTTTTTAAATCTCTGCCAAATTAGTGGTGAAATTAGTATAAAACATTCCCAGTACTAAATTAATGTGAATACTTGAGGTACATTCACATACTGAACAAGAATTCTGCTCAAGTACAGAGAAGGCACATTATTCATAGTGGGTTTCATCACCTCACACCTTTAATCAATCTAACTCCAATCACAATACAATATTGAAATATAGAAAATATGTAATGAGTGATTAACTTTGAAATACTTGTAGGAAGGTGGGAAAGTTCCAGTGGCTGCTTGTAATAATTCTCTGAAGGTTTCTGGTGAGTATAGCATCACTTCTTTCACCCCATCCAAAAAAAAACCCTTACCCAAGTCTATTATTTCTAATTCTCTTGCTCCCATATCAGGTTATTACTGAAAGCATAGTTTTCACTGATCTCAATAAAGTCAGACAAATAGTATTTAGTTCGGTAATAAATTAATGGATTAGGCTGAACTTTTTGCAATGAATGTATAATAATATGTAATAAATGTAGCTGCCACTACCTTACTGTTAGAACTGTGTTTCGCAAAATACAGCAAGCTGTCAAAGTGATTGTGGTTTCCCTGTAGCAGTCTTTAAAAAAAAATGAAGGTAATTAAAATAGAACAAAAATACTGTTGAGCATTCATTATATTGAAATGGAATTGTTAAACTAAACAGTTAATAGACTCCATAAACATTTTTTCAGATCAACTAAAGTTCTGAGAGTTTTATGGGAAACAAGCAGACCTCTTGTGGCATTGCTCGGTCTGTGAAAGGGTACGCCATTTTATAACACTAGGGGTGCAAGAGAGGAAACATTACAGGAAGTAAATATGTAATGGGACTTTATAAACTTTCAGTATATTGTGGATGCTTGTGACTAATACAAAAGAATGTAAGATTAGCATGGTTCTATGTTATAATTTGAAAATTAATCTGTACCAATTTGCATGTACTTTGTGTTTAGAGTGGTGGGGGTAGGAAATGGACAATGTGAAACTTTGGAATGAAATTTCCTTGATCTGAAATTTATGCCAGTTTCCACACTGATTGAACCTACTTGTAAATTTATGACAAATTTCCCTACCTCAGTAGCATACATTGGGAAATAAAACTGATGTAAAACAAACAGAAATCTAATTTCTCCCCAACCACTCTGAGCATTCATCCAATCATTGTTGAATTGACTTAGGACTGTGTTTATGCTTAGAGGTGATAAATGTCCAACTCTTGAAAAACTGTGGAACATGTCAGTGCCTATTGAACACGTCAGTGCCTGTGGAACAGGGCTGCAGTGTGGGTCTGTTAGTGCCTGTGGAACAGGGCTGCAGCGTGGGTCACTCAGTGCTTGTGGAGCAGGACTTCAATGTGGGTCAGTCAGTCAATGACTGTGGAACAGGGCTGCAGTTTGGGTCAGTCAGTGTCTTCATGAAATAAGGGGTGAAAATTGGACAGTCTATTTCTGTCTATCTCTTTCAGACATTCTACCATGTTTTGCATGTTGTATAGTATGATTTGTTGTGTATGTGCCACAATTTTGTATGGAAAGTCCTGAAGACAGTGAAATGACCAGTGCACAAAACATTGGGCTGAATTTTCCAAAGAACAGTGATCATGTCAGATTGCCACTCCGCTCCTATTCTTTTATCCAGAGCCAGGGCTCTGCATTTCTGGCCCGGATGTCCAAACTGGGCCTCTTCAGAAATGTGGAGCCTACCTGTTCATGGAGTCCTTCTTTGCAGCGTAGTATCGTCAGGGGAAGCCAAGCTAAGCCCTCTTTCAATAACACTATCTGCCATATTTTTTGTAAGTCTTCCTTCGCTAACACAGTGAAAAGCTTTAGGACATTTCAGTAGCTTTTCAGTGTGTTGGTAAATGAGTGCAAGTGAGGTAAGTGGGTAGGGTATCAGCTGGGCAGGTAAGTAGGGTGATTGATGGTAGGTTAGGTAAGGTGTTGGCTGAATTGGATGGTGAGGATTGGTCAGATCAGCTCGGGCAGTAGTCAAAAGGTCTGGGGTGGAGGGTGTGGGAGGCGGAGGGGAGATGGTAGTCGGAGGATCAGGAGTTTTGAGGGGGTGTCAGTTATATAGTTACCCAGGAGTTAGACATGGTTTTCCTCTGTCTAACATTTCCTGGGTGACTATTCAGGTAAGTGAATCAGAACTCCCTGAAGTCTCTGTCTCAAGCTCAGAGTTAGAGACTTTTTGAAATGGTTCTGGATGCAAGGGAATTGCCAAGTGGAAGTTGAAACATCCTGGGAAATTCCTGTGGAGTCCTTGCATTGGGCTTGTCACGGGTCCAGCAGTTCATCTTCAGGGGTACATCGGGGGTACGGCATTCCAGAGACCGGAAGATTTGGGCATTGTGTTCCACTTGATGAAAACAACAGGCATTATTTTGGTCCCTCTTTCTCTGACATGCAGATTCTTGATGTAAGGCTTGGAAACTAAAACCTAAAGTTTTAGACATTAGAGTTGACTTGGAGGAAAAGAAAGGTCCGTTTTCTTATCAATCCAATCATCGATCCAAAGGTTGCAGAAACTGTTGAAGAATGAGAGGAAAAATGTTGCAAAAAACAAAATGTGGTTGAGGTCTCCTGTTTATGGCTGCAGGTTTGATAGGCAAATACCTGCTCAGTTCAGTCCAGAATTTTCTGTATTGCACAGATGAGAGGAAAATAGCAATTGAAATTAATGAATTTGGCTCTGCTGCGATAAGAATTTAGAATTCTTATATGTCAGCCACAGGAGGCTGTGGGAAAGTGCAAGGAGAGTTTTCAGTTAAGGTTTTCAGCCTCCTTGCCCTGTCACTTGTGCACTTAAGACCTTATGGTTGCTATTTTGAAGAAGAGCAGGGGAGTTATTTCAGTGTTCTGGCCAACATTTGTCCCTTAACCAACATCGTCAAAAAGATTATCTGCTCATTATAATATTGCTATTTGAGGGACCTTATGCCTCACCCTATGTTCCAATGTAGAACTTCACTGCCCAGCAAAAGTACTTCATTGACTGTAAAGCCATTTGGGATGCTCTGAGGTCATAAAAAGCGTTGTTTATATGCAAGTTATTTATTTAGTAATTCTACAAATTATTGTATTTTATAGGGTAAACAATACAGAAAAAAGGTACAATAAATGAAAAAAATTTCATAGGGGCCCTGGTCTGATTGGTTGAAGGAATGACTGGACTCACCCACAACAGGATTTATATGCTGTTAAACTGCTGTGGGTAGTTTTATATAACTCTGAGGATTACTGGGTCACTTCAAGTGTCAATAAAGAGTTAACCACATTGATGTGGGACTGGAGTCGCAAGCAGGCAGGCCAGATCGGGTAAGGCGACATGTTTCCTTCCCTTAAGGACACTAGGGAGTGAACCATTTGGGTTTATCTGACAATGTGACAGCTTCATGGTAACTCTTATTTTTACATGGCTGTTTAATTCCAGATTTTTTAAAAAAAGAAACTGAATTTCAATTCTCTTTGCCATGATGGGATTTGCTGGATTTAGTCCAAGATTCTGGATTACTGTGAAAAGTGAACCTGTGATGCAGTTTTCAATGTTACATAGCTCAGCAAATTGGAAAGTAGTTCCATGAAGAATGTGGTTTCCTGGCGCCCCAGAGGCCATAGCCATTTCATTTTCTCTTTCAAAGAACTGGCACAGGAACAATGGTCAGATGACCTCCTTTGCTGAATCATTCTATGATTCTAAGCACAATCTATCCCTATAAATAGGACAATTTATTTAGAGAGACTAAATATTCCTTGGTATTGGTAAAATCTCTTAAAATTTTTTTTAGAGTCACTGAGCACAGTAGAATTTGCTGCCCAATTACCACAATATGTTTAAATGGCCCAAAGTTAGTGAAATGCCAGATTTAACAGCATAATAACAGTGCCTACACTGATTGTGAATTTTTGACATGCTAGCAGCATGAAAGATGTTGTATAAATTCATTGTCTGTACTCTATCAAAGCACAAATAACAAATTCTAACTTCAGTGAATCACTTGCTCTACCTGTGAAATGTGCAGGAGACTGTAGCTCTCTGTCTGTCCGCCACTTATAATAGAATAAACCCTTCCTTGAATGTCTAGCTGTTAGCACTAATGTTTGAGCTAACTGTGTCTTTTTGTATACAGTAACTGATATTTGGTATAAATGAGGCTTTGGCAATTTCAAAAGGGATTAAAAAGTATCAACTTTGTAAAGGTGATGTTGTAGTGATTTCTTTCAGAGTCTTATACTGTGTTGCTTTTGCTACTGAGGTGTCTGAACTCCTGCTACTGGACCACTGATGATATATTAAAAAATGTTTCACTGAACGTGCCAAGAAACTTCTAAACATATGGCCCACGCTACAGTACAATTTCTGCACAGACTGAATAAACCCCTGTCTTCTCTTTGAAAACACAAATTAATACATAACTAACTTATGATTTGAACTGATGTTCTGCCTTGACTCTTCCCCTATTTCTTTTACACAAACACCATTGAGGAAAAGCAGGAGCTCTGTGTCAGTGGACGACTTGACACACCCCACAGTGCTATTTTGCTGATAGATATTGAAACTCATTTTAAATTCATAGAACGTTGGTGTTTAATTACATCCTGTCAGACTGAACCCTGCCATGTGGCTGTATATGTACAGTGGAACCGACTGTAGTCTTTAGAAAGTCTAAAACATCCATCATCAGATGTGTAGCATTTCCAATGGCTCCTGTTGATAACTACATTTCCCAAACTAAAACGGAGCCATTCTGAGCAGCAATGTTCCAAGTATGATTCCTGGACTTTGTTGAATTAGGTAATTACAGCTTGGAGCCTGTTCCACCCCGTTCAATGAAATCATGACTGATCTGTGACCTGAATTCCGATAACCACCTTCCCCCATATCCATTAATACCCTAAATAATGAAAATCTATTGATCTCTGATGTAAAGTTTACAATTGATCTAGCATCAATTGTGATTTGTGGGAGAGAGTTCCAAAGTTCCACCACTCTGTGTTTTGAAGTAATTTCACTCCTGAAAGGTCTGGCTCTAATTTTTAGACCATGTCCCCTAGTCCTCGGCTGCCCAACCAGTGGGAGTATTTCCCTCTATGTACCCCAACTGTTCCTGTTAATATCTTGAAAACTTTGATCAAATCACCCACTAATCCCTAAATTTCAGGGAATACAGCCCTAGTTTGTATAATCTCTCCTTGGAACCTAGCTATCATTTTAGTAAGTCAACTCTGCACTCCCTCCAAGATGAATATATCTTTCCTAACTTTTGCCCAGAACTGCTCACTGTACTCCAGGTGTGGTCTAACCAGTGTTTTGTACGGATGAAGCATGACTTCTACTCCCTTGTACTCTAGTCCTTTAGATATGATTCCGGCATTCCATTAGCCATTTTGATTATTTACATGCCTGTAATTATCTCTGTATTTACCAACCTGCAAACTACCACAGCTGTTACCAGGGGGCCTATACACTATGCCCACTACAGTCTTAAATCCCTTTTCTATTTTTCAATTCAACACACGAATTCTCCAATGACTGCTTATTTCTCATTATATCCTCTCACAATTGAAATGATTTCATCCTTAATCATTAAGGTTACTACACTCCCTCTACCATTTACCCTATCTTTCCTGAAAACCTTATAACCTGGTGTATCGATTTCCTGGGTCCTGTTTCAGTAAAAACAAAAAAAAACTGCGGATGCTGGAAATCCAAAACAAAAACAGAATTACCTGGAAAAACTCAGCAGGTCTGGCAGTGATGCTGCCAGACCTGCTGATTTTTTCCAGGTAATTCTGTTCCTGTTTCAGTAATGGCTATCATGTCATAACCTCCAAGTTAAATTTGTGCCTGCAATTCAGTTTGTTTCTTATATCCTGTGTGTTTGTATAAAGAGTGTTTATTTTGGCCACACACCCTAACCTGTCTTTAACTCTGATGTATTACTTACATTCCTTATCTCTCACTCCTAGTTTAATTACTTTACATTGTTTAATTTGCACTTTACCAGTATTGTCTGGAGCACAATTTGTGACTGTTACACTACTCTCTTCCCTTTTATTTGTTTTTGAACTATTATCTATACTACTATTTCTACCTGCGCCTAAGCCCCCATTTACTATTTTACATTTCTTGTGACCACCCTATATCCAATCCATTAGGGTTCTGGTCCCAGCTTAGTTCAGGTGGAGCCCCTCCAGTGATACAGTGTCCTTCTGTTCCAGCACTGGTGCCAGTACCCCATGAAATGGAACCCGTCTTTCCACACCATTCCTTCAACATCATGTTCACCTCCATAATCCACTTATCCCTCTGCCAATTTGCACTTGACTTGGATAAAATCCAGAGATGATGACCCTTGAGGTCCTGTTCTTTAATTAGCTGCTAGTTCCTGGTACTCTCCAAACAAGCCCCCTTGTCTACCCTTCGCTATATTGTTGGTAGCAATGTGGATCATGAGAATTGGATTCAACTCCCCTCCCTCTCCAATTTCTTTTCAAGCTGATTTGAAATGTCCCACACCCTGACACTAGATAAACAACATACCTGGTCTCTGGATGGTTAGAGACCAGATGTACAAACAGACATGTGTGTCGGGATCCTGCAAAAGTGCTGATGTACTGATCTACATGAGAATTGTCTATAAAGTCTGAACATCCGATGAGCAATTCCCCTGTTCCTTGGGACCCTCTGTGAATGTCTCTAAATCTGAGCTCAAGTCAGAGACTTTGGACAGTTCTGATTTACCTGCCTGAGTAAAAATTAAGAGATTAAAACCTATTCTAACTCCTAGGTAACTCCAGAACTGACATCTCAAACATTCACACTGACACCCCCCCCCCCCCCCCGATTACCCGTCCCGACCATCCAACTAGCTCTCTTTCCCCCTGCCCTAGCCCCGATGATCCCCCAAAACTGACCTTACCCACCTGTCCATCCTCCCTACCCACCTTGCTTACTTCCCTCAACCATCTACTCATTCTCTCATCCACCCATATTCAAACTGGACCTATAACTTACCATACCCCAACAATGCCACAAAAAGGGGCCATGGCCTCCCTTGCCCCTACCTCTGATCCTACTCCGCTGCAAGAGAACTCTCTGAGGGACACTGATCTCCAAGCCCGGCTTTACTAGAAATGTGGAAGATACGGCAAGAAATGCAGAGCAGTGTCAAATCAGGGGAAAGTTTGAGCGGAGCGGTAATCTAATGATGGTTGCCACTCTTATGAAGACCCTGCTTACAAAGGACCTTATCGGTCCCCCTAATTATTGGATTCCCCCATAACTACCGGATTATTACTTCCCTCCCATCTCATCCCATTTTCGGACAGCCTCCAGCTCCAAGGTTCTATGGTCTGCATTCTGACTGTCCACCTGACAGGCTTTATCTTTATCATCACAGGTAGCAAGTACGTCATACCTGTTGAATAGGATCAGGTTCTGCAGATCCTTGTTCTCTATTTCACATGGGTTCTCCTCTTGCACACTATTGGCCATGTCAGCTCCGTTTTGACCTTGCATCTCACAGAGGTGTGACCAAGGCCTGAAGCAAGCTGTCCAGTTTCTGCTCCCCATGCCTTACGTGTCATAATGTCATCAGCTGAATGACTCAGCCGGAGAGATTCGAAATAGAGACATTTTGTCCTGCAGACAAGTTTGCTCCTGACAATCTCATTGTCCACAGACTCCCATATATTGCAGTCCAGACACACTGCCATATCTTAGTCTAGATTATTTATAGCTACTTTTTGGTTTGTTATAAGTTTTTTCTCCCTACACACTAACTTGCATTAAACACACAAACTCTGGACAAAAATGTTCAATACTTACTGCTTCAAGCTCACATGAACCACTACAAGTATTGGAGGCAAAAAGCAGTACCTCTTTCCCTCTTCAGCACCCAATTCCCACTTGCACCAAATTTAAGGTTGTCAACTGTGATTAAATGTATTCTTGACTTGCCCCCTGCTCCAGCCATTTGTCGGCCATCCTTGTGATGTACTACCTTCCTACCCTGATTGGAAAGCAAAAATACTCATTACCCAATTGGATGATTCTTGACTGTCAGCCTAACAGCTTTCCCCCCCCCCAACCCCACCAACTCTCATTTTGAATATTTTTACAACTGGTAAAGAGAAATGTTCAAAGAAAATGACAAAGAAAAGCAATCTATTTTACTGTCCGTATGATTTTTCTCCAGGGTTGCACACAGCAGTATCCTGGAGTTTGATCTTCAATTCCTGGTGACTCTAGGCCAATCCTGGAGGGTTGGCAACCCTAACCAAATTGCTAACTTTTGCACTCTCTTCGCACTCCATGGTGTTCTGTGATCACTCTGTGCTTCAGCAGAGACTGTCTACTCTTACACACTTTTTTTGAGCCACACTCATGTTACAAGTGCTCACTCCGCTTCCCACTTTACAATAATTAGTCCCTTTTCAGGCAACCACTTATCGCCAAATTATAGTTACATTCCACTAATAGGTTTTGTTCAGTGCTGACTAACTTGCAGTCTCTTTTATGTTCTCCAAGTTCTAAGCTAAATTCAAAAAGTCTAAACTTTATTTCAGTTAGATGCTACTCCCTCAGTGCTACTTACCAGAGATTTCCACTTGTTTGCAGTGCATTCTGTTCTGCAGTCGCTCTTTGCTAACCACTGTGGTTAATTGTGTTGTGCACTGCTTCCATATATTGAACAGAATTTTCCCTAGTGCAACATTTCCATGTGCTCGTTTTCTTGCACATCTGAGTGTGACCCCAGTAAGAAAGCATATGGAAACGCTGAAATAGTTCTCACTTGTGTACAGAGAGAGGAAAAAGAAATGTATAGCGGGATGGTGTGATACTTCTTGCTATTATCTGTCCTCTTTTTAAAGTCGGCCTACTTGTGTGAATTTATTTGTTTCTGTTTATCACAGCTCACATCCCTCTTCTGTCTTTTTTATCATTCAATCCACCATTCCCAAGTTTATTCCTGCCAGGACCTCAGGATAAGAATCAGAGCACTTACTGTAACAAAATGTCCAACATAGCACTCAAAATAATTAATTGTGGTTTTTCCAAGAACATTGGCAGGCATTTCCATAATATTCATGGATGTTTGAGAATCTGTAGGGACACCATTCTTGGGGATTCTATGCTCAGATCCGGTTTTCATTTGGGGAATTTGAGGGATACAGGAGCTTCAGTGGATGAAGCTTTCTTGTGCCTGTCACTTAGGTTCGTTTATCATGGGAGATTAAGAATAATTTTTGAATATGCTTTTAGATAGAATGGCATATGGTAGTGAACTGTTTGAACCCCCCCACCCCCCTCTCTTCCCCCACCCTCCCCAAGTGAGGGGATAAGCCACAAAGTGCCCATCATTATGTCACACGTCATTCTTCTTGTCTGGTTGCAATCTGTGGCACAGACCCCACCCTCTCTGCTACCCGAGAAGAAAAAGTTGGCAAAGTGAGGAGAATATCCATTTTAGTTTGCATAATTCACCATTTGCATTAAGAAATTAATGAAAATCTGCCAGAGTTGAAAACTATAAAGAAAATGCTGAAATAAACTCTGAATGGAATACGAGGATAACTTTATTGTCTGAACTAGACTCTAAGCTCTGCAATACCCTCCCTACACTCTCTGCCTCTCTACCTTGCCTTCCTGCTTTAAGATACACATTAAAATCAAGCTTAGATTATCTGGCTCCAATGGCCCAGATTTTCGGTGCGACTCCATGGGCCACAAAAAGGTGGGCAGGACCTGATTCTGGGATTCAATCTTCCCTGGCACAGAATAAGGTTGCGGGTAGCGAGCCTGCACCCTGCACTCGTGACCTGGGCACCTCCTAGCCCTCTGTAATTTTTGTGGAGTTGGGCCAGCTTCTCATGGTTCACAGATCTGGATTTGGGAACCTTTTCCAAGGTAACAGATCTTACCCATGCCCCTCCATGCCAACTCATGCCCTCCACCCACCCCCATGGCCCCTCATCTTCTGTGCCAATTTATGGCTCTTTCATACCCATTCACCCAGCATATACTCAGACATTATGAACCCTATAGTAACATTGGCATGTGTGGAACTGTTTCAAGAACACCCATTCATCATTTTGTTAAACAAAATCTGCTGTTGCGACATCCCTATAAAAGTGTCTATCAACCAAACCTTTAAAGTATCAATAACAGAAGCTACAAGCACTGAAACCTCTTTATCTTGTGTAAATAAACATGGAGGCATTGACAAAAGAGATCACAGAAAAAAAAGAGCTTATTACCACATCATAAAGCTTTTTGTCTTTTCTCCAGTTGTGTCAACAAAAGAAGTTAATCCTTTTGTGGGAGTCTGGGCAGTGGGGTGGGGGGCAGGGGTTAGCATGGAGAATATGAGTGGCCATTGGGGGTAGGTGGGAGGGATTGAGTTGGCATGGAGACTATGTGGGACCATTGGGGGTGGGCGGAGGGAGTGGGTTGGCATGGAGGTGGCTTAGGGAGTGACTGGGGATGTGAGCGGTGAGGGCTTAAACTATAAGCAAACAACTGGAATGAAGTCCCAGAGTACTGACAGGGGCCTTTTAGACAGCCTGCCTTGGCACTCGGCTACAACTGTGGCCGCCTCCGATCTCCGATCCAGCAAATTTCCCAACTCGAGCTGCCTGCTTCAGGAGCAACAGCCTGGGCTAATAGTCCTTATATAACTCAGTGTCATGTTTTGTTTTATAACACTCCTGTGAAGAGCTTTGCGATGTTGTATTATGTTAAAGTCACGATATAAGTTGTCAAACTGTGCATGCTGGGCTGTTTCACACGGTCTGCAAATTCAACTATGATGAATCTTGTCTGCCCTAGAGCTGAGAAATGGAGGAGAGTGTATTGAAAATTTGGTCACTGCTATGTCTTTTGCTATTTTCTCATTGTCACGTAAAGCTCCACCTCATAATGGCATGGTCTACGGGGGCTAATTTTTCTTCATATTTAAGCAAACTATTCATATTTAAGCAAAACTGAACCAAGCCAGGCTCAGTACAAAGTAATGAAATGTCTCTAATGCTTACAGAGTGGTTTTAACTGTGCGATATAGCAGGGGTAGAACATGAAATGCATGAGGTGCAGTACTTCCCAAACTGAGTTAGATTTTACTCACTCAGTAGAGTGCATGCTCCTTATCAATTATTTTTTCTTAAAATTCATTGTGCATTGCAAAACACGAACATTACAAATGAGTGATCACTCAATTATTCATTGGAGATCTGAGCCAAAAATACAATCGGTGATCAACTAGCCTTGTAAAAGAGATATTGACAGCTGATAAAGTAGAGTTTAAACTAGTTTGTAATTATGACCCAATAGCCTTTTCAAATTGGCAGATGTGGGATTTCCAGGTGTATGTGGACCAAGGAAGAGAGGACGTGCATTTATGAGAGAACCTTCCCTATCCTCAGGAAATTCCAAAGTGCTTCACAGGCAAAAAAGCACTTTTGAAATTTAGCCACTGTTGTAATGTGGAAAAGCATGATAAACAGTCTGCTCAAACCAAGGTTCTTTGTGACAAGTACTTGATGGTTTGGTTTACTGGTATTGGCCGAGGAATAAATGTTGGTCAAGACATTGAGAGAAATCACCTGTACTTCTTGTAACTCCCCTGCCCATCTCCTAACTCGTACCAAGGCCCATTCACCCATCACCCTTATGTTTCCTGGCCTATACTGACTCATGGTCCAGCAACAATTCAAATTGAAGAAAACAAAAAATTTCCAGATGCTGGAAATAAAAACAGAAAAATATTGGAAATACTCATTCGAAAGCGATGAAAGGTCAGAGACCTGAAAAGTTATCTCCCTGTTTCTTTCCACCAATGATGCATGACCTATTGAGTACTTCCAGCATTTTCTCAGTTTAAAATTATAACCCTTGGGTTCAAATCCCTTCACGTCCTCACTCCTCCCTACTTCAGTAACCTCCTTCAGCCTGATAACCCTCTCCGCTCTTCCAATACTAGCCTCTTGCACGTTCCAGATTTGAATCACCCCACCAATTGTGGTCGTGCCTTCAGCTGCCTAGGCCCTAGGCTCTGAAATTTCCTCCCAATGCCCTTCTCCCCTCCTTTAAAATGTTCTTTAAAACCTACTTCCTACCTGTCCTAAAACCACCTGTGTGGCTCTGTGTGAAAATGTTTGTTTAACCACATGAAAGGCACAATATAAATGCAAATGGTTGTTGTAGTGCCATAGGATGGTTTTACCTTCACTGGAGCTGAGTGTACACGACCTTACTGTACAAAGTTTGTACCAAAGGTATACTTCTTCCTCTGTATTGCACTGGAGTGTTAGCCTAGATTCATGCTCAAGTCTTATGGAGGTTTATAATGGCCTGATCGAAAGGCAATAATGCTACCACTGAACCAAGCCAGGCTCAGTACAAAGTAATGAAATGTCTCTAATGCTTACAGAGTGGTTTTAACTGTGCGATATAGCAGGGGTAGAACATGAACTGCATGAGGTGCAGTACCTCCCAAACTGAGTTAGATTTTACTCACTCAGTAGAGTGCATGCTCCTTATCAATTATTTTTCCTTAAAATTCATTGTGCATTGCAAAACAAAACATTACAAATTAGTGATCACTCAATTATTAACTGGTACTGTGCTGGTTTGCTGCTTTACTGTGGATGCATCTGCATGCTACTAATTTAACAATTTCAATTAAAAAAGGAGAAATATTTCAAAGGTAGATCGAGACACACATGCACATAACATAGTTGACTATTTGCCCTTTGCTATTGAAGTTTGGGGTTATTTTCTCACTATTTTAACTCTGTTGTAGATATTCAATGTGGTTGTAGTATAAGGAAATTATCCATTTTAATTAATGTTGCTGTCAGCACCAACTCAATGGGCCATGTTAATTTTATGACTCTCCTGTTCATTATCACAGCCAAGTTGGCTTCCTTTAGGAGCTCATTTTTAACAGGAGGTTCCACAATTGGCCTATACATCCAGCCAGAATGAAGTAATGGCTGGGCACTCCCCAATCACTGGTGTCATGCCAACTGATGAACTGCAATCCCAATTTAGCCTCTTGTTGCAGTTACACAGGAGGAATATAATGTGATGGATTTTATATTTTATATTAGGAGTTAGCTTTGAGGTGAACAGCAGGTACTTGGATGAGTGAAATGAAAACAGAAAGTGTTGGAAAGACTCAGCAGGTCTGGCATCAGAAAAATGAGTTCTGAAAGAGGAGTCATATTGGGCTCGCAACTCTCCACAGATGTTGCCATACCTGCTGAGTTTTTCCAGCACTTTATGTTTTCATTCAGATCTCCTGTGTCTGCAGTATTTCGCTTTTATTTACTTGGATGAGTGAACTTGTCATTGTTCAGCCTGTTCTTCATTAATCTAACTCTAACTTAACATGAATTAGGAGCAGGAGTAGGCCATTTGGTCCTTCAAGCCTGTCCCATCATTCAATACGATCATAGCTGATCTGTTGCAAACTCAACTCCACATTCCTCCCCACCCCTGATAACATTTCACTACCTTACTTATAAAGGATTTATCTACCTCCGCCTTAAAACATTCAAAGACTTTGGTTCCACCGCCTCTTCAGGAAGAGAGTTCCAAACACTCGTTACCCTCTGAGAGAAAACATTTCTGCTCATATCTGTTTTAAATGAGTGGCCCCTTATTTTTAAACAGAGGCCCCTATTTCTACATATTAAACATATTCTAGATATTACCCATATGAAACATTAAAATATATAAGTTGCATTGAGGGTTTAAAATTATCCACCCTTACCCATCCCACCCAAACTAAGTTTAGTCCTTATCTTCAGTTGATACTCTAGAACCCAGCAGGACTTTGTTCCAGTTATAATAAGAATTCACCTCTTGCACCCCCGTCCCCATGCCCCATCCAAGCCAACCCATGCCACCTCATGCCCCATCAATTCTCCATAGCCCCTCATACCTTCCATGCCAACCTATACCCCTCTATCCACTCCCCATGGCCCTTTATAGCACCTATGCCAACTTAGTACCAACCCATGACCCCCCCCCCACTCATCCTGATAGCCCCATTAGAGCCCCTATGCCCACTTAATATCAACTCATGCCCACCTATGATCTCCATGGCCACTTATAGCCCTTATGCCAACTTACTGTGAACTCATGCCAACCCATGACCCCACCCAACCCACCACCCTTTACCGTTACAGCCTCCATCCCAAATCAGCCAGTATCCACCATGGGCAGACTTAGGAACCATGCTGAAATGAAATAAAATAAATTTCAAATTATCAATTACAGACTTCACTATATTGAAACACACTCCCATTGATAAAAGCCAATTCAATACATTTAAATCCCTTCAAGTACTTCATCCCATATGAAAAAAAAACATTTGTATTCATAGCCCCACATCAAAGACAGTTAATCACTTTATAATTTGGAGCTGTCAATCAAACTGTGAACTTACAGCCCCCACCCCTCCCACCCACTGTGACAATATAGGTTGTGGAAGCAGTTAAGCAGCACTAATCCTACAATGATAACACTAATCCTATAATGACTGCCCTCAGGTTTATGTCAACAAACAGCTATTGCAATTGTAAGCACCTGTTTCTTTTCAACTGAGAGTCATAGCAGGCTGTTTGTTTTAAAAATTTAAAGAGCAGGGGATTTAAATGGTTTGACAGCTTGACAGTTCCACACACCTTGTCCACCTTTATGCACATTCACATCTACTCTCAACAATCCCAAAAGGGTATTAGATATCACCAAAAGGGAATCTGACTTCTCCAGTAGGTCCAGACCTATTCCTCAAATTCGTAAATCCCATAAGTCATGTTTCAGAAACATGGGTGATGAAAATTGCTTCTGAGTGAAGGCAACTGCACTTTTAAACATGCCACTGCCTCCGTGAACTGCACGTGTGCAAAATACATCCTGCCCTCATTGTCCCCCGTGACAAGAAAGGTGGGTGGTAGATACAGGGTGGGACTTGTGGATTCGGGGCTGTAGTGCCATTTTGGCTAAGATGCAGAGCCCCTCTGTCTCTGCACAAATATGGCCTAAGTTCCCAAATGTGCCAAGTTCCTCACTAGAACTTGATCTCTTGCTTGCCTAAAGCCATCAGTGAGGGCATTTCCTCCATGTCCTGAACAGCATTTTGAGAGATTCTCACTGATAAAACATTTCAGAAATCTGAAACATCAGTAAATTAAATGAAGGAAAAATGTTCAAATGACAAGAACCATACTTGTGAGCTTAATCTGTATTTTGCAAAGTTAATCAGAACATTCTTATTTCTGTGGGCTCAGCTTTCTTGCCTGGATTTACGCTTATGCATCAGTGCACATCCATTCATGTGGGTCTGCATTATGAGCTGCCCATTGTGTCACCACACTCAAGTGTTGTCACCTACTTTTATTTGACCATTCTTAGTAAGATCACAACCCTATTTTGTTAAGGGCATTCTTTGAATAAGCAAAACTGTATTCTTATTTCTTTTGATGTCCAGCAGGTCTTTTTTTTTTATAAACAACTGCAATAACAAATTGGATATTTAAATATATTCATTAGTTACCCTTACTGATTTCCTGGTTCCATCATTGTGAACTTGCACCCTTGCATGCACTTTCTTCCTGCCTTGATACCTGCCAAAACATCTTGGTGCTTATTTTTATAAATTGCGAATGTTCAGTAAATAAATTGACCCCACAATATGGTACTGACCCATACAGATGAGTAAAACCACTCTCAGCTGAAGTAATATTAAGAATGCTCCACCTTGATTTATTGCCCACAGACCAGGAGGAAAAAATCATTAGTATTGACCACTGATCACTAGCCATTGTTTCCTGATGTTAACTGAAAAGTGCCCGTAATTGAATCTGAATTAAGGACAGAATACGGCTTGCTTGTGATACCCTCTGGCATTGCGTAGCTGAGCAGCACTGAGATACCAAGGTAGCAGGTGTGATGGGGCCATATTCCCACGAAGGGGAGAGATAGGGCAAACAAATCCAGAGCTCCCTTGGTGACAAAACAAGATAGAAATTAAGATGAAGTAGACAGATGTCAGATGGATAATAGAACTGAGAACCAGACCAAATGTAGAAGGTTCAGAGGGGAATTGAAACAGCAAATAAGAGAAGCAAAGAGAGAGCATGAGAAGAGACTGGCAGCTAACATAAAAGAGAATGCAATCTCCTTAGGCATATTAGTAGTAAAAGGGTAGTAAGAGGAGGAGTAGGACCAATAGGAGGAGTAAAGATCAAAAAGGGGATTTATGTATGGAGGCAGGGAGCATAGCTGAGGCATTAAATGAATACTTTGCATCTGTCTTTACTAAAGCAGAAGATGCTGCTCAGGTCATGGTGAAAGAGGAAATGCTTCAGACACTTGAAGAGTTTAAAATTGGTAAGGAAGAGGTATTGGATAGACTGTCTGTACTTGAAGTTGATAAGGCACCAAGACCAATGAAATGCATCCAAGGATACTGCAGGAAGTGAGAGTGGAAATTTTGGAGATATTGGCCATAATTTTGCAATCTTCCTTAGACTCAGAGATGGTGCTAAATGACTGGAGAATTGCAAATGTTATGCCCCTGTTCAAAAAAGGGTGCAACGATCATCCCAGCAACTACAGGCCAGTCAGTTTAACCATAGTGGTGGGGAAGCATTTAGAGATAATAATTCAGAACAAAATTAATTATAACTTGGGAAAAGGGGGGTTAATTAAGACATTGTGAGGTCTGCCTGTGGTGGATACTGAGCAAGTGGCCGTGGAGGATATATGGAGGGCATGGGGGATGTGAGGGGACATGGAGGCTGGGTCGGAGAAGGTGTGGGGTGAGGGTTAGGGGACATATGAATGTTGTTGAGAGCTGGGCTGCTGCCCCGAGAACTGAGGTGGCCCTCTGCACCCACACTCCTCCCACACAGCATTGCAGCTTGCAAAACTTGAAACCCCTCCACCCCTATCTCTTGGAGACAAAAGTATGGTGGGAATGGAGTTTGGAGGTGGACTTGGGCTTTGGAAGTCGGGAATGGGCTTGACTTGTGTTTTCCAAGCTGGAACCGAAAATCTTGCAGAAGCAAGACTTGCTATTGATCTTTGTGTTTGTGCTGCCATAATGTGAAAACACAAAAAAAATTAAAAATTAACTATTCTATCCAGTTACCTTCATTCTTTGAATGATATAGATCCTCCAATTACTGTAGCCTGACTTGATACTTCCTTGGAATTAAAAATGTTGTCATGGTGCTTCTGATTGGCCCTGCTGCATTGTTCCTATTACCTTATTCTTAACTTCAAAATCGGCGCCATTGAACCAATTCTCATGACCTTAAATTAAACTCAAACCAAATAATCATGTAAACCTACATACCTCGGAACAGTATCCTTCAAGGGTTTCCAGGGTCAAATCATGATATATAGAGAAGTTATGTCACAAAAGGATTGACAACCACCCTATAAAGTAATCCATTTTTTCTGTTGCTAAATATTCTAGATACTACTCATCAAAGATGCACAAGGACTGGCCCCTGCATAAAAACCATAATACCAGCGAAAGATGGGGGAATCAAAATCCAGCCAGTTAATGATTCATAACTGTGCAAAGATTTTTGTATGTGGGAGCCTTCCATATACTTTCAGTTGGAACTTGACTAAGAGATGCACAGGAAGCAGCTTTGGAATGGGTGGGAGGGTCCTTAACTGCTCATTGAACTTCTGCCTCGCAAGGTCACAACAGTGTAACATGCATTCACCCATTCAGTGGGTATCCACCGCTTAACCACCAGTGTGCCTTTGGCTTTGTACTGTAGGATGAAAATAATTTACCTAGACTACATAAATTGCTCATTGAGCAACATAATTTAAGGTTCTGGAAGTACAGTATCAATGCATTGGGAACAATGGTCCTGTTGCAATTTATATGGCAGCTGATAAAATAATGGGACAATTACAGTTTGACCAAAATGAAACTGGGGGAAGAGACTATAGTTAAAAATTCCAGTTGTGTCAATGGTGCTGCCTATGAGGATGCCAAATCAAATTTGGCTTATTTACAATAAGAGTTTACCACTCATTAATTCTATAAGCTGAAACTAAATACCAATAATGTAAGGAATGTAAATTTACACACTTAAACAAGTTTCAATGGTGGCTACATTGAACATTATGCAAAGGAGAGAATGTCCTCTTCTAAACCAACCGTAGCCTCTCTCCTTGAACAGGAACATGGGAGCCTATGGCTTTTTAGGAGAGGCAAATTGATTTATTCCCAGATGGACTAAACTCTTGAAAAATAGCTTGAACATTTTTGGGGTAGAGCTTCTACCTACACCAATAATTGTTGAGATCACTGGCAGCATCTGTCATTCTGTTGTTGAATGCTTCAGCTAAAAACTAAGCTGAGAAAATAGCTGTGGCCTAGATACCACCAATGTGCTATTAAGATTATATCTTGATAAAGGAAGTGCAATAAGCCTCCCTCCCCCACTTGTTGATGTGGCAAAACGTTGTAGTGTTGCCTCACCATATACATACAAGTTTGCCTTATACAGTGGGCCACAGTCGACATTACCATATTATTTGGGAATGGCACTGAATTGATATATTGTTGGTTCATTATATGGCATAGCATAAAAATTGCTGATTTTCAAGTTTTAATACAGAATTCAAATAAAGCAAACTATTATGCATCAGAAAGCAAGACTGATTTCTGCAGCATCAATAAGGTGCTGACCTCAGCCATCAGGCAGAGTGCTGAACAAACACCAAAGTGACAAGTGGGAGAATGGCTTGGCTTCAACCTCTGGGCCTACTTCAATGCCAGTGCTGACCGTGCGAGGCCACAGAGTTGTCTACTTTGGTTGTCTCCTCCTGTAACAGAGGTCCAGATACAGAGAGGATATCAAAAAGGTGGTGGACAGCCTCCTGGTTAAATTCATGGATATAAGTGGCACTGATTTTTATGAAGGTTTTGTGGCATTGTTGCGTGAGGCTATCAGTCAATTCTGAATAGATATTAGGCAAGTATGTAGAGTTTCAAGAAATTCACTGATGTAATATAATATTTGCTTACTCTTACATCAAAAGGGCTGAGAGGGGCCCAGCCTGATGACTCATTGAGAGAACAGTGAGTGGTTGATCCATACACATCTGGAAGATACAAAGCTAGCTGGCCTTACCTGGACTGGCAGTAGGAGCACGGCAATTTTCAGCAGCATCTGTGGGTTACGAAAGAGACTATTGTCTCAGGATTTCAACCACTGATCATTATTGTGTGATCTCTGCAGAAAGGACACATTGATTATTGTTAGATAAGGACAGGATTAGGCTGACATTCATTCTCAAGACTCACCTTTGGGTGATATTAGAGCAATTATGGAATAGGGTTGCCAACTGTGATTAAATGTATTCCTGGAGGTTTCGTCACATGACTTACATTCACGCTACAGCCATTCATCAGTCAACACATTCATCCTTGTGATGTACAAGCTTCCTATGCCAACTGGAAAGCAAAATGTCATTGGATGATGCTTGACTGTCAGCCATTCAGCCTTTTCTTTGCCTATTTTCAATATTTTTATATCTGGTAAAGAGAAATGTTCAAACAGAATGAGAAGAAAAATCCTAATCTTTTTAATTTCCAGATGATATTTCTCCAGGGTTGCACACAGCTGTGCCCTGGAGATTGATCTTCAACCTCTGGAGACTTCTGGTAAACCCTGAAGGGGTGGCAACCCTCTCATGGTGCTGGATCCCAGAAAAGGAGTCAACAGCTTGAAGAGAGGAAGGAAGAGTTTGGGGGGGTGGGGGGGGGGGGGGGCGCGGGGGTGGAGTACTGCAGTGAAAACAAAGAAACTCAAAATAAAATTGGGCAAAGTGGCTAAGGAGAGAAGAAATATATAGGGCTTTGCAGAATTCCATACCTGCTCACAGTGAGCTCTTGTGACACAAAATTCTACTGCCTCCAGAGTTAAAATGTTTTTGTATTAGTTTTGGGATTTGCAATATAGGTCAACGTGCACAGATTGTATTAAAAATTCCACTACTAGACTGGTGTGGTTTGCTCAGTAAACAGCCTACGCAATAATGGCAAAAGACAATCAAAAGGAAGATGGTCTGGTGAACTAATTGTAGCTTTGGATAACAGTGAACAAAGAACCTGAAGGCTGTGCAAAGGTCTAGAGAGGAGATGAGAATTGTTTTCACTTCAGTTGTCGGAACTTGAATGCTCTATTTGAAAAGGTGATGGAGCAGATTTTATAAATAATTTTAAAGGGAGTTGGGCATACAGAATGAGAAGAAAATTTGCATGGTTACAGACAGAAAAAAGGCTGTGGGGCTAAGCACAATTGTTTTTTCAAAGAGCCAGCACAGGCACAATGGGCTGAATAGCCTCCTTCTATGATGTACATTTCTATGAGTTTATGAAGTTGTCTTAAGAATCTGTAAAGATGTTTGGAATTTAACATTTTATAAAACTGAGTTGCTGTAAAACCTGGGGATGCAACTTATACATTGGTATATTAAATTGTTTGCAAGTAAGAAAGAGATGAAAATTTGCACAATTAACATCAATGACATCAATTGTGTAAACAATACATCTTCCGCTATCTCTCAAATCCACAAGTTTTACTAATTCCTTTACATAAATTCCACATGTTCTGTTTGATTCTTTTCGGAAGACATACTCAATATTAATTTACAGGTATGCTATAGTGTATGTGAAATAGGAGTGCTGGGTGCCATTTTTATCAAGATAATAACAGAATGCTATGATTTTGTGCCTTGTGTTATTAATAATTCTGCATTGTTTAATTTATGATTTTCAGTCACATCCAAATGCTGCTGGTGAGGAGATTTTTGGGTACGGAGACAGAGATACGTTGGTAAAGAATAGAATGAGTCAATGGTACTGTTGCCAGGTGTTCCAACTTCCCCTGGCAGCAATACCACCAGGGAAATAGCAAACTGGACAGAGGCTGATCTTATATCTGTTGCCACCTCTTGCTCATGTAGACGTAGGTTTAGTGAGAGGGAATTGTAGCTGTGAGCAGCTTAATTTTAACAGCCATTAAAGTGAATTGTGTGAATCTCTGAAGAAAGGGTGGAAAATTCTTATTCCATCAGAAGATTTCAATGCAAAGCAATATTCAACTTTATATTGTAGGTTTAGAAAGCATATGCTGTAATTCAGTGAAGCCAAAATTAGTCACGTTGTCATCAAACCTGCTGACTGGGGTGTTGCTGTTGTCTAGTGAACTAACCTCTATCTGGCTGAGGCTAAAAGCCAACTTTCTGACACTTCTTCCTACCCCCTCCTGGATCATGAACATCAAGTCATTATCTCCAGGACTGTCAATGACCTTGTTTCTTCTGGTAAAATTCCCTTTCCGGCCTCTAACTGCATAGTCCCCCAATCCTGAACAGCCTGCTTCTATCTTCTACCAAAGATCCACAAACAGGACTGTCTTAGTAGACTATTCATTTTGGTCTGCTCCTACCCCATTAAGCTGATTCATTCCTATCTTGACTCTATTTCTCCCCTCTGTCTCCTGTCTCACCTACATTCGTGGCTCTTCCAATGCTGTCCATAGCTTTAATATTTTCCAATTTCTTGGCACTAACCATTAACTTTTCACCATGGATGTCCAATCTCTTTACACCTCCACCTCCTCGTAACAGTCTGAAGGCTCTGCGCTTCTTCCTTGAATGGAGGCCCAACCAGTCGCCATCTACCACCACCTTCCTCAGCTTGGCTAAACTTATCCTCACATTGAACCATTTCTCGTTTAACTCCACTCAGTTCCTCCAAATAAAAGATTTTGCTATATGTTCTTGCACGTTATCCTTTCGTGGGGAACATTTCTTTATCCAGTCTTACTCAGGCCCTCTCCCTCATCTCTTTTTCTGATATGTTAATGCTGTTTCCTGCTCTTGCCCTAAATTGGAAAGTTTCCAATTTCCATCCTTCTCTCAGATCCTCATGGACCATCTCTGACTCATCCTTTCCTCGACATCTCTGTCACCATTTCTGTGGATGTCCTATCAATCAATATTCACCATAAGCCTTCTGACTCTCTACCTTAACTACACTGCCTCGTACCCTGCCCCCTGTAAGAACTCCATTCCACTCTCCTGGTTCTCTTACTCTGTTCTGATGATGCATCCTTCCATATTAGTGCTTCAGATATGATTTCCTTTTTCCTCCACCAAGGATTCCCTCTCCGCCCCCATAACTCTGGTTGACAGTGCTGACAACCGTGTCCATCCCATTTCACGTACACCTACTCTCACCTCTTCCTGCCCTTCCCTGAACCATGATAATGTTCCGCTTGACCTCACCTTCCAACCCACCAGCCTCCGTACTCTCCGGCATTTCTGCCACTTCTAACCTGGCACCACCACCAATGACATAATTTCTTCCCTCCCTTTTCAACATTCTGAAGGGATCGTTCCCTCCATGACACCCTGATCCACTAGTCAATCCCCCGCCACCACAGCCCCCCCCCACTTCCCACCCCCTCCCCTACTCAGGGCACCTTTCTATGCAAGCGCAGGAGATGTAATACCTGTCCTTTCAGTTTATCCCGCCTCACCGCCCAAGGTACCAAATGGTCCTTCCAGATGAAACCATGGTTTACAAGTATATCTTTCAATTTTGCATACTATATTCACCGCTCGCGATGTGGTCTGCTCTACATTGGGGAGACCAAGCGCAGACTGGTGACTGCTTTCTATTCAGTCCACAAGCATGATCCTGAGCTTCTGGTCATCTGTCATTTTAATCTTCCACCTCATTGTCATGTTGACCACTCTGTCCTCGGCTTCCTGCAGTGTTCAAATGAAGCTCAACATAAACTTGAGGAACAGCACCTCATCTTTCAATCCCCAGATTGATCCTTGAGTTCAACAATTTCAGACTGTAACCTCTAATCCATTTTGTTTCCTTTTTCTTTGCTGGTTTTGGCTTTACTCTCATTTTTCCCTTTTTTGTTTTCAGATGACAGCTGTTCATTATTCTGCCATTCACACCTCCTGTAGACACATCTTTTGTTTCTTTACTCGTCCCATTATCGCTCCCTTTGGCGCTGCACAGTTCAACTGTTTTTGTCATTCAATCTCTATTGTCCATCATATCATAAACCTTCCCTATTTTTTTCTTTGTGCCACCCTCCCCACTTCACTTGCTCAAAACCTATGACATATCTTACACTCCCCAGTTCTAAAGAAAGCTCATCAACCTGAAACATTAACCCTGTTTCTGTCTCCACAGATGCTACCTGAGTATTTCAACCATTATCGAACTTTTCCTTCAAAATTCCAGTATCCGTTGTATTTTGCCTGTGAATAGTTTTTTTTATTGTATGGTTTGAGACCATATTTAACCACCTGGACTCATTGTTGTAAATCCATTTTGGATATCTTACTGTGATATTTTGCTTTGCTTCTAATTAAAGCTTCTTTAAAGGCCAAACATTTCAAAGTTGGAACCCTGTTAAAATCAGGACTCCAGCTCTTATGGAATGTATTTCTGACTTACTGCAAGTCAGGGGGGAAACGATCAGTTTGTTTTTCTTCCCCTGAAGCCAGCCATGGATCAGTCAGTAACACTCTCGCCTCTTGAGTCAGAAAGTTGCGAGTTCAAATGCTACTCCAGAGACTTCTGCACAAAATCTATGCTGATGTTCTAGTGCAGTATTGAGGGAGTGTTGCATTTTTGAAGTGTGTCTTTTGGATGCAGTGTTAAACCGAGGCTCCATCTGGCTTCTCGGGTGAAAGATCCCATGGTAATTCATTGAAGAAGAGCAGGGGGATGCTTCCTGATTTCTTGGTCAACATTTATCCCTGAACCTTGGTCACCAAAACAGATTATCTGACTATTAACATGTTGTCATTTGGTAGTACAGACTTAAAAAAAAGAGACAGGTCAAAGCTTTTTGTTTTGCACTCATCATCTTGCGAAGTGTCCTGATGAGTGCAAGACGAAAAGCTTCAACACTTCTCTCTTTTTTCAGCGATACCTTATCACACTGCTGTTTATGCAACCTTGCTGTGGATAAATTGGCTGATGCTTTTTTTACATTACAAGAGTGGTTACACTTCAAAAGGTTTTCATTGGCTGTAAAGTGCTTTGGGACGTCCTGAGGTCATGAAATGGGCTATATAAATGCAAGTCCTTCCTTTATCTTGAAGTACATTTCATTGGTTCACCAGTCAGGATCTTGTGTGATGGCCACGCATTAGAAGTAAGACTTTTAGACTTTTTTTTAAACAGTATGCAATTTGGTTAAAGGTTTGTAACAGAGAGCTGGCCCTACTATTGCACTTCTCTGAACTGTTTATTTTATAAAGTGTTTAGCTTTTATTAATCTTTTACAGAATAAGCAAGAGTGGATGTGAACTCTAATTTTCCACCTGGCATGTGTTGTAACTTGACACTGATACAAACCCCTGGAGAAATTTCAGAAATATGGCGGAAACTGACAGCTATGTCATAATCCCTGTAACCATAACAACAGCTAATACGTTGCAGAGGAAGTGCAGTACAGGAAATTAGCTGCATCTTTTGGTCACTTTGGTTAAGAAATGTAACATTGGCCCATGTGTATGCCTTGCATTAACTCAAGAAATGGATTTTAAAAATTCTCCCTAATTTCTCCTTCAGGCTGTCTAGCTTCTGGAACAATACTTGATGAGCAATGTGTGCACTATAACCTTCTCACATTCTAGAATAGGCTTTGTGTTTGTCCCTTCGTGATCTAGAGATCTTATCATGAGCTTCCTGTAATTTCTTATGAAATGCACGAGATGCAAAAGTAATGGCAGCCGAGCTTTTCTGTTCCCAGAAGTTATAAAGTTTATTTAAAGTAGTTATTTCACAAATCTAGGTCATTTTCCTAAATTTAAAATCAATCAGGTTGTGGCTGAAGCAGTTAACTTTAAAGGCATGGACAAGTCCAGGAAAGGGATGCTCCTTAATTATTTTTTATTTGGCTTAATTGAGATCTGAGAATATGTTTTACAAAGGCCTGTTTGGACATGTTTGTATGTTGTACAGTTTGTATAGTGCTGAGCCTATCACAATGTTGCATAGTTTGTATTTTAAAAGTTTTTGCTATTCAGAAACCCCTTATGTGTCATAGATGCTTGACCACTTTCAACCCAACAACAGGGTGTTACAATGGAACAGATCTGACTGCATCACTAAAGACTGGGGGTACCTCACATTGAACATCCTTGTTAGTTAACAGACCCTCAGTACCATTGTGTACTTCAAGCTTTGCAGATCTGGTATTCCAACTATTTTTAAAAATTCTTTATTTATGTTTACTTATTTTTATTATATTTACATAGTTATATTTACACTTTTTATTCTTACATAAAATAGACCATAGTAATAGTGCCAAGAGCAGTAGCAGTGTCATGACAGCAAAAGTCATCAGGTCAATGCACGTGTGCTTGTTTCGGGTGCCAACTCTCAACAAAAGACCTGGTGTCTTCAAGAATTGAAGATTAATCTCCAGGACACTTTCACAAGCTAGCCAGGGGACAAATAACAGGGACATTAAAAAAAAGTCAATTTTCTTTGAACTTTTTTGTTTGTTAATTTTAAAACGTTGACAATGAGAAGGTTGTTTGGCAAGATTAACAAAGAGAATGCTGAGGGGTCTAATAGAGGTCTTTAAAATTATCAAAGGTTCATCAAGTAGATGCAGAGAAAATGTTTCCATTGTGGAGAAGATTAAAACTAGAGGCAATTAGTATAAGATAGTCACCAAGAAATCACATAGGGGATTCAGAAGAAACTGAACCAGGGAGTGGTTAGAATATGGAACCTGCTACCACAGGGTGTGGTTGAGATGAATAGTATAGATGCATTTGAGGGGAAGCTAGACAAACGTATGAGGGTTATGTTAATAGTTAGATGAGGAAAGATGGGAGGAGGCTCGTGGAACATAAATGCTGGCATGGACTGGTTGCACCATTTGTGCTGCTAAACAAAATCCCTAATGGGAACCAAACATAATTGCAGCTAACCTCATAACTCTGCCCTCCATGCAGCGTTAATACTTAGCTTGACTCAGGTTTCTTGCTTCAGCATTTTCAAATGCTTTTTTTTAGAAAAGGAAAGGGTTGATTCTGCGATCTGAAAGTCCCTCTTAGGAGCTCTTAGGATGTGCATCACTGGAAATCATGGCCACACATCCAGTGGTTATCCATCCATTAAAATTACCCCAATATAAATATCTTACACACCACTATGGGTTTTCAAACCGTGGTTGGGTGTATAGTACTGTACATTCCATGGAGCTCCAAAAAGATTAATCTAATTGGGAAAGGAAAAATCTATTTGCTTTCTGACTGGAGTGCATAGTGGGTGCAGCATGAGGATGGGCTAGTGGCATGAGTATAAAGGGGAGGGACAGTTTGAGGTGGGCGGTCATGTGATAACCTCCAGGAATATACCCAACCAGAGCTGGAAGCCCGTTATAAGGCATTTACGTTGGGGTAATTTTAATGAATGGAAAATCACTGGATGCATGGTCATGATTTCCCGTGACTTCCTAAGAGCTCCACTGGGACTGTCAGATAACAGAATCAACCCTTCAATGGAGAATCACACTTTCCTTTTTTAAAAAGAAAGCATCTGAAAATGTTGAAGTGAGAAACCTGAATCAAGCTAAGTACTAAGTCTGCAATGAAGGTAGAGGTACGTGGTTAAAAGCAAAAAACTGCGGATGCTGGAAATCCAAAACAAAAACAAAAATACCTGGAAAAACTCAGCAGGTCTGGCAGCATCTGTGGAGAGGAGCACAGTTAACGTTTCGAGTCTGCATGACTCTTCAATAGAACTGTTCTGTTGAAGAGTCATGCGGACTCAAAACATTAACTGTGCTCCTCTCCACCGATGCTGCCAGACCTGCTGAGTTTTTCCAGGTATTTTTGTTTTTGTCAGAGGTATGTGGTTAACTGCCGTCATGTGTGTTTCCATTTGGGATCTTGCTTAGTAGCACCATTATATTTAGAAACAGCAGTCATACAATTCATTTCTGCTGTCAATTAAATATACTAAACCGAGTTGAATGACAGAGGTGGAATTCTACATGGAGATGAGTTTTAGTGGATTGAAGGACTGTTTCCTATGTTTATCTCGTGTTCTTAACACACTTCCTTTTTGAAAGGTGGAGAAAGAATGGGAGTTTAAGTAAAATAGAGATACATCTTAAATATTGTTATTTCTGGCCTGTTTAGGATCTGCAATTTTAATCGCTTCGCCATTGATAGCTGAGCCTTCAACCCTGGAATTCCTCCCTAAATCTCTTAGCCTCTCCTTTCAAAACGTTCCCCATAACCAACCTCATTCCTAATATCTCCTTCAGTGGCTCAGTGGCAAACATTGTTCCATAAACTCCTATGAAGCACCTTGGGATCCAAGCTTAAGGGCATTATATAAATACAAGTTCATTGCTTATGCAGAATATTTCCTCTCTTTTTCTAAGCTCGCTGTTGAAGAGTCCAACTCTATATTTGTGTTTCTATCTCATACGATGTGCTCAGTGACTTCTGGATGGTCTTCTCAAATGCAGAAAGACAATAAAAGAAGTGAGACACTCATATTTCACCGTAAAAGTTTTAAACTTAGAAAGGTGGTTCTTTTCTTTAAAAAAAACAGATTGCAAATGACAATGTTTTCTGGTATAAGGCTGGTGTATTATCTTATTTTTTTTCTAGAATGAAATGTTTAATGTTTTGACAGGGTTAGTGTCACTGCTGCAGAGCATCCCAGTGACATTATTAATAGTGTTGGACCAAGATTTGCACAATGCTTCAAAACATGAAAATTACATTGGCGACCAACAAAATCTGCATGCCACCAGTGGGAGAGGAAGTAACAATATCAGCAAGTCATTGAATAGCTATCTAGTAACCCTAGCGATGTTTCAATAGTTACATGGAATAGTAATATTTTGAAACAAAAAAAATCTCTGTATAAAGCTCTTGAGTATATCTGCCATAAATACCCATTTGCCCATTTAAGTGGGGACACAAGTTTTAACGTGACGAACACACAGAGTTTTCAGATTCGAGCAAAAACTGGAAGCAAATGTTATTTGATGGATGGTTTCTCAATTGCGTTAATAGAACCTTGACATTTTAAGACTCCACTTAACTCCTAACAAATGAAGTTGCTTATTACTCATGGGGAGGCGTAGTGGTATTGTTGCTGGGCTAGTAATCCAGAGACCCAGGGTAATGCTCTGGGATCCCAGTTCTGAATCTCGCCTGTTGACCCTGCAATAAATTCCAAAACTGGGAGAGCTGTCTCACAGACTAGTGAAGCAAAAGCCTGACATAGTCATCCTCACAGAATCATATTACAGGTAATGTCCCAGACACCACCACCACCATCCCTGGATATGTCCTGTCCCACCGGCAGAAGTGGCGACACAATGGTGTACAGTCAGGAGGCAGTTGCACTGGGAATGCTGAACGTCGACTCTGGACCCCATGAAGTTTCATGGTATCGGGTCAAACTCCTGCTGATTACTGTGTACTACACCACCCCCGCCCCCTTCCTCAGCTGATGAAAAAGTACTCCTCCATGTTGAACACCACTTGGAAGAAGCACTGAGGGTGGCAAGGGCGCAGAATGTACTCTGGGTGGGTGACTTCAATGTCCATCACCAAGAGTAGCTCGGTAGCATCTACTGACCGAGCTGACATAGCTGCTCGACTAGATCTGCAGCATGTGGTAAAGGAACCAACAAGAGGGAAAAATATACTTGACCTCATCCTCACCAACCTGCCTGCTGCAGATGCATCTGTCTATGACTGTATTGGTAGGACTGATCACTGCACAGGTGCTGTGGAGACAAAGTCCTGCCTTCACATTGGGGATACCCTCTATCATGTTGTGTGGCTCTACCACTGTGCTAAATGGGATAGATTTTGAACAGATCTAGCAACTCGAGACTGGGCATCCAGGAGGCGCTGTGGGCCATCAGCAGCAGCAGAATTGCACTTGAACACAATCTGTAACCTCATGGCCTGGCATATCCCCCAATCTACCATTACCATCAAGCCAGGGGATCAACCCTAGTTCAATGGAAGGTGCAGGAGGGATGCAAGGAGCAGCACCAGGCACACCTAAGAACGAGGTGTCAACCTGGTGAAGCTATAACACAGGACTACTTGCATGCCAAACAGCATAAACAGCAAGTGATAGCCAGAGCTAAGTGATCCCACAATCAACAGATCAGATCTAAGCTCTGCAGTCCTGCCACATCCAGTCGTGAATGGTGATGTACAATTAAACAACTCGCTGGAGGAGGAGACTCCACAAATATCCCCATTCTCAATAATGAGGGACCCCAGCACATCAGATGCAAAAGATAAGGCTGAAGCATTTGCTACAATATTCAGCCAGAAGTGCCGAGTGGATGATCTATCTCCGCTTTCTTCAGAGGTCCCCAACATCACAGATGCCAGTCTTCAGCCAATTTAATTCATTCCATGTGATATCAAGAAATGGCTGAAGGCACTGGATGGTGCAAAGGCTATGGGCCCAGACAAGATTCCAGCAATAGTACTTAAGACTCATGCTCCAGAACTTGCCCCGCCCTTAACTAAGATGTTTCAGTACAGCTACAACACTGGCATCTACCTGGCCAGTTACTGCCCCATCAGTCTACTCTCAGTCACCAGTAAAGTAATAGAAGGGGTCATCAATAGTGCTATCAAGCGGCACTTGCTTAGCAATAACCTGCTCACTGATGCCCAGTTTGGTTCTGCCAGGGCCACTCAGTTCCTGACCTCAGTACAGCCTTAGTTTAAAGACTAAATGGACAAAAGAGCTGAACTCCCAAGGTGAGGTAAGAGTGACTGCCCCTGGGCTGACAAGTGGCAAGTAACATTCACACCACACAAGTGCCAGGCAATGACCATCTCCAACAAGAGAGAAACTATCGCCCCTTAATGTTCGATGGCATTACCATCACTGAATCCCCCACTATCAACATCATGCGGTTATCATTGACCAGAAGCTGAACTGGACTAGCCATATAAATACTGTGGCTACAAGAGCAGGTCAGAGGCTAGGAATCCTGAGAAGAGTAACTCGCTTCCTGTCTCCCAAAGCCTGCCCACCATCTATAAGGCACAAGTCAGGAATGTGATGAAATACTCCCCACTTGCTTGGATGAGTGCAGCTCTCACAACACTGAAGAAGCTCGACACCGTCCAGGACAAAGCAGCCTGCTTGATTGGCATGACATCCACATTCACTCCCTCCACCACTGACGCACAGTGGCAGCAGTGTGTACCATCTACAAGATGCACTGCAGGAATCCACCAGGGCTCCTTAGAGAGCACCTTCCAAACCCACGACCACTACCATCTAAAAGGACAAGGGCAGCAGTTACATGAGAACACCACCACCTGGAATTTCCTCTCCAAGTCACTCACCATCCTGACTTGGAAATATATCTTTGTTCCTTCACTGTCACTGCATCAAAATCCTGGAACTCCCTTCCTAACAGCACTGTGGACGGCTGCGGTTTAAGAAGGCAGCTCACCACAATCTTTTCATGGGCAGTTATGGACGGGCAATAAATGCTGGCTTAGCCAGCAAAGCCCATGTCCCTTGAATAAATTAAAGAAGATTTGACTTCCACCATTGTGGGAATTTGATGCAGGAAAGAGGCTAATCATTCCCACATCCACCCCCCCTCCCTCACACACCCCAAAGATTGTGATTGATACTGTGGTACAGTTCCTTGCAACTTTCAAAAGTTGACTCTCCTCATGTGTGACTGGTTACAGCCACTTCATTGTGGTGGAATGGGAGCTGAGTCTGATCCTACATTCACTTGCTGTTCACTCTTTCCTAAAACTCAGTGCTGCTCAGGGATTGAAATTGTGCTCTCCCTGTTCTCTATGTACTTATTTCAAGCTGAAAGCCAGAGAAAGGAGCCTTTGCTTGAGCTTCCATTTCATTTACAATTAGCTGGAAGGCACAGCACATTAATTTACTGTGTTGTTGAATAGGAGGACATGGGTTGTACCTTCAGTGCTTTCAGATAAAGTTCGATTAAAGTCCTTACTCTTCACTACATGGTTGAGAAGAGAAAATCAGGCATTTTTACCCCAAACTGCTCTTGTAGTCAGACTGAGGGTGACATTGCAAATGTCTGGAAGAACAAGCTTCTGTGGTTGGCTGGGGAGTATTCCCATAGAATGGAGAGACTTTTGGCCTTTGATTTAGATGAAGATGATAATTTTGTGGAAAGGACTAATTCATGAGAAAACAAAAAATACATATGCAATGGCACGGAGGCAGTTCTCCATAGTTGTTACCATTCCAGCAGCTGAATTTAGAGACTCCTTTGCATTCCAAAGACGTGCCAGGGATCTCTCTTTACTGCTTCTGCTTCACAAAAACTGGGTGTCACACAGTTCTACTACCTACTGCACAATGACTCGCTCACAACTTCTGGGACAGAGTTGGCTCTTTTCATAGCAATGAAGGTCACTGTGTTGAAGCTTTTCAAGGCTGCAGAGGGCACCCACCACATCAAGAGTCAATATTATATTGACAAAGAGTAAGGCTGCCTTCACTTTCCCTGTGGAAAAGAACCATTAACGTGACAAGGCAGAGATTTTACTGGGTGGCGAGTGGTGAGAAGGGGCAAGATTGCCTCAAATGTAGTGCACTGAAGGCAACATTCATCAGCCTTCTGGCCTACTTGAACAGAAGTTGTTTATGTTTAATTAATGTTTATTTGGCACCTTTGTACACAGCCATGGGATTAACCATGATGCCATTATTGGGTGATGTCCATGGTTCTTGCATTTTTGAAGCAGATGGAATGCTATGTGGTGTCTCTTTGGAGGCCATCTATGGTTACTAATGCCAGTGGGAAAACCACTGCCCATAGAGGAGGGTGTAAGTCTGGGCCTTTGTTTGCTGTTCCTTGACCACCAGCTCTACCTGCAAGAAAGATGTGCCGTATGGCTTTGGCATAGTGAGTGCGTGTGCACTAAAGGGCAATGGTTGAATGTGGTGCTTGAAGTAATGCCTCCCAGGATGTGTGGGTTCCTAACTTAGATTTGTTCGACAGGACCCTCCCACTAAAGAAACATAGGTAAAAGTCAAGCCCTCGGCTTCCTCCTGATGCGTACAAACCTCTTCCTCATTTCAGCCAGTTCCGAGGTACGGTCACTGACTTCCTTCAATGAAGCTGGCACCAGTCCCGTTCCTGGAGGTAATCTTGAACCAGAATAGGGTCACCCTCCCTTGATGCAACTCTGTGGGAGGACCTCAGACTCTCAACTCCAAACAGAATGGTCTTGTTCACATCTCTCTGCTTAGATACTGTGAACTATTAACAGGTTTTAAGCTGAGGTCCTGTCTGCTTTCTTGAGGGGCTCAGGTATGATTGGACAATGAGAATAGAGGCCTCTGTGTTCCAGCTAAAATTACTTCCTAAAACGACAGTAGCAGAGGCAAATTGACTGATCATTCATCTTGCTGCTCCTTTGGTACAATCTTGTATACAAAACAGCAGTTCCTATACTTCAAAGTAATTCATTGCAGGTGAAGTATTGAGAGAAATCTACGATGTGTGATAAGAGCTGGGTGCAAGAGATGAGGTGAGAGTGACTGCCCTTGACATCAAGGCTGCATTTGACCAAGTGTGGCATCAAGGAGCCCTAGCCAAATTGAAGTCAGTGGGAATCAGGGGGAAAACTCTCCACTGGTTGGAGTCATACCTAACACTAAGGAAGATGAATGTGGTTGTTGGAGGCCAATCATTGCAGTCCCAGGGACATTGCTGCCGGAGTTTCTCAGGTTCGTGTCCTAGGCCGATTCATCTTCAGCTGCTTCAGCTATAACCTGCCCTCCATCATAAGGTCAGAACTGGGATTGGTCGCCGATGATTGCACAGTGTTCAGTTCTATTTGCCACTTTTCAGATATTGAAGCAGCCCATGCCAATATGCAGCAAGACCTGGACAACATTCAGGCTTGGGCTGATAAGTGGCAAGTAACATTTGTGCCACAGAAGTGCCAGGCAATGACCATCTCCAACAAGAGAGAATCTAACCATTTCCCTTTCATTCAATGGCATTACCATTGATGAATCCCCCACTATCAACATCCTAGGGGTTACCATTGCCCAGAAACTCAATTGGATCAGCCATATAAATACTATGGCTACTAGAGCAGATCAGGTTCTGGGAATTCTGCAGAGAATAGCTCATCTCCTATCTCCCCAAACCCTGTCCACCATCTACAAGATGCAAGTCTGGGGCATAATTCAATGCATTTCATTTGCCTGGATGAGTGCAGTTGCAAGAATGCTCAAGGAACTTGACACCATCCAGGGCAAAGCAACCCAATTGGTTGGTACCCCATCCACCACCTTAAACATTCACTCTCTCCATCACTAATGCACAGTGGCTGCAGTGTGTGCCACATACAAGATGCACTGCAGCAACTAGCTGAGCCTCCTTCGACAGTACCTTACAAACATGCAACCCCTACCGCCTAGGAGAACAAGGGAAGCAGATACTTGGGAACGCCACTACCTGCAAGTTCCCCTCCCAGCCATCCACCATCCTTACTTGGAACAATATCACCATTGGTCAAAATGCTGGAATTGCCTCCCTAACAGCTGTCTGAGTGTATCTACACCACTGCAGCGGTTCAAGAAGGCGGCTCACCATCACCTTCTCAAGAGTATTTGGGGATGGGCAACAAATTCTGGGTGTGCCATATTCCACAAAGGAATAAAATAAGGAATGAAATAAATACAACCTTTCCAATCATATTTATGATTTGAGGGGGAAAAGTGGAGCTTTTGACCTTTTTAAATCAACAATCAGTGTAAAATTTAAAAGACAAACTGAGGTCTTATAGCCCTGCTGATGGTTACAAGTTGGCCAGCTACCACTACTATATTAGATTATTGTGGGATTTCGGAGCGTGTGTGGCACACGTTGTTGGACACTTGTAGTTACAATCTAATCAAATTCACTCAGTCTGACATATTGTTTTTGGGCATGTTGCTGAAATGCTGTCACATTGCATCTATTCAGATGTCTGATTTGACCGGATTTGTAATGAAGTCCTGTTTTCATTGCTTATTTTTAAAATATTCCTTTAACTAAACACCAGTTTTCATGTCTAGCCTCCAGTCACAATGCTCCCATGAAGTTTAGCTGTCTATTTACCAAGGTACTTTTTAATTCCCCTCTGCATGATACGTATTCAAAGGCCCACCCTGTACTATTCCATATGAATCAAAGTAGCTTCCAATGGTATATGTCCATGCATAAAGCAGGGGGGCCTGCTTACACTGGGGGAGTTATCCTAGAACACCATTGAGAGGCTAAATTATTCCACCTCCCACTTACTCTGAAACTGATCCAAAAACCAAAATGATAATCAAGCATACATCTCCCTCTCAGCTGTTTCCTGGTATGTTAGCACTTCGATGCACAGTGTGTCAAGGCATCCAAAAATGCAATAGTTAGCAACTCATAACTTTGCTGAAGAGAGATGGTCTATAAAACCCAAGATAGCCAGAAATAGGTAGGATGCAGAGCTAGCCCATAATTTATTGAGTCGTGTTACACTTAATGGATAGCACAGACTGTACTGGAAGAAACCACAGATTGACACTCCAAGGCTTGTTGAAGCAAAATGGAGAAGGGTGAGTGACTGCAGAGTCCTAAAAGCCTGTTATTGTATTTAACTAGGATAAACAGTATGCTTTGCAACATCTTGAAAAACTTGAGAGTAAAATAAAGTGCTGAAATCTCTTTTTGGAAATGTTTCAAAGAAATCCTTTAAGAGTGAAATAAAAGCAAAATATTGTGGGTGCTGGAAATCTGAAATAAAAACAGAAAGTGCTGGAAAAACTCAGCAGGTCTGGCAGTATCTGTGAAGAGAGAAACAGAGTTAATGTTTCCTGTCCAATAAAACTCTTCTTTGGAACCTTTAAGCCTAGATGTGTTCAGAGAACACTGTGGCCTGTTGCCCTGGCCTTTGCTCTGTAAAATGGAATAATTGCAACAAGTATATGCCCCAGATTTCTATTTTCAGTACCTTGTTCAGTTATACTACTTTGCTAACAGGCATAGTGAGTGCAATAACCTGAGAACTCTATCCTCCAGCAGTACGATGAAAAATACTCCATCTCGCAATTAAACAATATTATCCAGACTTGCTGTGAATTTCTTTTTTATTGCCTTTCCCTCCACCTTTATGATATTCTTCATTTTCTTGACATACAAAGAGGGAAATTTGAATGTCGGAAATGTGATCCAAACACAAGAAAATGCTGAAAGTGGACGGCTGTTCAGTCCAGCAGCATCTGAAGTTGAAAACCTGATTGGCATTAGGGTTGTGACCCTTCATTAGAGCTTCCAGCTGTTTTTAGAGGCAGAACTGGAGTCGAAATATTGGGGAGAAATTTTACACAGAAGCAGTGATGCCCCCCACCCCAACTTAAAAGTCAGTGGTGAGCTCACCTCTACTTGGCTGTTATGCCCCGCAGCAATTTTACAGCTGCCAGGCCATTAAATAGGTCAGGGTGGGCCACTGGCACCCATCTGGAAGGAAGTCCCATTTCTGAGAATTGCTAGCCGATCAAATAGCTGGCACTTCTCCAGTCTGAGCAGCGCCACGAGAAGGTGCCATGGAGCCAGACACGGATGTCAAGTCTGAGATTTTGCCGGGTCAGATTGGCAGGCCCCAGTGAAGGAGTTTGGCGCGGGGGGGTGGGAGCAGAGTGGTGCAGGGGGGTGGCGGTGTGGTTTTTTTGTAGGTCAAGGGGTGGGGAATACATTAGAGGGTAGAATCTAACTTTGTGGTGGGTTCCTTTGGGCACAGGGTGCGCTAACAGGAAGGCATTCCCTGGCTCGACAACAAGGCACCAAATGAACTCTCCGCATGGCCCAGGCGCCTACCAGCCATTAATTGGCCATTTAAGGGCCTCAATTGGCCCATGGACGAGCAGGCCACCTGACATCTCTCCCGTCACTAGTAAAACACCAGTGGAGGTGGGTAGGCAACAGGTGCTACCATTGCGCCTGATTTTAAGCACACACCCTCGCACTCACCCCCCAATCTGCTAGCCTGCTCCCTGGGGTGTGTAGAATTCCACCCATTATCATTAATCTATTTTTATTCTGTGACAATATTTTGTTTTAGGTTTTTCAATTGTATTCTGTCCACCAAACCTCTTTCCATTATAACTCTGGAAAATCTTGGTTTTATTTTAGGACATTCTAGCACTCCTTTAAATTGGTTATTAGATATGGATTTGGGAAATCTCCATTTTTCTCTTGCTTATTTTTTTCTTGGAATTTCACATAACTTCTGTCACTGGTGTCAGGAAACTCCTGACTTGCAATAGCAGAATTATTTCTTAATATTAAATACTTATTGCTATTGAGCACAAAATCACTATACTACCATGCCCTCAATATGTTACTGGACTAGTATTCCTGACAAAAACAGAATTACTTGGAAAAACTCAGCAGGTCTGGCAGCATCGGTGGAGAAGAAAAGAGTTGACGTTTCGAGTCCTCATGACCCTTCGACAGAACTGGGTGAATCCCAGGAAGGGTTGAAATATAAACTGGCTTAAGGTGGGGGTGGGGGTGGGGGAGGGGGGGGGGGCGCGGCGGGAGAAGTGGAGGGGGGTGGTGTGGTTGTAGGCAAAAGCAATGATAGAAGCAGATCATCAAAAGATGTCACAGACGGCAGAACAAAAGAACACATAGGTGTCGAAGTTGGTGATATTATCTAAACGAATGTGCTAATTAAGAATGGATGGTAGGGCACTCAAGGTATAGCTCTAGTGGGGGTGGGGGGAGCATAAAAGATTTAAAAATATTTAAAAATAATGGAAATAGGAGGGAAAAAGAAAAATCTATATAATTTATTGTAAAAAAAAAGGAAGGGGAAAGAAACAGAAGGGGGCTGGGGATGGAGGAGGGGGGTCAAGACCTAAAGTTGTTGAATTCAATATTCAGTCCGGAAGGCTGTAAAGTGCCTAGTCGGAAGATGAGGTGTTGTTCCTCCAGTTTGCGTTGGGCTTCACTGGAACAATGCAGCAAGCCAAGGACAGACATGTGGGCAAGAGAGCAGGGTGGAGTGTTAAAATGGCAAGCGACAGGGAGGTTTGGGTCATTCTTGCGGACAGACCACAGGTGTTCTGCAAAGCGGTTGCCCAGTTTACGTTTGGTCTCTCCAATGTAGAGGAGACCACATTGGGAACAACGAATGCAGTAGACTAAGTTGGGGGAAATGCAAGTGAAATGTTGCTTCGCTTGAAAGGAGTGTTTGGGCCTTTGGACGGTGAGGAGAGAGAAAGTGAAGGGGCAGGTGTTACATCTTTTGCGTGGGCATGGGGTGGTGCCATAGGTGGGGGTTGGGGAGTAGGGGGTGATGGAGGAGTGGACCAGGGTGTCCCGGAGGGAACGATCCCTACGGAATGCCAACAGTGGGGGTGAAGGGAAGATGTGTTTGGTAGTGGCATCATGCTGGAGTTGGCGGAAATGGCGGAGGATGATCCTTTGAATGCGGAGGCTGGTGGGGTGATAAGTGAGGACAAGGGGGACCCTATCATGTTTCTGGGAGGGAGGAGAAGGCGTGAGGGCGGATGCGCGGGAGATGGGCCGGACACGGTTGAGGGCCCTGTCAACGACCGTGGGTGGAAAACCTCGGTTAAGGAAGAAGGAGGACATGTCAGAGGAACTGTTTTTGAAGGTAGCATCATCGGAACAGATGCGACGGAGGCGAAGGAACTGAGAGAATAGGATGGAGTCCTTACAGGAAGCGGGGTGTGAGGAGTTGTAGTCAAGGTAGCTATGGGAGTCGGCAGGCTTGTAATGGATATTGGTGGACAGTCTATCACCAGAGATTGAGACAGCGAGGTCAAGGAAGGGAAGGGAAGTGTCAGAGATGGACCATGTGAAAATGATGGAGGGATGGAGATTGGAAGCAAAATTAATAAATTTTTCCAAGTCCCGACGAGAGCACAAAGCAGCACCAAAGTAATCATCGATGTACCGGAGAAAGAGTTGTGGAAGGGGGCCAGAGTAGGACTGGAACAAGGAATGTTCCACATACCCCATAAAGAGACAGGCATAGCTGGGGCCCATGCGGGTACCCATAGCCACACCTTTTATTTGGAGGAAGTGAGAAAAGTTGAAGGAGAAATTGTTCAGTGTGAGAACAAGTTCAGCCAGACGGAGGAGAATAGTGGTGGATGGGGATTGTTCGGGCCTCTGTTCGAGGAAGAAGCTAAGGGCCCTCAGACCATCCTGGTGGGGGATGGAGGTGTAGAGGGATTGGACGTCCATGGTGAAGAGGAAGCGGTTGGGGCCAGGGAACTGGAAATTGTTGATGTGACGTAAGGTGTCAGAGGAATCACGGATGTAGGTGGGAAGGGACTGGACAAGGGAGAGAGAAGGGAGTCAAGATAATGAGAGATGAGTTCTGTGGGGCAGGAGCAAGCTGACACGATCGGTCTACCGGGACAGTTCTGTTTGTATTCCTGACACCTGGATGGCTAATCCAGAGACATGAGCTCAAAGCCCTGAAGGTGGCATGGGGAAGTTAAATTCAATTAATTAAATAAACCTGGAATTAATGATAAGAAAGCTAGAATCAGTAATGGTGGCCATGAAACTCCTAGATTGTCGTAAAAACACATCTGGCTCAGTAATGTGCTTTAGGGAAGGAAATCAACCATCCTTACCTGGTCTGGCCTACTTGTCACTCCAGACCCACAGCAATGTGGTTGACTCTTCACCACCCTCTGAAATGGCCTAGCAAATCACTGTTGTATTCAAGAATGTGGCTCATAGCACTTTCTCAAAGGGGATTGGGGATGGGCCACAACTGTTGAGCTTGCCAGCTATAGTATTCTTGGTATTATTTCACTAATACAGAGTATTTACTGAGTCTGCTGAGGTAAGGAAATCAGGAGTTTTATTGGGAAATATCTTACAGTGCTGGCTGCATCTTACATGAGGCTGCAAGAGAAAGAGAGCAAAACCATGTGATATTGCATCACTTCCTGTGATGATGTACACAGTATCTGATCAGCATATTCCTCTTCCTTCAGGTACCATACCATGCCCTAAGTGGGAGATGGCGACCATAGACTTCCATTGGATTGGTCGTCCTTGGCAAAGCACTGCTATGGTTTGCTGTTACCTTCTGTAGTATGGCTGACCAGGAAACTCTCCCGCTCTTTACTGGCACATTGGAAAGATTTACAGGCTGATAATCAACCTGTTTTGCCACATTATGAACACACCTTTCTTGGCCATCAAGTCCTGAAGTGGGACTTGAACCTGGAGCTTCTGGCCCAGTGGTAGGGATGCTACCACTGCACCACTAGACCTCCAATTAACATATTACGCAGTTAGAATTAACCCCTTATACTACATAAAAAATGTTCACATCCCATGAATGAATTTTAAAAAGACCTCTCCTATATGACTCCATCTGCAGAATGGCATCAGTCAGCTCTTCCATCTCTCCAAACCCATCTTAATGGTGTACTAATTCGTCGTAATTATTAATGATCAAATCAGATACCTGTAGCTCACAGATAAAATCCTCAAATATTTCATGTTTTCAGCAAACCAGTGTTACCCTCTGTATCACAAGTTAATGCCTCTGACTCAATCCACTTTATTATATATCCTCAGTGATGGGACTATCTGAGAATCCTCAGTGATGGGATTATCTGAGAATCCTCCAGTGTCTATTAATTGCTTAATTAAAATAAGGATTATATGCTGGAGTGCTGGTGCTTTACACCATTGCTACATTTTAATGCTTGTGATTTCAGAGGCCTACTCCAGTAGTCTCTGGTAAACTCCGGTACTTGTTCACTGACTCCCACTGTTCATGCTTTCTGACATGTCGTGAACAATGTGCCTAGACTGCTAGAAAAATATTCAAATGATGTGACAATATTGGACAAGGTCACCTCCTTCCTGGACTAGCCTGTGATACTTAAACAGTGTGGGCACTGCTTGAGAGCCACGTTATTTATGCCATTCATTAAGCTTTGGTAGGAATATTTTCATTGTGAGTACAATACTTTACCAAAAGGGATAGTTTGTCTGTTTTAAATAATTGCAAGGGTAGCAGGAGAAGCGAAACAACTATATGAGTAACCCGCAAAGGGCCATCTTTAATAACTGATGACATTTTGGTGCCCCGGTTAGAAGTGCACAGGAATTTTTTATAAATTGAATTGTGACATTGGACGCGACAGACATTACAATGCCAGATTATGGATTACTGCCCTGGTGAGCCGAGTAGGTTTGTTGAGACACAGCCATTAAGCCTTCTTTTGGTCATTTTATTGCTTTTCTGATGTCAGCCTTGATTGAGTGATAGCACCCACTGAGCCAGAAAGTTGAGAATTCAAATTCCACTTCAGAGATTTGAAAACATAGTCTCTGTAGTACTGAGTGAATGCTGCACAGTGGAAGGTGCTATTTTGCAGATAAGACATTGGAACCGTGACATCATCTGCTCTGCCAAGTGGATGTAAAAGATCCCATGGCACTATTTAAAGAAAGGCAGCGGAGTTCTCCTGTTGTCCTGACTAATATTTATCCTTCAGCCAAGGTCACTTAAACCCCCAGATCATCTAATCACTCAACTCATTGCTGTTACACAATCTAGCTCTGCACAAATTGGCTGGCATACTTTGGTACAATTCAAACACTGACTAGACTTCAAAAGTACTTCAGTGCCTGTTCGAGACATCCTGAACTTATCAAAGGCATTCTATAACTGGAAGTTAATTCTTTCTTTTCACTTAGCTGGCAATGTTGCAATATCAGTGATGTTAATGTACACCAAATAGTTTAATGCTGTTTCTCTGTGGATCTCCACCACCCCATCAGGCAGTGCATTCTTATTTTAACTGCACTTTTTTTTCATGTTGCCTCTGGTACTTTGCCATTCACTTCAATATTTTGCCTCTGCTTATCGACCTTTCAGCAAATAAATAGAATATTTATTCTATTGGAACACCTCTAGGAAATCTCCCCTAGGCCTCCCCTGCTCTAACAAGAGCAATCCCAGCTTCTACAGCCTATCAACATAACTCTACTCCTTCATCCCTGGAATCATTCTAGTAAATCTCTTCTGCATCCTCTGTAAAGCCCTCATACCCTTCCTAAAGTGTGGTGTCCAGAATTGGGCACAATACTCCAGCTGGGGCTGAACCACTGTTTTATATAGGCTCAGCATAAATTCCTGGCTTTTGTACTCTGTGCCTCTATTTATAAAACCCAAGGCCCCATATGCTTTAATAATTGCCTTGTTAACCCACCTTGCCTCCTTCAAATACCTGTTTACAAGCACCCACAAGTTTCCCTCTTCTTGTACACCCTTTAAAGTTCCACCATTTAGTTTGTGTTGTCTCTCTTCATTCTTAATGTCAAAATATATCATCTCACATTTTCTATGTTGTATTTCATCTGTCATGTGTCCGTCCATTCCACTAGACTGTCCATGTCCTCTTGAGGTTCTCTTACCATCTTTCTCTGTTTATTAGATTTGAAAGTTTCAAATTTTCTGCATGTTTTGAAATTGTGCCCTGTACCCCCAAGAACAAGTTTGCAAAAGCAAAATGCTGCAAATGCTTGAAATCTGAAATAAAAACTGAAAGTGGCTGGAAAAACTCAGCAGGTCTGGCAGCATCTGTGGAGAGCGAAACAGAGTTAACATTTCGGGCCAATGACCTTTCATTGGGGAATCGGCTGAAAGGTCATTGACCTGGAACATTATTACTCCTGTTTCTTACTCCACAGATGCTACCTGACCTGTTGAGCATTTCCAGCATTTTCTGTTTTTATTTCATATAAAGTTATACTATTGTGGTTTTGGTAATGGAAATTTTTAAGAAATGAAAACCCCTCAACTGAGATAAAATAGCAGCAGTGTAAGGGAAAGCAGTTCAATTTCCCTCAAACAAAATGCAAAATCCATAGGCTTTGCAATATTAACTTAAAACATTGTTATTTCTTCTCTAACATGCACTTAAACAAAACCCAACATCAGTGTATTTCAACTCCCATGGTACAATGTTATTCCCCTTCAAAACATATAATCAGTTGCAGGAACTCACCTTGCATTCATTCTTGTCACAGCATCAACATGTCCCAAACAAAAGTACGTAATATTATGTATAGAATGTAATATTGGCTGAGCTCTGTTAGCTAGATCTCTGGCCAGTTTGCCACTTTTGTGATCCTCTGATAAGAATTTGGTGGCGGGAATTTTGTAGATGCATATAAATTACTGTGTAATTATTTAATATTCATTTGGCAGTGCAGAGCTTGAGTATTGCTGAGAAAAAGAGACATGTCTAAGCTTTTCATCTGCACTCATCGGGACATCTCACAGGATTACCAATGTAAGAGGAAAACAGCATCTGTATGTGAAGAGAATGCTGATTGGTTGGCAAATGACATTGCCATGGAGAATGCACCAGTGATTGGTATTGGGTTACTAATTTATGCTGTGTCCTACACTGCTCTTGGCCTGAGGTGTGCAAATTTCTTTCATCTTTCGATTTGATCCATTTATGCCGCTATATTGCTTCAGTAGATGACTGCACCATAAACAGTACCCATTTGAAACATGTCCACACCATGAACTGATTTAAGCTGAAGCAGTTTAACAATGCAATTAATGATGCCACTAAACACATAAGAAATCTCGCAGACCATGTACTCTCACAAAACCAGGAGTTTGTTCTTGTGCATGGTTTCAATTTTGGTGTGCCATCATCTGAAATCAAATGGGAAGAGGTATTTGCTGAGTTCAAACTCCTCTCCTCCCAACTATCCCGCCACAAACCAGCATCCACTGAAGACACTGAATCCTTGAAAGCGTGCCTATCTGATCTAGCGCACATATTGCAGGATTCTGAATGACCTGTCCGACTTTCACTTGCAACCGACATGTCTTAGAGCATTGTGAGGCCTTAGGACCAACCCAGACATACACATCAGTAAACCTGACAAAGGGATGGGAATAGTCATCCTTAACAAGTGCGACTATGTCAACAAAATGCACACCATTCTTAATGACAAATTTGTATCCCTTGGATCGGCCACTCAACATGACCGGACAGCCTTGCTCAAAGATAAGCTAAAAAAAGCTTTTTGGACATGTGTAAGAGTGATGAGCCACTGTGTGATATATATGGCTGGGTTTGTCCTCACAGTTCACAATGTCCGCATACATATGGGCTGCCCAAGACACACAAAAGTGATGTTCCTTTACGCCCTATCTTATCTATGACTGATTCGGCACAACATGAATTGGCCAAATTCACCACGTCTGCCCAAATAGATGATGTTGCTGTGGGAAACTCTTTAGGCCCAGCTCTCACAAAGATCTTTGTTGGGTTCCTTGAGAAACATGTCTTTGATGGAATGACACCTAACTTCCTACCCCTTGCATATTTTCTATAGGTGGATGATACGTTTGCTATATTAAAATCTGCAGCTACATGTAACAATTTCCATCCTGTGCACAAATTCATCTTTGAAATGGAACAGTCAGATGAACTCCCCTTCTTTGATGTGCTAGTTGAGAAATCTGCCAGGTGGTTCTCTATTACAGCCTACTGCAAGTCTTCACTGACCAATATACGTATTGGGGTTCTTACAGTTCCACACGCCATAAGATTGGTCTTATCAGCAACCTTGTAAATAGGGCTGGAGCCATTTGCTCACCATGCAAGCTTGATGCTGAAATAGAGCGCATCAAAGGCATCCTGCAGGATAATAGCCACCCTGCTCAGATCATTTCACACTGTATATCACCCAAACTCATGAACGAGCCTAAGGCCATTGCTTTTGGCCCTGAAAACTGCCCAGTCCACCTCAGATTTACCCTGGAAGGGCAATGTATCTCAAAAATTTGAGCAACAGGTGAAGTTAGCTGTTCCACGGTACTACTTTGCAGTAGCAATACGAGTGATATTCGCCACCAACGGGATGCTGCTATCAAGTCAAAAAGATGTTCTGCCTATCGTACAAATGAGTAATGTGGTATATAAATTTCAGTGCCAGTGTGATGCTGGGTACGTAGGCCACATGTCCCAAAGACAGGCGGATCGTATCAAACGGCATGTCTCAGCCATTGTTTGCAACGGGCAGGGTACGGATTGTACCCAACCAGTCCGTGCTTACAAAACTTAAAACACAGTGTCCAGCTTTAGATGTGATTCCGTGATTGGACAACATTTGCTAAGTAATTCATAGTGTGCTAAGAATGACTCTGAAATACAATTTAAGATTGTCAGTTGGACTTGCAGTGTGATGCATTTGCGTATACTGGAAGCCACATATATTAATACACGGGACCCTGTTCTTTGCAGGCAGAAAGAACATGTACACACGTTGTGCCTTTTCAGCTAAACAAAATAAGTGACAGCTATTCACTGACTCATTCTTGAGGGCAATGCCTTGACCAATCAGGGTCAAGCTGCCTGGTTTAAATTTCAAACAATGCTTGGCACTTAATTGTCAGTCACCATCACTGGTGCATTCTGCATGGCAACTCCACTTACCAATTAATCAGCACTCTCTTCACATACAGTATAAATTGTTGTTTTCCCCTTATTTGTATACTTGCGACTGTCCTGATGAGTGCAAGATGAAAAGATTAGACATGTCTCTTTTTTCAGCAATACTTAATATTCATTCAATTAACCATCACTTACACCAATTTCACATTGTTTAATTTACACAGGTGCACACAAATTTCAAAGGACCAGTAGTGAGATTGCAACATTGTCAAGCAATCATTGAAACTTTTCTGTCTTGTTATTTTTCCCCCTTGACATTTAAGGTGCTTTTGTGGTTATCTTGTGCTGCTGCCTTCTACTCCTGCTGGTTGCATGATGAGTTTCCCAATGAGAAACCTGTAATATTTCTGCTGTGCTTTTGGGAGGAAGATCAACGGAAAGATGATGAGAATGTCAGCCTACGGTTAAGGTGTATTTCACCCATATATCAGTACTCCCACACTATGAAATACTGGTGCAGGTGCATGTAACCCCCCCATACCCAAGGTGCTGTGCTTGCAGAGTCTTTGGTTCACCAGGGATGCTGTGATGGAGATATGTTTCATGCTGTGTGCAGGGCTGCAGCTGTAACACATAACTGCATTGAATTGTTATGGGCTATGGTCACTGGGGTTATTTTGACTATCAACTGTGCAAGGATGCATGAAACAAGTCTCATGCATTATTTGCTCGAGCATCACAACTCAGGTTCCTCCCTATGAACAACCAACACAGTTACAAGGGTTGTCAGGCTTCCAAATGTGCAGGGAGTTACAATGTGTGCTCTTGTGCCCATGGGACATGTTTCACATGAATGGAAAAGGATTGATTGACTGTTCCACTCAATGTTCTTCTTGCCTGCAGACATCAGCATCACATTATTGCTGGTAATTGCTTGACTTGACAGGCAGTCCAGTGTCCCAACAATTTTTGAATTTGCAAAAAAATAAATATCAGGATGACTCCTTGGAGAAATCAAGGCTGTTAATGTGCAGCCATCATACATGGCACCTCTGGTATGCAGGACACCAGTTGCATGCAGATATAGTGAGTTGTGTGCTTTGACCAGAGTAATCCTAGTCTGTCCCATTGGCATATTGAAGCAATGCTTCAGGTGCCTCTATTGATCCAGAGACATCCTGCAATATTGTGAAAATTTCAAGAATTGCAGCTTTGTGATGCAAGTCACAAACTGTTGGCTATGGAATAGGAAGGAGCAGAACACAGGAAGGGGCCCCCAAGGGGAGCATGAAGAGAGAATGGAAGCAAAGCATTTTGCAGCTGTGAGAGCAATTAATGCAGCTACCCAAAACAGACTGCTTAATTTGCAATGTGCTTCCTGCATAATTGTTCCAACTACATTCTCTTCATGCCCTCCTCACAACGCACTCACCTTGAAGCAATCCCTTCCTGTTTCACTGCTGCTCATGCATCTACCATTCAAACCATTCGATGATTTGAATGTTAGAGAGCTCCCCTTTGGTTGACAGTATGTGAACTTTATCCTCTTAACCCTAATCTGGTGCCTCACGTACATGCTTCCTCAGCAATATTAGTTCAAGAGGAGACTGGATGCTGTGTATCAATGGGACTCGATTGGAATTGAGTTGGTCCTCACCTTTTCGCAGCTGAGTCCTGAGGATGGACCTACTACATGCGGCGACACATCTGCTGCTCAGTGCACACCCTGAGACTTTGTGCTTTCTGGCATCGGAAAAGGCATTCTGAGAGACAGGTTCTTCTGACCAAAATTCAACCATGTCACTATTCCAAGGCACTCCCTCACCATGGCAATGGATTTATATGACTATACCGAATGGCACCATTAATGCCTATCTGGGTCCAGTGAAGTACTGCACTTGCAGCAGTCAGTTAGATTAGATGGGAAAATGTGTTGAGCTGAATGCATGTAGGAACACAATTTCACAAGATTGGGAAGTGTAAAGTATACTTTGTATACTCATGGGCATTTGTGGTAAAGTTTCTAAGTCATTTAAGATTGTGCAATGGTCAGATTATTGTAGTGTCATACAGAGTGTAAGATGGAAGTGGGTTCTCATATCTTGACTGACCTGCTTCCTTGTGTGTGATTATGCAGAGCCAGCACATAGGAGGGTACTTACTCTCTTTCCTCCTGCTGTCCTTGGAGGCCTGTGGCCTTCACTGCCAAAGAAAGCTTCCCTCCTCAGCCTCACTTCTTCCAAAAGGATCTCTACTGTCCCATCAGAGAGGGTTGATTAGTTTGATTCCTTGGATGAGAAGTCTGTCCTGTGAGGAGAGATTGTGTAGAATGGACCTATATTGTCCAGAGTTTAAAAGCATCTCATTGAAATGTATAAAATTCTTAGAGGGCTTGACAGAGCAGAGGCTGAGAAGCTGTTGCCCCTGGCTGGAGGCTGTAGAGCTAGGGACTAGCCAGTTAGGACTGGGATGAGGAGAAATTGAGCAATGTGGTTGACTCTTAACTTATGCCTGAAATCGTCTAGTAAGTCAGTTGTATTGAAACTGCTGTGATAAATCATACTACAGACAGACCACCAGGCATTGACTTAGGCACTGAATTCAGATCCAACAAAGCATGTCCAGCCCAGTCAACACTGCAAAGCTCTCCCTGCTAACATCTGGGGACTTGGACCAAAATTGAGAGAGCTGTCCGACAGACTGGTCTAGCAACAGCGTGGCATAGTCAATCTCTCAAAATCATACCTTTCAGCCAATCTCCCAGGCTTTTCCCTGGGTATATCCTGTCCCACTGGCAGGATAGACCCATCAGAGGTGGTGGCACAGTGGTATTCAGCTGGGAGGGAGTTGCCCTAGGAGTCCTCAACATTGACTCTGGACCCCATGAATTCTAATGGCATCAGGTCAAACAAGGGCATGGAAACATCCTGCTGATTATCATGTACCGCCCTCCCTCAGCTGATGAATCCGTCCTCCTCCATGTTGGACACCACTTGGAAGAAGCACTGAGGGTAATGACGGCACAGAATGTACTCGGGGTGGAGGACTTCAATATCCATCACCAATTGTGGCTCAGTAGCACCAAAACTAACCAAGCTGGTCAATTGCTAAAAGACAAAGCCGACAGATTGCACCAGTAGCAGGTGGTGAGGGAACCAACACAAAAAAATAGACTTGAGTTTATCCTCACCAAGCTACCAGTTGCAGAAATATCTGTCCATGACAATATTGGCAGGAGCGTGCAGCGTATAACTCCTTTGGAGACAAAGTCCAGTCTTCACACAGAACACCTTCCATCATGCTAAATGCGATAGATTCAAAACAGATCTAGCAGCTAAAACTGGGCATCCATCAGGTGCTGTGGGCCGTTAGCAGCAGCAGAACTGTATACAATCATAATGTGTAACCTCATGGCCCGGCATATCCCTCACTCTACCATTGCCATAAAGCCTGGAGACCAACCCTGTTTCTATGAGGAGTGTAGCAGAGCATGCGAGGAGCAGCACCAGGCATACCTAAAAATGAGGTGACCATATGGTGAAGCTACAGCATAGGACTCATCAGCAGAGGTGGCATGCTGTGGACAGAGCTAAGTGCTTCTCAACTAGCAAGTCTGATCAAAACTCTGCAGTTCTGCCACATCCTGTTTTTAATTGTGGTGGACAATTAAACAGCTAACCAGCGGAAGAGGCTCCATGAACATCCCTATCCACAATGGTCATGGAGCCCAGCACATAAGATGAGGCTTGAAGCATTTATGGCCATCTTCAGGCAGAAGTGCCACGGGGATGATCCATCTCTGCGTCCTCCTGTGGTCCCCAGCATCACAGATGCCAGTCTTCAGCCAATTTGATTCACTACATGTAATACCAAGAGATGACTGAAGACATAGGATATAGCAAGGGCTATGGACCCTGACGACATTCAAGCCAAAGCGCTGAAGACTTGTGCTCCAGAATTAGGGGTATCTCTAGCCAAGCTGTTCCAGTACAGTTACAACACAGGTATTTAGCCGACAAAGTGGAAAGTTGTCAGGTATGTCCTGCCTGTGAAAAGCAAGACAAATCCAATCCTGTCAATTACCACCCGATCAGTCTGTTCTCACCATCAGCAGTGATGGACCAACCACATCAGCACTGTGGGTACAAGAGTAGGTCAGAGGCTGGCAATTCTGCAGCAAGTCACTCACCACCTGTCTCCCTAAAGCCTTTTCATCACTTACAAGGCACAAGTCAGAAGCGTGATGAAATACTCTCTACTTGCCTAGCTGCAGCTCCAACAACACTGAAGAAACTTGGTACCACCCATAACAAAGCAGCCAACTTGATTGTCAGCCTATCCACCATATTAAACATTCACTTCCTCCACCAAGAGTGCCACTCATGGATGCCCTGCAGCAGCTCACCAAGGCTTATTCAACAGCACCTCCTAAGCCCATGAGTTCTACCAACTAGAAGGACAAGAATAGCAAGTGCATGGTAACACCACCACCTGCAAGATCCCCCCCAAGTTTCACACTAAATGAATTGGAAATATCTCACCATTCCTTCACTGACACTGGGTCAAAATGCTGGAACCACCTCCCTGCTAGAACTGTGGGTGTACCTACACTGCATGGACGGCTGTGTTTTAGGAAGGTAGCTCTACCTTCTCGAGGGCATTTAGGGATGGTAACAAATACTGGTCTTGCCAGCAATGCCCACACCCATGAATGAATGAAAGAGTTATTCACTCAAACGCTTGTGAATCTTTGAAGTTCTCTATCCCAGAGGACTGTGGATGCTCGGTCATTGAGTATGTTCACGATTGAGAATGATAGATTTTTGGGCACTAAGGGAATAAAGGGATATGGGTTTAAGACAGAGAAAGTGCAGTGGATGTAAAAGTTCATCCATGATCTTGGTGAACGGCGGAGCAGTCTCAATGGGCTGTATGACCTAATCTTGCTCCTGTTTCTAATGTTATATTCTTAGTCCTGAATAGTTCTGTGGCCTTCACAGCTGCTTCCAAACAAGCCCACAATGCCTGGTTCTTCAACCAGTGGGAATTTGTCCTAATGGCATTTCCCAAGCCTTTAGCTTACTGCCTTATGATCAGGCTGGATTCAGTACATGACGGATTGGGCACCTGCAAATCGTGCATTGACCAACTACCTTATGTCTAGGCTGATGCGAGATTGGAACTCTAGCATGTTTAAGGGATGTAATGCATCTTAATGCATGATTTACGTTGATTCCCTTCTGCATTTCTGCATCTTCTCAACCTCTTGATGCATTATCGCATACAGCCCAGCTTGGGTACTGTTCCACTTGTGCTTGTGACTTTTACAGAATCACAGAATCACACAGTGCAAAAGAGGCCCTTTGGCTCATCGAATCTGCACTGACATGTGAGAAACACCTGACCTACCTCCTAATCCCATTTACCAGCACTTGGCCCATATCCTTGAATGTTATGACGTGCCAAGTGCTCATCCAGGTACTTTTTAAAGGATGTGAGGCAACCCGCCTCCACCACCCTCCCAGGCAGTGCATTCCAGACCGTCACCATCCTCTGGGTAAAAAAGATTTTCCTCACATCCCCCTTAAATCCCCTTGTGACTGACCCTTCAACTAAGGGGAACAGCTGCTCCCTATCCACCCTGTCCATGCCCCTCATAATCTTGTACACCTCGATCAGGTTACCCCTCAGTCTTCTCTGCTCCAATGAAAACAACCCAAGTCTATCCAACCTCTCCTCATAACTTAAATATTTCAACCCAGGCAACATCCTGGTGAATAATCTCTGCACCCCCTCCAGTACAGTCACATCTTTCCTATAATGTGGCGACCTGAACTGCACACACTGCTCCAGCTGTGGCCTCATCAAGGTTCTATACAACTCCAACATGACCTCCCTACCTTTGTAATCTATGCCTCAATTGATAAAGGCAAGTGTGCCATATGCCTTTTTCACCACCCCACTAACATGCCCTCCGCCTTCAGAGATCAATGGACACACACGCCAAAGTCCCTTTGTTCCTCAGAACTTCCTAGTGTCATGCCATTCATTGAATACTTCCTTGTCAAATTATTCCTTCCAAAGTGTATCACCTCACACTTTTCAGGGTTAAATTCCATCTGCCACTTATCTGCCCATTTGACCATCCCGCTTATATCTTCCTGTAGCCCAAGACACTCAACCTCACTGTTAACCACCTGGCAAATCTTTGTGTCATCCGCAAACTTACTAATCCTACCCCCCACATATTAATCTATGTCGTTTATATAAATGACAAATAACAGGGGACCCAGCACAGATCCCTGTGGTACGCCCCTGGACACTGGCTTCCAGTCACTAAAGCATCCTTTTGTCATCACCCTCTGTCTCCTACAACTAAGCCAATTTTGAATCCACCTTATCAAATTACCCTGTATCCCATGTGCATTTGCCTTCCTTATAAGTCTCCCATGTGGGCCCTTGTCAAAGGCTTTGATGAGTGGGGAACAAACAACAAGTAATTAGTCAACATTCATCACACACAAATTATAAATTTGAGAACTCAGTGTGTCAGCTAGGCTGGAGGTGAAGGATCCAGCAATATGGAATGGAGATTACAACAGAAAAATAGAAGTACAAAACCATTAATAACATAGTTCAGAATTAGATATTTTATATTTGATACAGACAAATCATATGTTCCACACTTTATACTTGGTAAGATTCTGAATTTTTTTTGAAGTGATCATTTTCCCTCTTTCTTTTGATCATTATCAATATTAGACATCATGGTTAGGATGCTGGACAACAATGAGGGTTCTCTTATATTGCTGGTTCAACATTTGGAAAGTGTATCCCTTGTGATATGGTACATTTCAACTTGATCCTTTGTTCATATGGGTCAACTGATCTCGAGACAAGCCAGTGGTGAAAGCCGCAGAGTCTCTGGGCTTGGGACAGGGGAGATATTTGTCAGCACTCTGGCTCCTTGTCTCTATCCAGTGGCACCTGCTGAGATCAGATGAGACTAGGCACAAAAAACATGCCTTTCTAGGCTGACATCTGAAGAATGGCCACATAGGATAGATCTTCAACTTGCTATCTGCGTCAGATTGCCCACACATTTTCACTTTCATTGATTTTAATCGACAATCAACTCAAAGCACCCAGGGTTTATTTCATATCCATTTTATACCCTTGGTCCTCAGTGTCTGATGCTCCTCATGCTTCTGACTTCCCCTTTGGCCTTCTCCATGTCTTGATGAAGTCTTTCCCTCCCTGCCTATTGGCCTACCAGACCTATCCTTTCTGTCTCCTATCCAATTTGCTTCCAGTCATCTACCATCCAATTTGGATTCATTCTCAGCAGCGTGTACATTTGAAAGAAAAAAGAAAAGATATAGGCCTTTCATGACCTCATGATGTCCCAAGGCAATTTCTATTCATTGAATTATTTTTGTAGTGTAATTGCAATTGTAATGTAGGGACTTGCAGCAGCCAATCTGTGTACAGGAAGGTCAAACAAATAGTGATGAGATAACTGACCAAATATCTGTTCCGTGATCTTGGTTAAGAGACAAATATTGATCAGGACATCAGGAGAAATATAACTCTATGACTCTAAATCCCCTGCCCTTTGGACTAGTATCATAAGATGTTTTACGTCCACCATTAAATATTCATTTTCTTTACGGAGTGCAGGGATGGAGGGACCTGGCATTATATATGGACAAATTATTGAAGGTGGTAGGGCAGGTTGAGAAAGTGGTTAGTAAGGCATATGGGATCCTGGGATTTGGAAATAGAGGCATGAAATACAAAAGCAAGGAAGCTCTGGTGAAGCTTTATAAAACACTGACTTAGCCTCAATTGGAGTATAATGTCCAATTCTGGGCACCAAACTTTAGGACAGATGTGAAGGCTTTAGAGAAGATGTAAAAAAGATTGACAAGAATGGTTCCAGGAATGAGGGACTTCAGGTTACTTAGATAGATTGGAGAATCTGGAATCAAAACAGAAAATATAAGATTAAAGAGATTAACTGAGTGGACAAAGATCTGGCAAATAGTGTATAATGTGGAAAATGTGAATTTGTCTGTTTTGGCAGGCATAATGAAAGAAGCATATTATCTAAATGGTGAGAGATTGCAGCGCTCCAAGATGCACAGGGATCTTGGTGTTTTAATGCATGAATCACAAAAGGCTAGTATGCAGGTACAGCAAGTAATTAGGAGAACTAATAGAATGTTATCATTTTATTGCGACTGCGCCCCGCCGATGCTGCCAGACCTGCTGAGTTTTTCCAGGTAATTCTGTTTTTGTTTTACAAAAGTAGGGAGGTTGTGCTTCAATTATATAGAACACTAGTGAGACCACATTTGGAGTACTGCGTACAGTATCGGTCACTTTATTTCAGGAAGGATATAAATGTGTTGAAATCCGTTCAGAGAAGGTTTACCAGACTAATACCTGGAATGGTTGGGTTGTCTTATGAGGAAAGGTTGGACAGGTTAGGCTTGTATCCACTGGAATCTAGAAGAGTAAGAGATGACTTAAATGAAACCCTTAAGATCCTAAGGGGTCTTGACAGAGTGGAGTGGAAAAGATGTTTCCTCTTGTGGGAGAATCTAGAACTAGGGATCACTGTTTAAAAATAAGGGGTCACTCATTTAAAACGGAGATGAGGTGAAATTTGTTCTCTGAGGGTCGTGAGTCTCTTCCTGAAAATGCGGTGGAAGCAGAGTCTTTGAATATTTTTAAGGCAGAGGTGGATATATGCTTGGTAAACAAGGGGGTGATAAGTTATCAGGGGTAGGCAGGATGCAGATTTGAGGTTACTATCAGATCAGCCACGATCTTATTAAATGGTGGAGCAGCCTCAAGGGGCCAAATGGCTTACTCCTGCTCCTTGTTTGTATGTCCGTAAAATGCTAGAAATGCTCAGCAGATCTGGCAGCATCTGTGGAGAGAGAAACAGAGTTAATGCTGCAGGGTCTGTGAACTATCGTCTGACCTGAAACATTAATTCTGTTTCTATTTCTGAAGATGTTGTCAGGCCTGCTGAGCGTTTCCAACATTTTCTGTTTTTATTTCAGATTTCCAGCATCTGCAGCGTGCGTTATTTTTGAAGAAGCTCCTTGGAGAAGAGAAGCTTGATAGGGGATTTGATAGAGGTGTTCAAAATTATGAGGGATCTAGACAGAGTAGATAGAGAGAAATTGTTCCCATTGGTGGAAGGGTTGGGCACCAAAGGACACAGATTTAAAGTGATTGGCAAAAGAAGTGACAGCAACATGAGGTAAAACATTTTTAAGCAGCGAATGGATAGAATTTGGAATGCCCCGTTTGAGAATGTGGTGGAAGCAGGTTCATGCAGGGCTGCCAAAAATGAATTGCAAATGAAAAGAAAAGAATTGCAAGTCTATGAAGAAAGGGCATGGGAATAGGATTAGTTGATTTGCTCTTACAGAGAGCCAGCATGGACAATTTGGGTTAAATGGCCTCCTGTGTTGCAACAACTCTATGATTCACCAAGAATGCAGATGAGACCTCTATTTAATGTCTCTTTGAAAGACAGCACCTCTGACAGTCCAGCAGTCAATCTGTATTACACTGAAGTGTCAGCCTGGATTATGTGCTGAGACCAGGTTTTGAATCCAGAATTGCCTGATTCTGAGGTGACAATGCTGCCACTGACTCAAGACTAACCCACCATATCACTGAATTGTGGGAGGTAGTATATAAACGCTGACTTCTGGGATGAAAACTCGCAGCTTTAACTGAAATAGCGTGGGCACAATTTTAAAGGGCCTATTCGACACACTGCTACTCAACATTGCATAAGTTGTTTTGCAGATTAATAGTGTGGCGCTTTGGAATCAGTGGTAGAGGAAAAGCACATGTTTATATTTTTGTAGGAAATATTTCACTATGGCTGTCTAACAGCACTTGTAAGGAAGTGGATGCAGAACTTGACAGCCTGATTGAGTGTGCTGGCAGTCATTTGAGACTCTAAAAGGAAGTTAGTAACTTTGCTTGTTACTATTCTCTAGGTCTTGTCTCATAATCTTTGCACAGTCTTGCACATCCCACATGACCCAGTGGCACTTGAAGAGCATTTCAGAGATGATGATGATGGGCCTGTCTCCAGCCAGGGTTATATGCCGTATCTCAATAAATACATCCTTGATAAGGTAACCTTTATTTTCCAAATATGTGTTTTTGTCTCTCTCTTTGTTCAACATTTATGATTTAAGGATTGTTTAATTCCCTGTTTCTAGGAGAGTAGGAAACTAACTCTACGAAGGTCATGTTATTCTGTTTACTTGGTGCAGTTGACCATTGCAGGAGGGAATCTATCTATAATGTATTGGATGACATTGTAATACTCACTGCCTAGGGAAGCCCAGATATCATTCCAGGCTTAATGACAATGCCTGGGCTTCTACTAAATACTTTCCTCAGTACTTGGGTTATAAGTTAAATATTGCTGAAAAGAGAGGCATGTTGTTGAAGCTTTATGTCTTCCCCCAATCAGGAAAAATGCAAGAATGTCAAATTTCAAACAATCACAACAATTTATATTACAAGAGAAAAGGGGTGCTGATTGGTTAGCATGTCAACTCTGATTGGCTGAGGCATTGCCATGGAGAGAGCAACTGGAATTTATTGGCCTGGGCCTGTAAAACCCAAAACAGAACGTCTATTGTTAGATGTGATTCCATGATTGGGCACCCACTTAATTAGCGGCTTTGTATTTCTATTGTCACCATATATTTGTGAGTTATATATAGTTCAGATTTCCAGTGTTAATATTAAACTTTTTTTTGTTGCATTTAGTTTTATACAGATGCGTTTCGGCTTAAATGTTTGGAAAAGTGTTCTTTGTTTTTAGATATGCAGTTTGATATGAATTTAAGCCTCAGAGGCATAAGAACCATGTTTTAACCAATTAGTGGAAGGGGGTGGGGGGGGCGGTGTAGGGAAGCTCTTTCCGTTCTGATGCACTTCCTGAGCTATGCACTTAGTGAAATACGTCACAGGACTTTCTTGACTAAATAAGTTGTTGACCTGAAACAAGTGCCTACTAGTATTGTGCTCTTTATCTGATGCTCTGTGAGGTTTGAATCTTCTTTTGACTTTTCAGACAAGTGTAGGTTGTTTGTGTGAATATTACCCTGACCACCAAATGTGTGAGGCTTGGATTTTTCCCAGCTCCTTTAATGGAGTTCATTGCACTGAAATGTTTGAACCTTACATCGAGTATAATGTACAGAATCAGGCTATGCTGGTATTTATGCACCACACAAGCCTCCTCCCATCCTATTTCATCTAACCTCATCAGCATAACTTTCTTTCCCTTCTCCCTCCTGTACTTATTTAGCGCCCCCTGAGACAAAATCCCCTTTTCACACTGAGCACACCGTCCTTCGTGTTCCGTCGCTGTGCTAAAATAAGTTAGATTCAGAACAAATCTAGTGGCTCAAAATTGGACATCCATGACGTGCTGTGGGCCATCAGCAGCAGCAGGGTTGTATTCAAACACAATCTGTAACTTCATAGCCTGGTATATCCCTCACTCTACCATTAGCACTCCTTTTCTAACAGCACTGTGGGTGTACCTACACCACAGGGACTGCAGCGGTTCAAGAAGGTGGCTCACTACCACCACCTCAAGGGCAATTAGGGGTAGTCCATAAATGCTGGCCCAGCCAGCAATGCCCACATGCTGTGAAAGAATTAAAAAAAAAGACAGGGGAGCATCCCTGGTTCAGTGAGGAGTATAGAAGATCATGCCAGCAGCATCATCAGGCATATTGGAAAATGAGGTTCCAATCTGGCTAAACCATATCACAGGATTGCAAACGGGTCAGGCCACAGCTCTGCAGTCCTGCCACAACCAGTTGTAAGCAGTGGTGGACGATTAATGGTTGCAGGAGGCTCCATGCACATGCCCATTCTCAATGATAATGGCTCCTAGCACGATTGCAAAAGACAAAGCTGAAGTGTTTGCAACCATCTTTAGCCAGAAGTGCTGAGTGGATAATCCATCTCAGCCTCCTTCAACCATCAAAGATTCCAGTCTTTAGCCTATTTAATGCTTTCGACATGCTATCAAGAAATGGCTGAGTATATTGGATACATTAAAAGCCCTGGACACTGATCACCCAACACTCTAATTTTTCTTGTAGTGTGTGATTGATTCGTTTAAGTATGTTGGTCCATAAGATTATTTTCAGCTGTCGCAGATGCACGGTAACTTAAGGGAGTCAACTTGTGCCGACCTATGCGTGAACTTTCAGGTTGCTGTGCAGCTGCACAGCTTAGAGGGAACATTGCTCCCAACACCACCCAGCTGTAGTACTGAAGGCTTGTCCTCCAGAACTGGCTACGACCTAGCCATTCTGTTCCAACACACCTACAACACTGGCAGCTACCTGACAAGGTGGCAGCTTGTCCAGGTTATATCATGCCCACAAAAGCAGGACAAATCCAGTCCAGCCAATTACTGTCCCGTCAGTCTACTCTCAATCATCAGCGAAGTGCAGGAAGATCTCATTGACAGTGCTATCAGAGGCTAGGAATTCTGTAGAGAGTAACTCACCTCCTGACTCCCCAAAGCCTGTCCACCATCTAAATGGCACAAGTCAGGAGTGTGTTGGAATACTCCTCACTTACCTGGAAGTGTACAGATGCAACAACTGAATAAGCTCAACTCATCCAGGGTAAAGGAGCCCACTTGATTGACAACCCATCAATCACCTTGAACATTCACTCCCACCACCACCATTGCACCGTAGCAGCAGTGTGTACCATCTACAAAATACGCTGCAGCAACTCACCAAGGCTCCTTCAATGGCATCACAACCACTACAACCTAGAAGGACAAGGGCAGCAGATGCCTGTGAACACCACCACCACCTCAAGGGCAATTAGGGATGGGCAACAAATCTTGGCCTTGCCAATGACACTCGCATCCCATGAAACAAAAAAACGAATCTTGTTTAGCAGAGGCACAATGAACAAATTAACTACCAGTTGTTCCCCCTTCCAAACAGTTCCGCACCCAGTATTGTACCGAGTTTTGATGTTTCTTGAACCATTGGACTATTCAAGTTAATTAAAGGGGGTAAGTGTCATAAAGTCATAGCATCATGGAAGGTGGCCATTCAGCCCAGTGAGTCTGTGCTGGCTTTCCTGTAGAGCAATTCAATTAGTGCCATTCCCATGCTCTATCCCTGGAGCCCTGCAAGTTCAAGTGCTCGTCCAATTTTCTTTTGAAATCATTGATCATCTCCGTTTCCACCATCCTCGTCGACAGCAAGTTCCAGGTCACTGCCACTTGCACCCTCACACCTTTCCATACCTCTTGCCCAAACCTTAAATCTGCATTCCTGAGTCCTTGTACCATCAGCTGATGGAAACAGCTTTTCTTTGTCCACCTTACCTAAACCTTGCACATCTCTATTTTTCCAACTGCATGTTTATTCATCAGTGTTGAGTTCATTTACATTATAACTCTTTCAAAATTGAAGTCCCTGACTGACTTCAACCCACCCGTTTTAATTTTTTTATTTACTTTCTCTCAAGCTCCCACAGGTCTTGCGCCATTACCTGTTCCCGCAGGACATCAGTTACTGATTCCCTAATCAAATAGAAAATATACAGTCCTCTATAGAATTAAAATATTTTGAAAAGATGTTTTTTTGATGGGATCTTACCAACAAGATTGGTTCAACGCAGCTTTGTGTTTCTTAGCTTGTGGGTTCATTGCACGACACAAAACTGCCCACAACTCAAAATAAACTGGTTTTAAATAAATAACTTCCACAAGGGAGTAGGAGATGGTGGCGTAGTGGTAAAGTCACTGGATTTGTAATCTAGAGGCCCAGGCTAATGCTATGGGAACTTGGGTTCAGATTCCACCGCGGCAGCTGGTGTGATCTAAATTCAATTAATAAATAATTATAAAGATAGTCCCAGTAAGGGTGACCATGACAACAATCATTGTAAAAACCTACCTGGTTCACTAATCTTTTTTGGGAAGGAATCTGCCAGCCTGATCCAGTCTAGCCTGTATGTGACTCGAGGGGGCAGGATTTTCTCTTTGTTGGATAGGCGCGGTGGGCGGGTAGGCCCAGGAACAGCCGAGAAACGGACCGCCAGCCGCAATCGGACCCCAACCGCGATTTCACGCCGGCTGGCCAATTAACGGGCAGCCAGTGTGAAAGGCGCACTGAAATGCTTAGCACTGCCGGGGTGGGGACAGAAGGAGCGCGAGCCCTACAGTCTGCGCCTATGCGGGGGGGAACGCACATTGAAAGGTACAGAGTTGCCTCGGAGCTAAAAAAAAAAATGTCACAATTAAAAATAAAGATTTTAAAAGTAAGGGAAACATGTGCCCAGATGTGACTCAGTTACCTGAACAGGGGCATATTAAAAATTATGTTTAAAAATTTTAAGTTTTATTTAAATTACTGTTGGAAACCTCATCCCATCCATTGATTAATGGTCTTAATAAGCCTCTTAATTGCCGACGGGCGCACTGCCCACTCTCTCTTGTGCACGCCACCTGAAATATTGCACGAGAGCACAGTGACGTCGGAATGCTGGTCCGACGCTATTGTACTCTATTTTACTCCTGATCTGGTCAGCCTCACTCCCGCCCACGGGACGTTAAATTCTGCCCCAGGTTTTCAGAGTTAGAAATTTAATAACCAATAATACTGTGAATTGTGGATCTTAGCTTTGTACATTCAGAATTAAAAACACAAAAATACAATTTTTCCATATTTGCATCAAAGGAAAGATGCACACAGATTCAATAAATTACCGATTGGACTGGAACCTGCTGAATTTCAGTGGTGGTGACAGGATGGCCACAAGTTTTTGCACTGATGGTGATTTACTGAGCCCTTACATATATTGTGTGTATATACGCACAACTCTGACAACTAAATAATTTTGTTGCCAGAAGGAAGTAAAGAAATATTTCTTGCCATCTGTCCTAAGGTTGGCCATGGTACTTCCAATGCACTCCTCTCTGCTCTGGATACCATATATATTGGTTTGGTTGTATGGAGGTGCTTTAGGTGAATTCAGTAGTGGATATTTCCCACATGGACTCCCTGCATTCTCTTTCCCCATCTCCCTGATCTTAAGTCTTCTATTAGCTAATCTACTTATTCAATTGATTCATTCATTCACTAACATGGTGTGCTTTGTTTCTTGTGTTCATGATTCCCCCACCCTTGTTTTGCATCTGTAGGCTTACCATTGACTGTTTTTGTTCTTTAACAGTTGTGTGTAATGTGGTTTGTTGATCTGCATTTTATTTGGCGAGAGGTTTTAATTGGCTCACTTTGGTTCATTTATATCAGGTTTATTTTTGGAGCCAAAGAGGTACCTTAAAATCTGGCAAATTGGCTTCACTCAGCATTTCTGAAACTACTGAAGGTAAATGCCAGTCAATATCTGGTAGGAAGCTGTTTACTATTCGAGTGAGCAGTCTCACACTGCTGAGGGGGAAGATCTAAGGTTTTTGGAGGTTTGTTCATCTGGGCATGTTCAAGTTTAACATTGCTAGTATAGTTAGGTAGTGTTCACTGATGTAGTCAATGCATGGTGTACAGAGCTCATTTCTCCTGATGGGTAGGGTTAAGTCAACATTGAGAATTCCATTTATTTCCCTTTTTTCTCCCTCTTTTATTGCACCACATTTTGAAACAGTTTATTTTTGGCGGTCCTTTTACAGCCTGGCTTTTGTGTTGAGTTGTTTGACTGAACAAGTCTTGACAGTTACTTTTGGTGTGAGGAGCAATTGTTTGGTTTGGCCGCCTCCTTCGGTCTTTCCAACGTAAGAGCCTGCAGTTTTCACTTGGTTGTGCTGGTTTTCTTGGCAGACCTCACCCAAAATCAGGGTAATCAGTGCAAAAGATCATGAATTTTTTAAATGCTTATCGTGTTCAATGCAATTCAGGTTTCTACAAGCTTTTGCGCTAGTTGTAGAAACATTGAGTTAGAAGCAGTCCCTCCGCACCCCCCCCCCCCAAAAACTACCCCCTCCAGCCCCTGACCCCGGTGAATTGTTCACAATTTTGTTAATTGTGCAATAAAACAAAAAATGCTGGAAAAGCTCAGCAGGTCTGGCAGCATCTGTGGAGAGAGGAACGGAGTTAATCTTTCGAGTCCAATACGACTCTTTTTTGGTTGCGAGAAATGTCACCAGTTCTCAACCAGGCTATGTATTTCACCATTTGTCACTCTTTCAGGTCAAATAGATAGAGGATCTTACAAGTAAGGTAGGTGAATTGAGGGCGTTGATTAACACATGGGAATATGATATTGTTGCAATCACATAGACATGGTTGAGGGAAGGGCAGGACTGGCAGCACAATATTCCAGGGTATAGAATCTTCAGGCGTGACAGGGTCAGGTCGGTGGGGGGTGGGGGGGGGGGGGGGTGCGAGGGTGATGTGGTGTAAAAGAGGAGGTGGCATTGCACTATTGATCAAGGAGTCAATTACTGCAGTAAGGAGGGATGGTATCTTAGAAGGTTCCTCAAATGAGGCCATATCAGTAGAATTTAAAAACAAAAAGGGGGCAATCACTTTGCTGGGAATGTACTATAGGCCTCCAAACAATCAGGGAGATGGAGGAGCAGATATGTAGGCAAATCTCAGAGAAGTGTAAAAATAATAGGGTTATTAATAGTAGGGGATTTCAACTTCCCCAATATTAACTGGGATAGTCTTAGTGTGAAAGGCTTAGAGGGGGCACAATTCTTAATGTGCATCCAGGAGAGCTTTTTGAGCCAGCACGTAGGAAGTCTGACAGGAGAAGAGGCGGTACTGGACCTAATCTTAGGGAATGAAGCCAGGCAAGTGGTAGAAGTGTCAGTGGGGGAGCATTTCAGGGATAATGACCATAACTCTAAGATTTAGTTATGGAAAAGGACAAAGATGGACTGGAAATAAAGGTCCTGAACTGGGGGAAGGCTGATTTTAGTATGATAATACAGGATCTGGCCAAAGTGGACTGGGAGCAGCTACTTTTAGCAAAGTCTACATCAGACCAGTGGGAGTCATTCAAAAAGCAAATAGCGAGAGTTCAGGGACAACATGAAGATGAAGAGTAGCACCAACAAGTCCAGGGAACCCTAGATATCAAGAGATAGAGAGAATTGGATAAGGAAAAAAAAGGAAATTTATAGCAGATACAGAGGGCTGAAAACAGAAGAAGCCTGAGAGGATTGTAGAAAGTGTAGGGGATACTTCAAAAAAGTAATTAGGAGAGTGAAGAGGGGGTATGAAGAAACACTGGTGGGCAAGGTAAAGGAAAATCCCAAGGCATTTTGTAAATATATTAAGGCAAGAGGATAAGCAGGAAAAGAGTAGGGCCCATTAGGGACAAAAGTGGTAATCTGTGCATGGAGCCGGAGGACATAGGTGAGGTTTTGAATGATTACTTTTCATCTGTGTTCACTATGGAGAAGGATGATGTAGGTGTAGAAATCAAGGAGGGGACTGTGATATACTTGAACAAATTAGCATTGAAAGGGAGGAGATATTAATGGTTTTAGCGGGCTTAAAAGTGGATAAATCCCCACACCCAGATGAGATGTATGCCAGGCTGCTATGTGAGGCAAGGGAAGAGATTGCGGGACCTCTGACACTAACTTTCAAATCTTCTGGCCACAGGAGAGGTGCCAGAGGTTTGGAGGACAGTGAATGTAGTACCATTATTCAACAAGGGTAGTAGGGATAAACCAGGTAATTACAGGCCAGTGAGCCTAACATCAGTGGTAGGGAAACTATTGGAAAAAATTCTGAGGGACAGGATTAATCTCCACTTGGAGGGTTAGGGATTAATCAGGGATAGTCAGCATGGCTTTGTCAAGGGGAGATCATGTCTAACAAATTTGATTGAATTTTTCGAGGAGGTGACTAGTTGTGTAGATGAGAGTAGTGCAGTTGATGTAGTCTACATGGACTTCATTAAGGCTTTTGACAAGGTCCTGCATGGGAGAATGGTCAAGAAGGTAAGAGCCCAGGGAATCCAGGGAAATTTGACAGTTTGGATCCCAAATTGTCTTAGTGGGAAGAGGCAGAGGGTGATGATCAAAGGTTGTTTTTGCAATTGGAAGCCTGAGACAAGTGGTGCACCGCAGGGATAGGTGCTAGGATCCTTGCTGTTTGTAGCGTACATTGATGATTTAGACCTGAATGTAGGAGGTATGATCAGTAAGTTCGCAGATGTATGAAAATTGGTGGTGTCGTAAATAGTTAGGAGGAAAGCCTTAGATTACAGGACGATATAGATGGCCTGGTAAGAAGAGCAGAGCAGTGGCAAATGGAATTTAATCCTGAGAAGTGTGAGGTGATGTATTTTGGGATGACTAACTTGGCAAGGGAATACACAATGAATGGTAGGACCCTAGGAAGTACCAGAGGATCAGACAGACCTTGGAGTACATGTCCATAGATCCCTGAAGGCAGCAGCACAGGTAGATAAGGTGGTTATAGAAGGCATATGTGATACCTTCCTTTACTAGTTGAGGCATAGAATATAAGACCAGGGAGGTTGTATTGGAGCTGTATGAAATGCTAATTAGGCCTCAGCTGAAGTACTGTGTGCAATTCTGGTCACCACACTATAGGAAGGATGTGATTGCACTGGAGAGGGTGCAGAGGAGATTCACAAGGATGTTGCCTGGGCTGGAGTGTTTCAGCTATGAAGAGAGACTGGATAGGCTAGGGTTGTTTTCCTTAGAGCAGAGAAGGCTGAGGGGGTACCTGATAGAGGTATACAAAATTATGAGGGGCATAGGTAGGATAGATAAGAAGATACTTTTCCCCTTAACAGAGGCATCGATAACCAGGGGGTGTAGAGTTAAGGTAAGGGGCAGGGATCTTAGAAGGGATTTGAGGAAATGAATTTTCACCCAGAGGGTGGTTGGAATCAGGAACTCACTGCCTGACATGATGGTAGGGACAGGAATCCTACAACATTTAAGAAGTATTTAGGTGAGCACTTGAAACACTGTAGCATACAGGGCTACGGGCCAAGGACTGGAAAATGGGATTAGAATAGATTGGTGCTTGATGGCTTGCACGGACGCAATGGGCTGAAAGGCCTGTTTCTATGCTATATAACTCTATGGCCAGGATTTCCCGGTCAGCGAGCAGGGGGTGGGGCCCGCTCGCTGACGCATAAAATGACGTGGGATGACATCGGGCCGAACTCCCAACTCCCACCCTGCATCATTTCAATTTTCTGATCGGAGGAGGCTCAGTCAAATCAGCTGTGCACTCACCGACCTGTCAACGGCCTATTGAGGCCATTGACAAAGTAATTAACATAATTAGTGGACCTGCCCGTCCAACCTTAAAGTTGGTGGGCAGGCCGGGAGCCCAGGCGGGCATTGGATAAAGCATGAAACCTCATCCATGGGCAGGACGAGGTTTCATGTAGGTTTTTAAAAATTTAATAAAAGTGTAACTAAAAGTGATGGACATGTCCCAACTCCTGTGACACTGTCACATGAGTGGACATGTCAGGGAAATATTTTTTTCCTGTTTTTAACATTTTTTAATGTGGAGCCGATCGTCCTGAGGCAGCACTTAGCCTCAGGGAGATGAGTGTGCTCTTTCATGCGCATGCACGAAAGAGCGCATTCTCGGCTCAGGGAATCCTCCTCCCCCAACCCCCCCCCAAAAACCCCGCCCGCACAGGGAGTGCATAGCACTTTCTTGTGAACGTCACACTGGGTGGGCCTTAATTGGTCCGCTCACATAAAATGACGGCACGCCCCTGATTGGGGGTGCCAATCGGAGGCGCGCATCCCCGCTCCTGAACTTCCCCCCACAACGGGGGGTGGGGGGGTGGGTGGGATTTCTACCCTATAACTCTATATAGTCCATATCTACTTGATTTGCCAACGACGGAATGTATGGCAAGATACCAAGCCTGGTTTAGAACTGTTGAACCTCCTCTGCTTAAACGTACTGCAATTGGATTCCCTGTGGTTTGTCACGTAGGCTGTGGTTGTGGAGTAATGTCGTTAGACAAGTGCATGCTTTTACTCAGGCTGCATTTAGTAGCTCGTGGCTGCTGTGGAGAAATAAAGGAAGTTTGTGCTGACCAGAATGCATGGTCCGTCTTAAATCTGTTCAAAAGTATTTTCTAGTGTCAGGTTAAAGCAATTCAATTCAGACTGTGTGATATTTTTGAGGTGTGAATGTACATTATAATGTCAAATTCAAATGGTAGACCTACATGAATCCATTTCGTTTAAAGAAATGTGATTTTGGTTTGATCAGTATGTCTAGAATTAAATTAGTAGAAAGGATACAAAATGACCTACTTGGGTAAAAATATCACAGTGGAATCCTCATGTACATTTTGCAATGGGTTAGTATTGTTTACTGTTCCCATCTGCAACTCATCAAAAAGATTAAAATGTCAACTTCAGATTTTGAAAAGAATGATTTTGCATTAAAACCTGTAATTAAAATGTGGAAAAACTGAAAAAAAAGTAACTTTATAATGAAGCTGGGATATAATTGATGGAACATTTATTTCAATAATTTATTGTGTGTGGAAATTAAACCAGTGAATAGTGACAGGCACGTAACTAATGAGGCAAGTATGTGATCATCGACTTTGGACCTAGAAAAATAGATCAGTTTAACTTTGAAATGTTGCGTGTCTAGAAGCAGACCCAAGAGATTTCTAAGGGTCTTTTTACATAGATTATTAAAATGTCATGAACAGATACAAAAATAATTTTTAAAGAAAGACTAAAGGTATGCTAGCCTTTATATATATATATATATATATATATATATATATATATAGATATAGGTATGGTCTTGCGAGAGGTCTGTAAAATTATAATATCATTTCTACCCCCTTGTATTCTAGTTCTCTCTATATATATCTATATATATATAGAGAGAGAACTAGAATACAAGGGGGTAGAAATGATATTATAATTTTACAGACCTCTCGCAAGACCATACCTGTAGTGTTGTGTTCAGTTTTACATCTTAGGAAGGATGTATTGGTCTTGGAAGGAGGGCAACTTAAATTTACCAGAATGATACCTGGATTCCAAGGCTTAAATTATGAGGAGAGTTTACACAAAGTAGAGTTGTATTCCCTGGAACTTAAAAGGTTAAGGGGTGATTTGATTGAATATTTCAAGATATTAAAGGAAATTGATAGGGTGGATGGAGAGATGAATTCAATGGAAAGGACTTTAGTTCTGTCTTCACGGAGGAAGACTCAAATAACTTCCCAGAAATGCTAGGGAATCGAGGGTCTAGTGAGAAGGAGGAATTGAAGGAAATTAGTATTACTAAAAAAAAAGTGCTGGAGAAATTAATAGGACTGAAAACTGATAAATCCCTAGGGCCTGTTAATCTACATTCCAGGGTACTAAAGGAGGTGGCCATGGAAATAGTGGATGCGATGGTTGTCATCTTCCAAAATTCTGTAGATCCTGGAACAGTCCCAGCAGATTGGAGGGTGGCAAATGTAACCCTGCTATTTAAAAAATGAGGGAGGGTAAAAACAGGGAATTACAGTCCAGTTAGCCTAACATCAGTGGTAGGGAAAATGCTAGAGTCTGTTATAAAGGATGTGATAACAGGACACTTAGAAAATATCAACGGGATTCAACAAAGTCATCATGGATTTATGAAAGGGAAGTCATGTTGACAAACCTACTGGAGTTTTTTGAGGACATAACCAGCAGTATGGATAAGGGAAAACAAGTGATGTGGTGTATTTGGATTTTTAGAAAGCTTTTGATAAAGTCCCACATGAGAGGTTAGTGTATAAAATTAAAGCACATAGAATTGGGGATAATATATTGGCATGGATTGAGAATTGGTTAGCAGACAGGAAACAGAGAATAAAAATAAATGTGTCTTTTTCGGCAGGCAGTGACTCGGGTACCGCAGGGGTCAGTGCTTGGGCTCCAGCTATTCACAATATATATCAATGATTTTGATGAGGGAATCAAATGTAATATTTCCAAGTTTGCTGATGAGAGAAAACTAGGTGGGAATGTGAGTAGTGAGGAGGATGTTAAGAGGCTTCAAGGCAATTTAGACAAGTTCATTGAGTGGGGAAAATACATGGCAGATGCAGTATAATGTGGATGAGTGTGAAGTTATCCACTTTGGTAGGAAAAACAGAACGGCAGCGTATTATTTAAATGGTGCTAGGTTGGGAAATGTTGATGTACGAAGGGACCTGGGCATCCTTGTACACCAATCACTGAAAGCAAGCATGCAGGTGCAGCAAGCAGTTAAGACAACAAATGGTATGTTGGCCTTCATTGTGAGAGGACTTGAGTACAGGAGCAAGGATGTCTTACTGCAGCTACACAGGGTCTTGGTGAGACCACACCTGGAGTATTGTGTGCAGTTTTGGTCTCCTTGTCTAAGAAAGGATATACTTGCCATGGAGGGAGTGCAGCAAAGGTTCACCAGACTGATTCCTGGAATGGCAGGATTGTCGTATGAGGACAGATTGGGCCAACTAGGCCTGTATTCACTGGAGTTTAGAATAATGAGAGTGAATCTCATTGAAATGTATAAAATTCTGACAGGACTGGATGCAGGGATGGGAGATCCCTCCTCTGGCTGGGAGAGCCTAAAACAATGGGTCACAATCTCAGGATGCAGGGTAGGCTATTTAGGACTGACGTGAGGAGAAACTTCTTCACTCAGAGGGTGGTGAACCTGTGGAATCCCCTACCACAGAAGGCTGTGGAGGCCAAGTCGCTAAATATACTTAAGAAGGAAATAGATTTCTAGACACTAAAGGCATCGAGGGGTATGGGGAGAGAGCAGGAGTATGGCATTGAGGTAGAGGATCAACCACGATCATAATGAATGGCAGAGCAGGCTCGATGGGCCGAATGACCATCTTCTGCTTCTGTTTTTCTATGTTTCTATGATGTGGTGTATAATGGGTGGCTAATTCAATATTGCCCGTGTTACACCATCACTCAAAGTTAGCATGACCCCACTGAGTCTGAGATACTTATCCTGTGACTGTTGACTGTGACTTGAGAATGTTATGTCACCACATTTCAGCTGCAGTTTGAATTAGCATTACCATAACTAGTACATTGTCTGGCCATGTTTGTTGCTGCAGGAACACAATTAAAAGCAAAACTCTTGAGTGATCACTTGTGGGAAGCACTATGCAACAGAGCCCTGAGGTTTCTCAGGTTGTAATCCAAATGGAGTTCTGTACTGATCCCATTGGACCTGGCAATGCCAGCAGGATGACGCCTTCATCGGTCATGTGAACCCAGTGCCATTTTGGACACATCTCTGGCATCCTCCAAGCCAAGCCTACAAGAAGCTCTGGCGCCTTATTCTTGGGAAGGCAGTTGACAAAGTCCAAGACTTGATCCTTCTTATTATGTCTTTAGTTTCCGTAGGAAGTGGGCCAGCCTCCCAACATTTTATTAAAAGATTCAGCCCACGTACCTTTTTGTGAAGGCCATTATGCATCCACTCAGTCAGCGTATTGGCCCAGACAGAGTCAGGTCCTACGTGTGAAGCAGATGTGGGAACTCCAGAGTCGGGGATTTTTGTTCCAGCCGTCATTTGCCTTGCAAAAATGGTGGATAACAATGATGCCAACAACTTGTGTTTACGCAGTGTTTTAACCTAGTAAAAAGCCTCACAGGAGCATTATCAAATAAAGTTTGACATCAAGCCACATAAGGAGCTATTAGTGTAGCTGACCAAAAGTTTGGACAAAGAGGTAGGTTTTAAGCAGTGTCTTAAAGGAGGAAAGAGATATAAAGAAGTGGGGAAGATTAGGGAGGGAATGCTAGAGCTATGGGCCTTGGCAGCAGCAGGTACAACCACCAAGGGTGGGGCTGTCAAAATCAAAATCACGCAAGAGACCAGAATTGGAGTAGGGTTGTGATGCTGGAGGAGCTTACAGAGATGGGGAGAAGTGAGACCTTGGAGGAATTTCAAAGTAAGGATAATTGGAAGCCAGTGTAGATTAGTATGCATGGGGGTGATGGGTGAATGGGACTTTGTGCAGATCAGGATGTGGCCAGCAGAGTTTTGGGAGGCCTTAAGTTTATGGAGGATAGAAGTTGCGAGGCCAGCCAGGAATGCCCTGGAATAGTCAAGTCTAGAGGTAAGAGTTGATGAGGGGCTTAGTCGAGCAATGTTCTGGAGGTGAAGATACTGATGGCACAGATATGTAGTCGGAAGCTCTTCTCAGGATCAGATAGGGGCAATAAAGGCAGAAGTTTTGGCCCTTAGAAGTAATTGAGGGAACCCTTTCTTCAAATGAACACTGCAACTTAAGCAGCCAGAAACAAGGCTGCAAAATGTGATTGAAAATTCAATACTAACTTCAATCACCATTATTTGCATGTACCATTCTGACTGTCAGGATGTTTCAAATGGGGCAATACTTTTATTTTTGAAATAATAATTAAAATTCTGAAAAAATAATCCAGAAAAAAATTATGTATTACATTTATGTATAAAATTTACTGGTAATAGAATGTAATCTTATTTGTCGTGGCCACCCTGACTAAGGACAAGAATGTGAATTTTACTTGAATATGTGAGTTTGACAGTTTATTGAGAAGGCAAAGGTCTTGACTTTCCTGTTATGATTGTTGTGTGAAAGGAAATTTGGTTTCAAAATGTGTGCCTGGTTTAGCATCTAAAAGTAAATGCTGAATTCCTGCTGTCTTAGGTTGAGGAAGGTGCCTTTGTCAAAGAAAACTTTGATGAACTCTGTTGGACTCTATCTGCTAAGAAGAACTATAGACATGACAAGAATGGAAACTGCACTCTTTCTGATCACGATGCCTTCAGGTTATGGTGCCTCTTCAACTTTCTCTCTGAGGACAAATATCCACTCGTGATGGTTCCTGACGAGGTAAGAATTTTCTAGAAATTGTTTACTGTTGAATTGGTTTCAAAGAAATGCATTTGCTTAGATTAAATGCTGTGGATGTGGCTGCTGTTTTTTTCTGGGCACATGGATAATTTTGTTTCGTCTGTTTTTACATTGATGGGAGTGATAATGGCAACAGGAGCTTGGTTTGCTGCCTAATATAGATTGGGTGAATTCCTCACCCTGTGCTGGAACACATCAGACCTCTGCTCAGGCCGAGATGGAGAATTCAGCAGAGTGGGTGATGGATCCTATTTCCCTCTACATCATGGTGCTGCGCACTTATGTAGAACATCGTTTTTACATTGTTGGCTTTGTTACTTCTAATCAACCTGTAAGATTAGCCTTTGATATCGGTTTGTTGGATGCTGGGATTTCTGTGCACATCGAACTGGATGACATGAGGACAGTAGTGAGAGATGATCTTAGTTCAAAAGATCAAGGTGTACGATCAGTTTGGGTAGAGACGAGAAATAGCAAAGGTAAGAAGTCGGTTGTGGGAGTTTATAGGCCCACTACACTGTAGTTAGCTACACTGTAGGACGAAGTATACAGGAATGGGGGCTTGTAAGAAAGGTACTGCAATAATCATGGGTAATTATAATCATTTTATAGATTGGACAAATCAATTAGCAAAGGTAGCCTGGAAGATGAATTCATAGAGTGTATTCAGCACAATTTCTCAGAGCAGAATCTCCTAGAGCCAAGCCAGAGAGCAGGCTATTCTAGTCCTGGTAACGTGCATTGAGACATGATTAATTAATGACCTTGTAGTAAAGGAACCTCTAGGCAACATTGATCGCAACATGATAGAATTTCACATTCAGCTTGAGGGTGAGAAATGTGTGTCTTAAATTTAAGTAAAGGCAATTACAAAGGTATGAAGACAGAGTTGGCTAAAGTGAACTGGGAAAATAGGTTAAATGTTAGGAGAGTAGAGAAACAGTGGCAGACATTTAAGGAGTTATTTCATAACTCTCAGCAAAGATATATTCTATTGAGAAAGAAAGTCTCTATGAGAAGAATGCACAATCCATGGCTAACTAAGGAAGCTAAGGGTAACGCCTTCAGTACTGCATATGTAAGTGTTAGGTCAGAAGATTGGGCAGAATATACCAGCAAAGAATAACTAGAAAACTATTGAGGGAGAAATTAGAGTATGAACTAGCTGGAAATATAAAAATAGATGGAATTTCTACAAGTATTTAAAAAGGAAAAGAGTTGCTGTAGTGAGTGTTAGTCCCTTAGAAAGTGAGACTGGGGAATTAATAATGGAAACTGAGGAAATGGCAGACAGCATTGAACAGGTATTTTGCATTTGTCTTCACAGTGGAGGACACAAAAAAACCCCCAAGAATACTTGGAAATTCAAAGGGAGGAACTAGGGTCTTAAAAGAAGTGGTTGCTGAAATAGTAGATGCATTGGTCATAATCTTCCAAAATTCCCTAGATTCTGGATAGGTCCCAGCCGATTGGAAAATTGCAGATGTAATGTCTCTATTTAAGAAAAAAAGGAGATAGAAAGCAGGAAACTATAGCCAGTTAGCCTGACATCTGTCATGGGCAAAATGCTACAGTCCATTATTAGGGAGGTAATAGCAGGACATTTAGAAAATCAAAATACAATCAGGCAGAGTCAACATCGTTTGTGAAAGGGAAATCATATCTGACTAATTTATTAGATTTCTTTGAGGAAATAACAAGCAGGGTGGATAAAGGGAAACCGGTAGATGTAGTGTATTTGGATTTCCAGAAGGCATTCGACAAGGCGTCACAACAAAGGTTACTACACAAAAGAATGATGTAGGGGGTAACCTATTAGCATAAATAGAGGACTGGCTAGCTAACAGGAAATTGAAAGTAGGGATAAATTGTTCATTTTCAGGTTGACAAGCTGTAACTAGTGGAATACCACAGGGATCAGGGCTGGGGCTTTAACTATTTATATTCTACATCAATGATTCACATAAGGGCCCAAATGTATGCTAGCTAAATTTGCCAATAACACAAAGATAGATAAGAAAGTAAGTTTGTAAGAGGACATAAAGAGTCCATAAAGGGATATAGATAGTAAGTGGGCAAAAATTTGGCAGATAGAGTATAACGTGGAAAAATGCGAACTTGTGCACTTTGGCAGGCTGAATAGAAAAGCAGTACAAAAACAGAATTACCTGGAAAAACTCAGCAGGTCTGGCATCATCGGCGGAGAAGGAAAGAGTTGACGTTTCGAGTCCTCATGACCCTTCAACAGAACTTGAGTTCGAGTCCAAGAAAGAGTTGAAATATAAGCTGGTTTAAGGTGTGGGGGGGGGGGGGGGGGGGGGGGCGGAGAGAGAGAGAAGTGGAGGGGGGTGTGGTTGTAGGGACAAACAAGCAGTGATAGAAGCAGATCATCAAAAGATGTCAACAACAATAGAACAAAAGAACACATAGGTGTTAAAGTTGGTGATATTATCTAAACGAATGTGCTAATTAAGAATGGATGGTAGGGCACTCAAGGTATAGCTCTAGTGGAGGTGGGGAGAGCATAAAAGATTTTAAGATATTTAAAAATAATGGAAATAGGTGGGAAAAGAAAAATCTATATAATTTATTGGAAAAAAAGGAAGGGGGAAACAGAAAGGGAGTGGGGATGGGGGAGGGAGCTCACGACCTAAAGTTGTTGAATTCAATATTCAGTCCGGAAGGCTGTAAAGTGCCTAGTCGGAAGATGAGGTGTTGTTCCTCCAGTTTGCGTTGGGCTTCACTGGAACAATGCAGCAAGCCAAGGACAGACATGTGGGCAAGAGAGCAGGGTGGTGTGTTAAAATGGCAAGCGACAGGGAGGTTTGGGTCATTCTTGCGGACAGACCGCAGGTGTTCTGCAAAGCGGTTGCCCAGTTTACGTTTGGTCTCTCCAATGTAGAGGAGACCACATTGGGAGCAACGAATACAGTAGACTAAGTTAGGGGAAATGCAAGTGAAATGCTGCTTCACTTGAAAGGAGTGTTTGGGCCCTTGGACGGTGAGGAGAGAGGAAGTGAAGGGGCAGGTGTTGCATCTTTTGCGTGGGCATGGGGTGGTGCCTTAACAAAGAAGTGAAGGGTTGTAGGAAGCAGGCAGGAAAGTGAACTTGAGGCTACAATCAAATCAGCCATAATCTTGTTCAATGGCAGAGCAAGCTCGAGGGGCTGAATGGCCTACTCCTGCTCCTGGTTCTTGTGTTCTTTCTAGAATTAGGCAACAGGTTAGACAATTAGGTTACCTGTCATATTAAGAAAAAGTAAAATTTCTTGATTTTCCGCTGAAGCATCAAACTAAATAATGCATGCCAGCTGGAATTTGGTGAGAAACTCAAATCATTTGGCTGGAACTCATTCCAGTTGACGGGTTAAATAACACAAGCCCATTCCTGGTCCACATGTGTTCAATGTATACTGCAGAACTGTTAAATGTTATTCCTGATTGGGAGGAGTGCTGCACTAATTTATGAATGGATTGACTAGTTGAGTCTTGGGCATATTTTAAAATGATCACTTATTTGCATTGTTAAAGTTCTTTCCGGAGTGTTTTTTTAAAGATGTCCTTGTTGTAACTGACCCAGATGTCTCTTTGTGATAAAGGTGAAATGCAACTTCAAAAATATGGTTAAAATTTGAATATATCTTCATTATTTGGACAATATCTGATTAAAATAGGCAGCAACATTAGATGTGCTTCAAAGTAAATTTACTGACGGCATGATGGCCATTAAATTTAATGTCTGCACATAAAAACCCCATACTGAAACACCCAATGCCTTGCTATGAAATGTCCTTGAAACTGGAAATAAGCAGAAATAATCCAATCTAAGTAACAGCAAATTATAATTATATGTGTCCCTGGCTGAACGTGTCTTTGCGGTGATGGCAGGTGTCTCAGTACTCCTTGGTTAAAGACTTAAGTCAGAAGGCTCCCAGCTGACATTATAATGATCCCGTTGCAAACTACGGAGAGCCTGTCTGTTCTTAACAAGATTACTCAATGAAAATCATATTCGGCCATCTGTTCACTCATCGCACCGCTTCTACGAGATTCCATGAGAGAGAATATTGAATAAGTAGTTGACAGGACCCCTGTTACATTGCAGTAACTTCAGTCTTGGTAGTGAACTGATAAGACCATAAGAGCAGAAATTAGGCCGCTCGGCCCATCAAGTCTGCTCCGCCATTCAATCATGGCTGATAAGTTTCTCAACCCCATTCTCCCGCCTTCTCCCCGTAACCATTGATCCCCTTAACAATCAAGAACCTATCTATCTCGGTCTTAAATACACTCAGTGACCAGGCCTCCACAGCCTTCTGTGGCAATGAATTCCATAGATTCACCACTCTCTGGCTAAAGAAGTTTCTCCTCATCTCTGTTCTTCCCTTTACTCTGAGGCTGTGCCTTCGGGTCCTATTCTCTCCTACTAATGGAAACATCTTCCCTATGTCAACTCTATCTAGGCCTTTCAGTATTCTGTAAGTTTCAATCAGATCCCCCCTCATCCTTCTAAACTCCATTGAGTATCGACCCAGAGTCCTCAAACGTTCCTCATATGTTAAGCCTTTCATTCCTGGGATCATTCTCATGAACCTTCTCTGGACCCTCTCCAGGGCCAGCACATCCTTCCTGAGATATGGGACCAAAAATTGCTCACAATATTCTAAATGAGGTCTGACCAGAGCCTTTTAAAGCCTCAGCAGCATATCTCTGCTTTTATATTCTAGTCCCCTCAAAATAAATGCCAGCATTGCATTTGCCTTCCTAACTATTGACTCAACCTTCAAATTAACCTTAAGAGAATCCTGGACTAGGACTCCCAAGTCCCTTTGCACTCCAGATTTCTGAATTCTCTCCCCATTTAGAAAATAGTCTATGCCTCTATTCTTCCTACCAAAGTGCATGACCTCACACTTCCCCACATTGTAATCCATCTTTGCCCATTCTCCTAACCTGTCTAAATCCTTCTCAATACTACCTGTCCCTCCACCTATCCTTGTATCATCTGCAAACTCAGCCAGGATGCCCTCAGTTCCTTCATCTAGATCATTAATATATAAAGTGAAAAGTTGCGGTCCCAAACATTGACCCTTGCGGAACTCCACTAGTCACTGGCCGTCATCCTGAGAAGGACCCCCTTATCCCCACTCTCTGCCTCCTGCCAGACAGCCAATCTTCTATCCATGCTAGTACCTTGCCTCTAACATCATGGGCTCTTATCTTACTGAGCAGCCTCCTGTGTGGCATCTTGTCAAAGGCCTTCTGGCTAAGTAGATAACATCCATTGGCTCTCCTTTGTCTAACCTGCTCGTTACCTCCTCAAAGAATTCTAACAGATTTGTCAGACATGACCTCCCCTTGATGAAACCATGCTGACTTTGCCCTATTTTACCATGCACTTCCAAGTATTCTGAAATCTCATCCTTAATAATGGACTCTAAAATCTTACCAACAACCGAGGTCAGGTTAATCGGCCTGTAATTTCCTGTCTTTTGTCTCACTCCCTTCTTAAACGGGGGGTTACATTAGTGATTTTCCAGTCCTCTGTGACCCTCCCTGACTCCAGTGATTCCTGAAAGATCACCACTAACGCCTCCACTATCTCTACAGCTATCTCCTTCAGAACTCTGGTGTGTAATCTATCTGGTCCAGGTGATTTATCCACCTTCAGACCTTTCAGTTTTCCTAGCACATTCTCCTTGGTAATGGCCACCATACTCACCTCTGCCTCCCCTGACTCTCTTGAATTTTGGGATATTACTCGTGTCTTCCACCGTGAAGACTGGTGCAAAGTATCTATTCAGTTCCTCCGCCATTTCTTTGTTCCCCACTACTACTTCTCCAGTGTCATTTTCCAGCGGCCCAATGTCCACTTTTGCCTCTCTCTTACCCTTTATATATCTAAAAAAACTCTTGCAATCTTATTTTATATTACTGGCTGGTCCATCTGTGGGGCGGAATCTTCTGCTCTCTTCTGGTGAGTTTGGAGGCAGGACGGGCATTCATTTAGGTGAGATGGAGAGATGGAGGCATGCTGGAACGCCGCGCTTTCCCACCTCTGCAGGATGAAGTTCTGGGCGGGAAGGCCCATGGTCAACCTACCCTCCCTGCCTATTGGTATTAACTCAGTGGCAGGCAGGCCTGTCACCATGCAGCAGCAAAAGCCACTCGGCCAGATTGTCATCACCTGGGGGAGGGGTTGTCCCTCAATCAAAGGCATTCAGTGCCTGATCGAGGAGCATGAACATCAGAAAGGGGTGGGGGCCCGCTGAGAACCATCCCCTGCATCCCTGTTCCTGCAACCACCACCCCCCCAGTCCAGTCCACAAAACCCCGACTCCCACATCTCTTACCTGTGGCCTGGATTACTCTGTGACCCCGGGACTCCAGTGTCTGTCCTTCTGGCAGCAGCCACAGCCTTCCTACTAGCGCTGCTGAGCACAAGAGCTGGCAGCCTCTGGCCCGCAGCTCTTGGTAGGTGAGACTTCCGCCCTTGGGGCCTTGGTTCCAGAGGAAAAGCCCACTGTTGGCCTCACTACTGCCTGATTGGCATGTGGTTCACCTAGCCTTCCCAAAAAGAGGCAACGCGGGTCTCCAGCCGAAAGGCAAGACCCTCTACGCCTCAACAAGATTCCGCCCATAGTGTAGTAATCTTAGAGATCAAGTTAGATTAGAAATGAGATGATGGCCACGAACAGAAATTGAAAGTAGTTAGGATTTATGCTGATGCTGTCCATTGTGAGCTGACTGCAGCGTCACAGAATGAAGGGACACAAACTAAAAATTCCAGTCCAGTCAGTTCCTGATTTTAGCTGTGCTGCATGGTGAAGTAATACTGACACTCAGTACAGAGAAACAGGAGGTAAGACTCATACGTTTGCTGCCATGCAGCTCCTGATGACCAGATAAGTGTGGTGGTCAACTGGTTACTTACACTGTCAGTCAGGGTATGTGACCTGGACTGAAGGGGCACAGAGCCTATGCATGTGAGGGAGGATCGTAGCACAGAAGAGAAATTCTCTCTCTCTCTCTCTCTCCCTCTTGCTCTTTCACCCTCTCCTTTCCCTCTCTCTCTCTCTCTGCCTCTAACTTCCTACTCTTTCTCTCCACCTCCGTCCCCCTCTCACCCCTTCCCCCCACCCCACTCCCCCTGCTCTTCACCCTCCCGCCTCCCACTCTTCCCCCCCCCCCCACTCTTCCCCCTCCAACTCTACTCCCCCAATCTACCCCCCACTCTTCCCTCACCCTACTACTCCGCACTCTCCCCCAACCCTAAAAGAAGATGGTTGTGGTTGTTGGAGGTCAGCCATCTCAGCTCCAGATCATCACTGCAGGAGTTCCTCAGGATAGTGTCTGAGGCCCAATCATCTTCAGCTGCTTCATCAATGACCTTCCTTCCATCATAAGGGCAGAAGTGGTGATGTTCACTGATCATTGCACAATGTTCAGCACCATTCACAACTCCTCAAATACTGAAGCAGTCCACGTCCAAATGTAGCAAGGCCTGGAAAATATCCAGGCTTGGGCTGACAAGTGGCAAGTAACATTCGCACCACACAAGTATCAGGCAATGACCATCTCCAACAAGAGAGAATCCAACATCACCCCATGATGTTCAATGGCATTACCATCGCTGAATCCCCCACTATCCACATTCTGAGGAGTTACCATTGACCAGAAACTGAACTGGACTAGCCATATAAATACTGTGGCTACAAGAGCAAATCAGACGCAGGAAATCCTGTGATGAGTAACTCACCTCCTGACTCCCCAAAGCCTGTCCACCATCTACAAGGCACAAATCAAAAGAGTGATGGAATGCTCCCCTGCCTGGATGAGCGCAGCTCCCACAACACTGAAGAAGCTGGACACCATCCAGGACACAGCAGCCTGTTTGATTGGCACCCCATCCACAAACATTCACTCCCTCCACCACTGACGTACAGCAGCAGCAGTGTGTACCATCTACAAGATGCACTGCAGGAATTCACCAAGGCTCCTTAGACAGCACCTTCCAAACCCATGACCACTACCATCTAGAAGGTCAAGGGCAGCAGGTAGGTGGAAACACCACCACCTGGAGGTTCCCCTCCAAGTCACTCACCATCCTGACTTGGAAATATATCGCCATTCCTTCACTGTCGCTGGGTCAAAATCCTGGAACTGCCTCCCTAACAGCACTGTGGACCAGCAGTACACCATACGGACTGCAGCGGTTCAAGAAGCTCACCGCCGCCTTCTCAAAGGCAACTAGGGATGGGCAATAAATGCTGGCCCAGCCAGCGAAGCCCACATCCTGTGAATGAATAAAAAAAACTTGCTGTCGAACTCCTCCAATCAAGTGCGCAGGCACTGATCTGTATCACAGTGATATCCTGTGTGAGTGTGACACCTGTTTCTTCCCACCCTCACTACCTAATCTGGTACCTTTGGCACAATGATTCCATCCTCCTCAATGTGTCTCTTTTAACATTTCATTTTCACGCACCATTTCCTTGGCGTGGCTATCTCTTAGTTTTGGTCTTAACTGTTCAATAATGGCAGTTCAATGGCTGATTGATCCCCAATGACCCCAACCTCCCCTCTATCAATCCAAAAGCTGCTCCTATGCTCTCCAGCTGATTGTTTGACCTTAAACCCTGAATGTGCTCAAGCTTACTTTACTTTCCTGTCAGCAATACTGTAACCATTCTCTCAAGCTGCTGCCATGGCTACATCTCACTCCATCGAACTGTCCCCTCTAACTTCTGGTTTGCTGTGTGCCATTGGGTCATTGTACTGTGCGATCCCTTTAAGATTGACGTGCATCTTAAAGGGAAAGTTTCTTTAGTGCAGTCTCTTTGTTTCATGTGTGGCAAATTCTTGGTTGTGTGCCATACAGCTGAGAGGGAACATTGCTCTCTTGGCTGCCAGTTGAAGCTGAGTTACGGATCTCTTGACATACTGTTGAATCATTGGGTTTTGTTCCCCATATATGTTTGGTTGGCATTTTTTTCTGCAGATCATTCAGCTGAGGTGCAATAACCATTACACAGCCAACATTCCTGATTTCTGCCATGTTACTGCAGTGAACCATCCCTCCTATATTGGCTAAAGATCATTGCCCTTTTGAGTTAATGGGCACAGCTAAATGAGGTCTGAGGTTTTATGAGATTCCTTGAAACCCAGCCACTGACAAACATTAACATTACACAGTGCTTAACGAAAGGTCACCGACCTAGAAGGTGAACTCTGTTTCTCTCTCCAGAGATGCTGCCAGACCTGCTGAGAATTTCCAGCATTTTCTTTTTTTATGTTAGATTTCTATTATCTGCAGTACTCTGCTTTTCAACATTACACACATTCATTTGTCATCATGGGTGTTGCTGATGTCATATGGACCATGCTAATATATTTAAATTAGAATTGCTTACCAGTAAACCAACAAAATTGTGGCTAAGTAACACAATCTGAAATATGCTGCTTCAAGATGTAAGCCTCTGCAGCAGATACCAGGTTAAGTGCACTGCATTTATTTGTGGTTGGAGAGTATGTGATGCACAAACCATATCATCGTTCATATTGAAGTCAAGAATAGAGCCTTTGAGATATTATGGCACAATAGAAGGCCAACACAGAAAGCCAAATTAAAATAATATAGAAGTGGGACTTCGGAGAACACCTTGGCCAAGCCTGCTTTCATTGGACGATTGGGTCATTCAACACATTGGATTTTCTTTGTTTAAACATATGCACGTTTGTACTTGCTGTGATACATTTAGCAAAGCTGAAACATGAGTTTGTCCCGTCTATGTTCCCCAAGGTTTACCTGATATGCAGTGGTGTACAGAGTAATGCTGGGTTGGTGTGGCATTGTTCTGACCACACAATCATACAATGTATACCTCTTACCTCAGTTTGTAAAACCCTGGGGTGCTAATTACTAAGCCGTAGAGAGTCATACACTTAACTCAACTGGGATTTACTGAAATAAAGCACACTTGTTGTGGGTGAGTCAGGATTAGCTGGAAAAGAAGCTTGTGTTTTACTAATTTGCTGGAATTGTTTTGAATACGTTACTAGGTAAGAATTGGCTTGATTCCTGTCATCAAGAAGTTCTTAATAATGGCTAGAGATCTGCTTGGAGTCCAGTTGCCAACACTATTCCATTGGCATTAGTGTTGGGACTACTGCTTTTTAATGTTGTCATAAATGGCCTAGATATAGATGCTGGCGGTAAAGTCTGAAAGTTCACTGATGTGATGAAAATTAGTGCAAGCTTTAGGACTGTAGAGGATAATTTTCTTCAAGCAAATTTAGATGTAGTGGGGAATGGGCTAAACTCTGGCAAATGATATTCAATCCAAATAAGTTCAGTATGTTTTGCTTTTGGGCAGATGCAACACAAAATACAATTAACACTTACATGAATCTGAACTGAGAGAAATGGACCTTGGTGTTATAGTTAAGAATTGTCTGAAAATTCATGGCCAATCCCAAGAAGCCAAAACCAAAGCACAAAAGGGTATTAGGCTATAGTTGCTCTCTTGGCTGCCAGTTGAAGCTGAGTTACGGATCTCTTGACATACTGTTGAATCATTGGGTTTTGTTCCCCATATATGTTTGGCTGGCATTTTTTTCTGGGGATCATTCAGCTGAGATGCAATAACCATTACACAGCCAACATTCCTGATTTCTGCCATGTTACTACAGCGAACCATCCCTCCTATATTGGCTAAAGATCATTGCCCTTTTGAGTTAATGGGCACAGCTAAAGGAGGACTGAGGTTTTATGAGATTCCTTTAAACTCAGCCACCTGACAATAGGACTCTTCAGTATTGTACAAAGGACACCATTTTGTCATTGTACAAGATCTTGCTTAAACAGCATTTAGAATACTGTGTCTGGTTTTGATTCCCTGACATGGTGGGTGATATGGGTGTTTTGAAAAACATCCAGAGAAGGACCACAGGAATCACAAGAATGATGTGCAGCTTTAAGGATTAGTTTCATAGAGCTGCAGAACTCAGGCTACCTCCCCCGGACCATGAACCCACCACCGAACATCAAACATTTCTCTCCAGGACTTTTACTGACCTCATCTCTTCTGGAGATCCTCCCTCCACAGCCTCCAAACCACACATTCACCCAATTCCAAACAGCCCACTTCTACCTCCCTCCCAAGATCCACAAACAGGACTATCCTGGCAGATCTATCAGTTTAGCCTGTATCTGCCCTACAGAATTGATTTCTTCCTATCACAAATCTATATATTTTTTTCACTTGTCCAGTCTCTCTCCACCTACATCCATGGCTCTTCTGATGGTCTCCTTCATTTTAACAGTTTCCAATTGCCTGGCCCTAACCATTTCCTCTTCACCATAGCTGTCCAATCCCTCTACACCTCCACCTGCCACCAGGGTAGACCGAGGGCTCTCTGCTTCTTCCTCAAACAGAAGCAGATCTACAGCCACCACCACCACCCTCCTCAGGCTGACCAAACTTGTTCTCACATTGAACAACTTCCCCTTTAACCCTGCTCATTTCCTCCAGATATAAGGTGTTGCTGTGGGTAGCCACCTGGGTCCTAGCCATGCCTGCCTTTTTGTGGGGCTTGTGGGATGTTCCTTGTTCCAGTCCTGCTCCCTCCCTCACCTTTTTGTCTGTACGTTGATGACTGTGTCAGGGCTGCTCTCACCCTTAACTGGAAAATTTCACCACCTTCGCTTCCAATTTCCACTCTTCAGTAATCTTCACATGGTTCACCTCTGACTCTTCCCTTCCTTGACTTCTCTGTCTCCATTTCTGGGGATATCTGTCAGCCAATATTCATTATTAACCCACTGACTCCCACAGCTACCTCCGACTACACTTCCTCACATCCTGCTTCCTGTAAAGCAGGACTTCCCAAATTGTGGTCCGCGATACCCAGTCGCTGCAAAGCCCCTTTAAAACGCACATTTTTTTAATGGTGGCCTAACTGACTGATCTAACAGAGGCCTAGAGATCCAAAAAGGCCAACGAAAAGGTAGGTGTTTTTTATTTAAAAACCCTGCAGTTTTAACAGATCCCCTCGCTCACAGCTCTCACAAGCCTCAAAATTAGGTCACAGTGAGAAAGTTCTGGAAGCACTGCCGTAAGGACTCCATTCTATTCTCCCAACTTCTCCATCTCCATTGCTTCTGTTTGGTCAATGCAACCTTCCATATCAGTGCTTCTGATTTGGCTTCTTTTCTCCTTAATCAAGGGTCCCCCCTCACAGTGGTTGACTGGGCTCTCGACCATGTCCGTTCCATTTCATGCACTTCAACTCTCACCCTTTCCCTCCTCCCAGAACCACGATAGGGTTCCCCTTGCCCTCACCTTCCAAACCCCTCCCCCAGCCTCCGTATTCAATGGAATATCCTGATCCATTTCTGCCACCTCCATTGCAATGCTGCCACCACACACATCTTCCCCTCCCTTCCTTTCAGCATTCAGTGACCCTTCCCTCAGCATCCTGATCCACTCCTCAATCACCGCAACGTGCCCTCGCCTTTCTGTGGCACCTTTCCACGTCAGCGCAGGATATACATCATAGCCTTCCTGTTTCCTCACCGTCCAAGCCCCCAAACACATTTTCAAGAGATTTATGTGCATTTGTTTTAATTTAGTATACTGTATTTGCTGTTCACAATGTGGTCTGCACTTCATTGCAGAGATCAGATGCAGATTTGGTGACTGCTTTGTGGAACATCACCGTTCAGTTCAAAAATATGACCCCTAGCTTCTGGTCGCTGGTCATTTTAATTCTCCACCTTGCTCTCATGCTAATATCTAGTCGTCAGCCTCCTACTGTGTTGCAGTGAAGTTCAATGCAAGCATGAGGCACAGCATCACATCTTTCAATTTGCCATTTTACAGCCTTCCAAACTCAACATTGAGTTCAACATTTTAAGAGCATAATCTCTGCCCCCCCCCCATTTTGTTTTCTTTGCAGGTTTTGATTTTAATCTTGTTTTTCCCCTTGCCTTTGCTTTTATGGCAGCTGTTCATTGCCCTGCTATTCGCGCCTTCACTAGACACATTTTATTTCTTGATTTGTTCCATTACCATTCCCTTTGTCTTTGAGCCACTATTTAGTCAGCTAATCTGTCCTGTCTTCCACCCTATCATGGGCCTTCCTTGTTGTTCTTTTCTCTCCTCGCCCCTTTTACTTAACTTAAAACCTATTATACTTCCAATTTTTTGCAGTTCTGGTGAAAGGCCACCAAATTGAAACACTAACTCTGTTTCTCTCTCCACAGAAGCTGCCAGACCTGCTGAGTATTTCCAGCATTGTTTGTTGATGTTTCAGGTTCCCAGCATCTGCAGTATCTTGCTTTTGTGCCAGACACAAAGAACCTTTAAACAGATTTTTGAAGCAGGGTTGGAGAGGTGGTCCATCTTTTAAATTCTTTTCTCGATTGCAACGGGCACCTGGGAATCATGTGTACTTTCAAGTGGAATTTATGCTATAGCATTTTTTAAACTGCATGAAACACATTTAATCTGAGGAGTATTAAAGTACCTGTTATTAGCTTGCAAGAGCTGGGGAAGCACTAGAGTACCACCGATTTAAAAAAAAATACAATTTAAAGGCATCAACTGTGAGTCTGTTACAAGAAGCATCTCTCTCCACCCTGTTCCCGATCAACTTGTAACAACTTCAGCAGGTCATAACTGCAGCCCCCCATCCCCCACCCCTGCCAAGCCAAAGAGTAACACTGTATACCACTAGGATAGTTAAACCTAGATGTTGTTAAGCATGGGTTTGTTTAAGAAAAAGTCACAGTATAAATGAGGCAGATTATATTGAATCATACAATAAAAATAATTAGAGGCTTCTCTATGGAGTTACTCATAGTAAGTCTGAAGATGAACTGTTTTATAAGAATTATGTCACGTATTGGTCCATTACTAAATTGCTGGCACGTGTCTCCTTAAAGCTACGAAAGATTGGTGCACTTTATTCTTGAGATTTGCTATAGTTCAGACAGGCCTTTTAAATCTAATTGCCTCGTAAAAATTTGGTAAATTTTAAGTTTAAATGTTGTTTAGCCAGGTAATTTTGCAGAGTGCAAAGTACTGGATAAACTTTAAACCATCATCCTTAGTTTTTCTAAGATTGTTTTATTGTGATGTTTGTGCTCATAGTTTTAGTAGCGAACATTCTGTTTTGTTGCTCACAGTGAGAGGATGTGCCATTTTACAAAGAAAAGGAACATTGCACTATGTAAACATAGTGTCGTTATTCGTGTTGCTGAAGTGTAGATGAGTTCTCTTTAAGTTTAGAAGTTTATGTTCTGCATTGGAGAAATAAAGGATAAGATTAGTTAATAGGTTAAAATCCAGCATTCACTACAGTCTGTTCTGCCTCAATTTTTTAATTGAACCACACAACTTTCTTCAACCATCTATGTTAGTGTACTATTTTAAGGCACTTGTGTGCCTATGTCTAAGTTGAAGGCGTTTGGAGATACAAAAGGGAAGGAAATCTAGGGACGTACTTTTGGTTCAGAATAATTCCCTTTTGACAGAAACTAAGTGTTACCACAAATTTCTTGGCAGCCCTTGAACAGGGCCTCACCTTTAGTTAGACCATGACAAACTGGGCTTGCTAAACACTTCACTGTGAACTAGTTGTCTTTTTCCGGTATACTAAACATAGAAGGAACAAACCTGTATTTATGTAGCTCCTTTCACCTCCACAGGGCATTCCAAATTGTTTTACAGCCAATAAATTAAGTGATTTATGTAGTACATATTTTGAAAATATAACTTTTCAGCTGCCGGTTTTGCCATCTCGTTGAAAAAATTGAAGATTGATTTGCTGACTTGACAACAAATTGACAGGTGTAGTACTTTATCTATGTGGGAAAATAAACCAGTCACATTGGATTTCACAGAAATAGGTGAGAACTTGTTACATGTTTTTTTTAACTGCTGTTGCCTGAAGGCAGGATAGGATTTTACTAGTTCTTGCAGTATCCAGTATAAAGCCGTTTTTTTGTTTTACAGTAGTAATGCCAGCAGATAAGCCTCCTCTTGTAATTTTTGGAATTTATTCGCCTGCTGTTTGTGTCTAGTTGAAAAGTTAAGCTAGTTTGGGTCAGCTATTTTGTGCCTTGTGTTTGCATGCGATAAGCTTCAATTAATTAATCATTAACAGATGATTATTGACAGCAGCATTGAGCAGGAGCAACGTAGCACTGAGTGCGGGTGCACTCCACATGTAATAAAAGCCTGATAGATCTATCATGTTTTTTAGCAGCTAGGCACATAAGATTGTGATCTCCCATCTTTTTGCCTCAAGATTACAATCTCATACCAGGCTATGCTTCCTGGCATTTCTCTCGCTGATCAGTGGGAGAAGGCAAGAGAGCAGAATTGAGACAGGGCTTGCCTCAGCAATCACAGAGGTGATTAAATCTGCCAGACTAATAAATTTAACTGTCACGATTCTGGGTTAGCCTTGCTTTTCCTTTCTTATCCAACAACAATAACACTCCTTAAGGCATGGATAGGACATCAAACAGAAGGCAGAGGGGAACAAAATGGTTAGGATGGGGGCAGGGGTGTGGTGGCATCATGGTCAAAGAGGAGGGTTTTGAAAGCCGAGGGGGAGGTGATAGGTCGGAGGTGTTTAAAGAAGACATTCCACAGGGAAGAACCATAAAGAGGGATTTTCACTCTCTTTGGCCTGTGATTAAAATGAACGTGGTGCATTCTCTGTCTGGGCTATGGTCTTCTGTTTTTGGCACCTGGTTCAGGCATCTGCCCCATAAATATTTGGGAACCAGGGTCCTATCACTTGGATCAGTCCCCAAAATCATCTTAATGGGCAGTGTGGACACTTTGCTCAGTAGGAGCTCTGAGACCAGAAATAGATTCATCAAACAGTAGATACAAAACTTACCTTTGTGGGACTGGGAGGAGCAGGAGTGCTTCTCTGGGCCACACAAAGAAAGTTTAAGCTGCTGATAACATGAGCACCCACCTCCCATGCTTGTAGGTCTTCACTACCCTTTAAACTTCCCTGAGTGATGGCCTCTGGCCCACTTCATATCCATTGCTTAGAACATGATCTCTAAAGAGTCTAATCCCATTCCCCATCCACTACCTATTGGGGTAGTCAGCCATGTGAACGGCCCATGGGGTACAATGTTACCTGTGCTGGTGGTCAGGTGGAATCAGGGCTTCATGTAATGATGCTGGAAGGAAGACAGTGTTTGTCTCTGATGAAATAGAAGACCATGGGGGTGGCAGTGCGAGGGTAGTTAAGATTTTACAGCTTCATGATTTTGATTATTCTCGTATTGGAGTCCCAACTCACTGTGACCTTGAGCATCTTTACAAACTCTAACATTTGGATAAACTTTCAGTAATATACCTAGTAAAACCTTCCTTTCATTACTTCTGCCTTCAATGGATCTTTCTGTCAGACACAAAAAATGGTAGACCAACAAAAGCTCGTACCCGGGGTGGAAGCTTCCAGTCCCACCAACAGCGGAAAGTGTGGCAGGTGGATAAGCCTAATTTGGTGTGAGGCCAAAAATCAGCTTCCCGATGTCAAAATGAACTTTTGGAATTCTGTTCTTGGGACTTTAAAGGCGGTTCGAGTCTCCCGATGAACAATGCGGGAAGCCCTTTAGAGTACATTCACATGTCATGCATGCTTGTTAAAAGGCTGCCTCGCTGGAATTAAGTTCCCCCTCCAAATTAAGTTCCCTACCAGTCAAAAATTAGAAAGTTCACTTTTATGACTGCCCATAAGTGGAATGAGGTAGACTTCTTCCATGATTAACGGTGAGTTGCTGCTGCATTGTTCACTTTGGGGATTGTCTATAAATGCCAGCCTATGCTTGAAACCGGGTGGTGGCAGAGCAAGTTGCCTGGAGGATACCGAAGGAAGTGAGAAAGGGTTAGCGGGGGAAGGCTGGAGCAGTGGCCGGGCAAAGGTGGAAGGGGTGGGGCAGGCTGCACAGGTGCCCTTTAAATATGGCACCTGGACCTTCAACCCCAAGAGGTAATGGTGGAGACAGCGACTTCCTGCCCCACTGTGAGAATCAGTGAGCTCCTCACAGATGCATATTTAATGAGCTGACCAGTGCAAGATCGCGTGTGGTCAACCATCCTGCCACCTCCCCCCCAATCACCCCAGGAAACACCCACATCCCATAAAAAAATGAATTAAAAAATGTGTTTCTATAGCACTTTTAACATAATGAAATGTCCCAAGGCGCTTCACAGATGAATTATAAAGCAAAATTTGATATTGAGTCACTTAACGTGCTAATGGGACATATGGTGAAAAGTGTGGCCAAAAAGCTGGATTTCAAGAACCTTCCTAAAGAAGGAAAGAGAAGTAAAGAACCAGAGAAGTTTAGGGAGAAAATTCAAGACCTTTGGGCCTAGCCAGTCTAAAGCACGGCCACCAATTATGAAGCAACTAAAATCGAAGATAGTCAGGCGGCCAGGATCCGATAAGTGCAGAGATCTCAGAGGGTTGTAGGGCTGGAGAAGATTACAGAGACAGGCAGGGGTGATGCCTTGGAAAGGTTTGAAAACAAAGATAAGAATCTTAAAATTGAAGCATTGCCTGATCAGCAGCCAGTGTAGGTAATTGAGTGATTGTTGCCCATGTCCTCACTCGCATGCACCTGAGCTTTGGATGACTTCAAATTTACAAAGGGTAGAAGCTTGGCTTAAATAGCCAAGTGGTTATGGTACTGGGTTTGTAACCCCAAGATCAAGAGTTCAAATCTCACAATGGCAAACTATGAAACAATGTAACTTCATCTGAAACAGATGGAAACGGGTTTGTACTCAAAAGAGTTACAAAGGGTAGAATGGAGGAGGACGGACAGGAGGTTGTTGGAGACCAGAGAATGTTTTTAACACTGTATTTCTCTTGGGAGATTAAACGAGAGTCTGTGATTAGTCTCGGTTGATTATTTTGTTAACTTGTGTTTTCATATTGTTAGAAAAAGCGTGCAAGGAATTAAAATAGGACCACAGTATATTTCTCAAAGGAAAATTCATTTGTTTAGTTCCTTGTGAGAGTGATAATTGTTAAAGCTGAAGACAATGGAAGTTTCAGTGCCCAGAATTCTTCCCTCATCGGGCAGTCTCGGTGGGAGCGGGAGTGGGCGGAGGGGGTTGGGAAGCTGACCGCTGACCGCTATCGGCACCACTCCACGATTTCATGCGGGCGAGCCAATTAAGGCCCACCCTGCATGGATCGCAAGCAGCAGTGCTGAGTGCTGCCTGTGCGGGCAGGGGGAGAGGGAGGCCAGGCCTCGTGTGCAGTTCGTGCATGCGCGCAAAAGAGCGGTTCAATCTCCCTGAGGCACGGAGCTGCCTCAGGGAGATTGAAGCGCTTTTCTAAAAAATTAATAAAGACAGCAAAAATTTTTTCAAAACATGTCCCCTCATGTGACTCTGTCACATGAGCTGGGATATGTCTTTCATTCAAAAATAAAGCTTTTAGTTAATGTTTATTTGCTTTAGGAAACCTCCTCCCGCTCGTGGAGGAGGTTTCCTAAAAAATGTAAAGGCCGCTTGGCCTTTTTGCTTGCCCGCCAACCGTAAATTTGGACGGGCAGCATTAATTTGATTTTAATTAGCTTGTTAATGGCCTTAATAGGCCTTTCAATTATCGGTGGGCACGTAGCCGACTCTAGCGCGCGCCCACCAAACAAAATATCGCAGGAGTGCACGGTGACGTCGGGACACACGCCCGATGTCATCACACTTCTTATTACACTTGGGTGTGTCGGGCACGCGCCTGCACGCCGAATGTAAAATTCCACCCAGTGTGTTAATTGGCCATAGTTATCACTCTCAACGAAAGACATCTAATGGCCTTGTCAACAACAGCCTGAATTCCATAATATAATATATAATTTAATAATACAATTATGAGAGATGGAGTCATCTGTAGTTTTTGTTCAGGATATAGTGGGGGTTAGTCCCAGACACAGATCATAGGATTGATCCCCAGCCTGGGGTAGAGGCTTTGATTGACATCTCTGGGAACAAGGTAATCAATCAGCTGGAGTCTTTGTCACTGAGAGCATGAAGGTCAGAAACCTTCACTTATAGAATTATATTAGGAGCCAATTTCAAGCAGCAGTAGAGCATTGTAGCAGTAAAGCATTGTAGCAAACAACCAATGGTCTATGTTTTCACCTTGTAAGGGAATGGGAACAGAATTGCCGAGCTGGATTTCAAACAACAGTAATAGGGTAAGAAGTGAAGCGATATTTCACACCCATGTTTATGAAGTGAGTGATATTTTTTTCTGTATCGAGGAAGGTATAGAAGTGTATATTATTCATGCTTATTATTTCACTGTTCCTTTATTGTTGTTACATTTGTTGTGTGGAAATAGAGCAACTTTTTTTTAGCTTGTGTTTTTGAATTGTTAGAAACAACACGCAAGGAAATAAAACAGGATCACAGTGCCTGTCTCTTGAATTGATCAGAGTATTTCCAATCTGATTTCAGAGAAAAAAGAATCATATGGTTGCCACTGATATTCTTTGGTAGCCCAGCATACAGAGGGAGGATTCTCTGTTATACAGTCATGGTCCTGCTACCATTTACTTAATAAATGTATAGGAAAAGATGTGTTCTGGACTGTGGGGAACATGAAATTTGCTTATGGGAGTAACAAGTCACATGGAACCCAATAAAATAGCTAGCGTACAAACCTGAAAATGTGACAGGTTGATCACATCTTTAAAAAAAGTTGTCATTGCCATCTCTTGCAGGCGACACCCACGAGTGTGAGTATTTGAGTGGGAGGGAGAAGGGAGTGGTTGTTATTACAGTTTCCCAGTGTCTGTCCAAGACCCCATTTATAATGTAACAGTATCACAATGTAATTAGCTGAATCATTTGTGAACAATTTTATCCCTGTGCAAGGTTCAATACTGTTAATTGAAAGAATTACCCATGGCTGTATAACATATATGGGAGACTACTTTCTATACTAACTGTTGCAAAATTACCCCTTCAGCTAAAACCAGTTTTTCAATGTTATATTTTTATGATAGGGCCTACTGAAGAGAATAGGTAATTTGTCAGCAAAATTTATCCAACTATTCCTCTAATCAACTTTGCTGTTAATCTCCTCATTTTACTGTCATCTACTGCTTGTATCATAGAAACATAGAAAATAGGAGCAGGAGTAGGTCATTTGGCCCTTCAAGCCTGTCCTGCCATTCAGTATGACCATGGCTGATCCTCTATGTCAACACCATACTCCTGCTCTCTCCCCCTCTAACCCTTGATGCCTTTAGAGTCCAGCAATCTATTTCCTTCTTAAATATATTCAATAACTTGGCTTCCACAACTTTCTGTTGTAGAGAATTCCACAGGTTCATCACCCTCTGAGTGAAGAAGTTTCTACTCATCTTAGTCCTAAATGGCCCACCCTGTATCCTGAGACTCTGACCCCTTGTTCTACACCCCCAGCCAGAGGAAACATCACCCCTGCATCCATTCTGTCCATCGCTGTCAGAATTTTAGATGTTTCAATGAGATCCCCTCTCTCATTCTTCTAAACTCCAGTGAATACAGGCCTAGTCGGCCCAATCTCTCCTCATATGACAATCCTGCCATCCCGGGAATCAGTCTGGTGAACCTTCACTGCATTCCCTCCATGGCAAGTATATCCTTTCTTAGATAAGACCAAAACTGTGCACAATATTCCAGGCCTGGTCTCACCAAGGCCCTGTACAGCTATGGTAAGACATCCTTGTTCCTGTACTCAAGTCCTCTCGCAATGAAGGCCAACATACCATTTGCCTTCGTAACTGCTTGCTGCATTTCAAAGCGACGCAGCAAGTTTAAAAATCTAAGCTGCACGAAGCACTGATCCAATATGGAACCTCTCCCACTGAGCCCAAGACCCAGGTGTTTAATCTTTCACCAACATCCATTCATCTCTGCCAGCAATGCTGGTATAATGTCACAGCTGACTGACCAGTAGTTCAGTCATCTGCGATATTGAAAATTGCTGTGTTGGTTTAAATCAGAAAAGGCAGCAGAAGTAATTGAAGCACTGGACAGGAAGAAACCACAAATAGAATTTGCTGATTCAGCTCAACTGCAGATGGGAATTTTTAAATTCACTTCAAGCAAACAATCCAGTTCATTTAAACGATCTGGAAAGGCGGGGGACTACCTATTATGAAAAGGGTTTATGTGCTGAGATTTCAGTCACCAATGTTGGCTCCACTTTAAAAATTGTGATTCACATTTTTACCCAGTTCCCTTTGCAAACATGACACAGTACAAGATTGTAGCAGACCATAGTCACTCTTTATTTTTTAAAAAAACTACATGACTGAATGAAAAGAATCAAAACAAGGCCCCCCTTTTATACCCTGCAACTCCAAATTGGTTCGTAGGGATTTGGTGGAAAATCTGTAATGCAATGACTAAAACATCTGAATAAGATCTGCAGGTTTATTATTTCTGTGGCTGAGAGTTCCTCCGCTTTCCAATTTGTTTTTCTAAGGCCAGAATTTTACATTCGACGTGCGGGGGCAGGCCTGACACACCAGAACGTAAAATGATGCATGATGACATCGGGCGGGTGTCCTGACGTCACTGCGCACACCGTTGCGATATTTTGGTAGGTGCGCGATGAGGACAGAAGTGCCCCCGCTATTAATCAACAGGCCAGTTAAGGCCACTGAGGCACCGATTGAATTTGATTTTGCGCAGCCTGTGCAATTTTTCAGGGCATCACAAGGGCGCAATGGGCAGGTGGGTAGGCCACATTTTCAAAAACCTTATCCACAGGTGGGATAAGAGGGGTGAGTGGGCTCGCTACTGCGAGTTGTTCGTACTTTAGCTTATAACTTGCTGCTGCTTGCTTGTGTGAACAGGACAACTTCGTTTTGCTTCAGAGCTGCTCTAACAGAAATAAGAGCCTTCAGTTCAGGACTCTGGAGGAGTCATAACACTTGGGCCCTTCCAGGTATCAGACAGCCTTCCCCTTCCCTGGGAATGGGGATTGTGGTCTCCACTGGAGGCACCTCCTCTGAGGAGGTTGAGAGGGCCAGAAGGGGGAGGAAGCCAGGTTTCCCTATTCAGCCTCCAGGGGAGCGACCTGTGGGAGGAGAGGCGCAGGCACAAGGGGCGCAGGGCCAACAGGAACTCCAAGGTGAAAGGGGCTGCAGAAGATGCCACTATCCTGCTGCCAGGGTTTACAGGTGGCGATGCAGCTGCCTCAATATGTCTGAGGTGCAGTGCCGAAGGAGGCTCTGCCTCTCAATGGAGACAGTGACCTCCATCTGTCAGATGACCGGCCCTGAGATCAGCTCCAGCTGTGTGGGTGGACACCCCATGCCAGTGGCACTGAAAGTCACCGTGGCCCTCAACTTCTATGCCTCTTTCCAGGGTTGGTGAGTGATCTTTATGGAGTCTCCCAATTAGCTGTCCACAGTTGTGTCAAGCTGGAGACAGATGCTCTGTTCAGATGTGCATTGACTTTCATTCATTACCGCACAGACGAGGCCAGCCAGACACAACGAGCCAGAGGCTTCGTGGCCATTGCTGGCTTTCCCCGCATCGAGGGTGCAATAGACTGTACACATGTGGCCATCAAGGCACCAGCAGGTGAGCCCAGTGCCTTCGTCAACAGGAAGGGCTTCCACTCCATGAACGTTCAGATAGTGTGTGATCACAGGATGCAAATTCTGCAAGTTTGTGCAAGGTACCCAGGCAGCTCCCATGATGCCTACATCCTGAGACACTCCCGGGTGGTGGGGCTCTTCAGTGCTCCAGCCCGGCTGGATGGATGGCTGCTGGGTGACAAGGGTTATCCCCTCAAAAGGTGGCTCATGACGTCTCTCCACCAACTAAGAATAGAGGCCGAGCAGCAGTACAATAGGAGCCACATCTCCACAAGGGCTGTGGTAGAGAGAACCATCGGTCTTCTCAAGTTGCGCTTCTGATGCTTGGACCGTTCAGGGGGCACACTCCTGTACCCCACCAGATCGTGTGTCACTGATAGTGGTTGCATGCTGCGCTCTCCACAATCTGGCACTGGAAAGAGGGGACGCAGTGGTGGAAGAAGATGTTGTCGCAATTGCTCTGGCTGCAGACGATGAGTCCAGTAGTGAGTCCAAGGATAAGCACGCTCAGGAGAATGCTGAGGGGAAAGACGCCCGACCTGGGCAACCTCCAGGGAGGCAGGGACACCCGGGAAGCTTTGATCCAATGTTACTTCAGCTAGCCTACCAAAGATGAACCTCTAACACATACCAAGACTGCAGGCTCCATACTGGATACCTGACAGGGACATTTGCTTGGTGAGCAACATGAACTATGTGCCATTTCAATAAAGTTCAATGACAAACAAGTCACTCATAACTTCATGGGTTACCCTGCACCTGCAGAACTAATGAAGCACTCAGAGGCTTGTTGAAAACAAACACATTTAATGGTGTGTTGCCTAGCATACATAAAACAAATTAAATGGAAAGGTGTCCTCAATCACACCTATTTATAAATAACTTAAACGTGGGGCAAAAAAATAACACCAGTGATAAGTCTGTGTTGTGCCTAATGTAATTTATGTATGCATTTATGGGTGCTGCATCTTGGTGCCTTCCCCTTGATGGCTGGCATCTCCCCAGTCGCCGCAGCCTCAGCGGATGCCATGGTCACTGGCAATGGGGTGGAGGAGCTGCTGCACTCATCCGGAGTGCCCTGAGAGGAGCCCGCAGAGACGACAAGCAACTCGTGTGCCAACGTCAGGTTGCTTTGGACCTCCCTGCTCACCATTGATGGATGGGCGCCTAGCTGGGATACTGGGTGCCCAATCCTTCTCCCACACTGACACTGACCAGCTGAGGTCATTGCCGGTGTGAGGGCTTGCAGGTCCGAACTCATCCCCAGGATCCCCTGATTGAGCTCCTGAAGCAGCCTCTCCATGAGAGTCGCCCCTCTCTCCGTGGAGGAGGCAGTGCGCTCAGCCATGAGGGTCATTGCATTACTCATGCTCCACATGGACTCCTCCATAATGGAGACCATGGCATGTATCTCCGCCAGATCCTCCTGCACACCCTGCTGGACATCCAGCATCTGCTGCCTCATGGACAATTCCAGAGGCTCATCATCAGCCACCGACTGAGCATGTTCCTGGTCCCCAGCAGTCCTCTGACTGCCCGCGACTTGGGCACTCTCTGCCTCCACCTGCACCTCAAGCGATTGTGAAGTGGCCTCACCGCTGTGCCCCGCAATACTAGCTGACAATGTAATTCCCACCAAGGTGCTGGTATCTGCACTGGTGCTGCCCAAATGAGCGGTTGTGACGCTGGTGCGTTTATACCCTCTGTGTCCTCTGGGGTGAGCGGCAGTCCTTCAGGCTCCTGACCCCGATGGTCTTCTGATGAGCCTGAAAGGAAGAACAACGATGTGTCATTAGTTGAAGTCATTACATTGTTACTGTGCATGCCTGGCACCCAGATCAGGGTGCCCTCATTTTTCCATTATCGATGGGGATTCCGTGTTTGAGGCTCACAGCAATATAGAGACAACAGTGGAATGGTTGCTATGACAGACATTTTTACCTCAGTGCACTGCACTCTTACCTACCTGTGGCACCCCAACTTCACCACGGCCGGTTGACCAAGGTACATGGCACTTCTCCAGCTCCAGTGCCTCCTGCTCATCTTTGGTCAGGATTAGAAGATGGGGCGGTCCTCTGCCAGTCCACAACCTTTCAGCATTGTTGTGGGATGTCTTCTCCTGAAAGGAGAGAGGAGCATGATTAGTCCACCCTGTACCTGCATTGACTTTGCAGCCTGGCCAACCCTACCTGAGGAACACCTCGCAGGGCTCAACCGATTCGTGACCCTGGAGCTGCAAGACACTCATTCCAAGCAGCCAGGGCTCACCCCCTTGCCCACATCCTGCCTCATTGACATTTGCCACTCACACTCTAAGAACTCTGAGCTCCGGGGGCTGGGGGGAGGGCGCGGAGCACACTCCTAGCTGCTGTGCTAAGTGACCCATGCCAACATGGTACTCACCCTCCCCGATCACAGGAGATCATTGAAGTTTTTACGGCCCAGCGCCCATGTGTGCCTCATGGGAGCTGACCCTGGATGCCACCTCTTCCCAGGCATTTCTGGTGAGGTGAGGGGGGGGTCTCCTCCTCCCGTCCCTGGGGAAAAGTATATCCCGGCGTGCTGCTACCTCCTCCAGGAGGGCAGCAAGATACTCATCAGAAAACTGTGGGGCTGACTTCCCCGCCGACCTGCCCTCCCGCTTGCCCTGTTCTGCTACTATATTCTGCATGGCAATGGTGCTCCGAGTGAATGGCTGCCTTCGCATGGCTGCCTGCACCGTTTTTGAATAGGCCACCGGGTCGCCATTGGACCCGGCGGACATTGAGCTCCCGCCCCCGCCCACGCCTTCATGCTGATGTCAGAGCCGCGCATTACACTGGGCGGGCCTTAATTGGCCCACCCGTGTAAAATGGCGGTGTGGACACAATTGCGGGCAGCGGCCGGATTCCCAGCTGCCCCCGCCCACTCCCGCCGAGCCCACCCGAGGTGGGAAAAATTCAGCCCTAATTCTTTATAAGATAAAATAAATATTAATGGTTAGCTCATGTAACCAGACATCATGGTTATCAACCAGCTTTCCTGCTGTTTGACATTCTTGTTGATTAATCGTTATTTTTAACAAAGCTTGTTTTTTATTAACCTCCTCTGTCAACGATGTTCTTCACTGATACGCAGTAATAAGACAACTGATTGATCAGGGAGGGGAGGGGGGTAGTTCTTAGGTGGCATTTGTAGGGAACATGACGAAATTTCTTCAGTCAGGTACATGAAGGTCCCCAACTGAGGGTTAATGGAAAGAGGTAGAATGCAGCAAAATGATTAACCAGTTTTTAGATCTGTTAGTTTGCTATTCCAACAGAATTTCAGAATGGTGACAAAGTGATGTTGCTAGTGTGGATTTTGTATATTGGTACAACTGTATAAACGTCCTCAGCTTCAAAACCAGGCTCTGAAGCACTGAAAGTTCTTTTCTAAAGAATGTGAATGAAACTGCTTTTTACAATGTACTGAGACCTACCCTAGCGTCACCTTCCCCCAAATATATGGGTCTCACTGTAAACTTGTCAAGATTCACTAATGGCGATTTTACTCGTAGATGCATTGGTTGGTCAAGAACTACATGTCAGAAACTTTAAATTTTACTGTTTAAAGGGAAACAGTGCCATTTAAATGAATGCCTTGTTTTAATAGATTTGCTCTTAATTCCTTAGTCTTCAGTTCGCAAATGTTTTCTTTTGCATTGGGCATGTTTCTACTTTAGTTCAAAGTTGTTTCTATCAAATTGTAAGCACCAGTAAACAAAACCTGCATTTTTAAAACACATTTCTGTGCATGTTCTACTGGTTTAGTACTGGCCTATTTCAATCAATGGAAACATCATTGGAAGTATTTTATAGAGTCCTAACAGTTCAGAATGCCTTGCTTACTGGCTTTGTTTGTGCTGGCTATCAGCATGTGCAAAGGTTATTGTAGAGAATACTGTCAGTACATTTTCCTTTTTTAAAACCTTTGGTCCTGCTTTTGCAGTCAATGGTGAAGTGATGGTGCTAGACACTGACCTGAAAGAAAGCTGCCCACTCATGATCTAGCAATCTCTTTGGTGTTGATTTCACCTTTTCCAATGTTAATTTGAATATGCTGCGAAGTCGAGGGGATCGCCAAGCGTCCAACAAGTGAGGTCAACAAGCAGGATAAATAGCCATCACAATGAAGAATTCTAGCACAGAAAGTCAGGAAGTAAAATGCGCTGGTTATCCTTCACTTTTCATAAACTTAACAGAGAGCAAAGTAAAGATTGAAACGTGCTTGGTAGAAGCTAAAATATCATAAGCAATTTTTTTCTTAAACTATAGAGTTTTTATCATTGTGGAAAAATGTGATATTACACAAATATAAAATTAGTTTTTCTGGGACAGAGAGGTTGTTCAGCACTATTAATGACTTAGTACACTGCTATAATCCCAGTTGGACCTCGTTAACAAGGTGTAACTTTTACAGGGGCTTTATCAGCTGCATTACAATGTAAAAGAGAGCGTTCTCATCAATCCAGTAATTTCTAAAGGTTTCCACCTGCAGGGACTTCAACAGCACACCCTGTGGAAGAGCAGAGAATCACTAATAGCAACCTCTGGATTTCCGCGGCTCACAGTGCCTGTGCGGATGGCAGACATTTCTGTAAATTTCACAGTTGTAATGATGACTTGTGCTGACAGCTTCACCGTCATTACAAATCTTGGCCAAACTCATTTGGCACCAACACAGGAAGCACACAAGAGACAAGCGGCCTTGATTTTGACCTCTTCAGATTAGTGCTAATTTTGCCAGGAAGATGAATGCTGCTGCATGCAGAGATATTCTAGATTGCAGTTAGGATATTAAGGATGCTGTTTCTAATTCATGGTAAGAGAGGTGTTCCAGATTTTACTAAAAAGTTGTCTTCAAGCCAGGGAATCACATTACTTTACATTTAATTCTGTTTAATTCATGTAGCTGCAACCTCTATTGAATTGAAGATATAACACACAGGAAATGGCAAGATGTATTGAGTGGAAAAGACTATGGATAGAATTGTACATTCCGCTGCTGGCAGGTTTGCAGGTAGGAGGGGTCCATAAAATTTCTCAGATGGCCTTCCCACCAACCTCCCGCCCACTCTGACCTTTTCACAATTGGTGTGAGGAGTTCAACAGCAGGAGGGAAGCACAGAAAGAGACCCTGCTCGGGTGAGAAGTCGAAGTGAGGCATCTCCATCTATGGCCTCCTTTTAACATCGGGTGCCCCTCCCACAACATCTGCCCCACGAGTGTTGCTTTTCCCCCAGCCTCTCCACAAACACCACCTGCTCCCCCTCTGCCCCAGCTCCCCTCCCTGTCCTGAAAGCCCCATGCTTACCTGGTCCTGGACCCTGTGGGCTGCTTGTCATCCCATTCCTATCCACTGCAGCTTCTGGCACTGCTGCTTGGAGCATTAACCTTGGTGGTGCTGTGTTCCTGACCAACTCTTAACGTGGCAGGCCAGGAAACTTCGCCATCTGAAGAATCCTGGCCTATGAATTGGTCAGATGATTCCCTGAGTACCATAGCTGAAACTGCTGGAGCTGTTTCAATTGAAGTTATAGCCTTGTAATTATGTTATTAATATTGTAAACCAGAATTAACATTCTCCTTTCTCCTTTGCATTTTGTTAATTTGCTTTGGGAGGAGTGGTATGCATTTGTGTCAAAAGATGATTTCACAGTGTTAACTGAGGCTTAGATTTCATGCATTCTGCTCAAGTATGATTCTTGTTGCCTTATTTATCTTGCCCGAACAAATCTTTGTAGGTTTCTAGTTGCTTCATGCCATGAATGCTTTCTCACCAGATCTTGGGCTTGATGGAATATTTTATTGTTACCAGTTCTAAAAGGGGGTCCAAAGTTAGCTTTCTGGACTGGGCTTGTGCAAAAAGCCTCCTTTACATCAACATCAACAACAACAACACTTGATGGTGTTGAATTCCTTTGTAAATGTTACCAGAAAGTCCCAGTGTGTGGACATTATGTACATTAAGAATGTGAGGCTTTGAACCAGAGTCCCATGCTTTATGCATGTAATTTGCAAAATCAGTCTCAAACACGGAGACCTTTAGTGGATCAATGTTCATTTTTTGAATGTTGTCCTCAGACTTACAATGTACTGTTGAATGAACTAAAGGCCAAGAAAGGTGACTCAGCAACATCATAGGAGAGATGGTAATGTAGTGGTAATGTCACTGTCCACCTCAGCTGCCGGAATTTAAATTCGGTTAATGAAACCTGGAATTGAAAGCTGGTCTCGGTAGTGGTGACCATGAAACTATCGTCGATTATCATAAAAACCCATCTGGTTCGCTAATGACCTTTAGGGAAGGAAATCTGCCATCCCTACCCATTCTGGCCTACGTGTGACTCCAGATCCACAGTAATGTGGTTGACTCTTAAGTGTCCTTTGAAATGGCCTAGCAAGCCACTCAGGTCAAGGGCAATTAGGGATGGGCAGCAAACGTTGGCCTTGCCTGCGTCAGCCACATCCCATGAAAGAATAAAGAAAAAAATAATGGAAGGTGCAAAATATTAGGTTAGTAAACTGTTCTTTCAGTTTTAAGAGTTGAATTAGTGGACTAGTGGGATGTAAGCCTCTTTGCTCCATGAGACCTATATGTGTAATAAATAGAATATGTGTAATAAATATAAATATAGGCCCAAAGTGGCAACTGCTTCATCACGTGAGGTTTCTGCCTGGGAAAGGCTGTGATAATGAAGGATATAGGAAATGGCAGAATTTTCTTGCATGGTAAAGGTACTCCTCTGATGTATATTGTTTAGGGAAGAGTTGTACTATTATCATGACTGGACTCTGTGTGTCTTCGATAGAAGAGAGCTGGAAACCAGGCTGTTGCAAACTAGTAAACGTTTATTGACTATTTACTTTATTTATAGAGACGGACTTTAGCAGGACTCTATTCGAACCTTCTTTCTTCAGGTTCTGGTTCCATGTGACCTGATATCACTGGCGATGCACTCTAACAATTATACTATAAGAGTAAAGGGAACTGTCTGTGCTTGGTAGTTTCTGTTTCAGACTGTATCCCCTAAATAGGAATTAAATTCCCTGATACTAAACATTTCTTTGAGAATAACAAAACCTACCACATAACTAAATCGACCTTTCCTACTTGGCAAAATACAGAGGAAAAACATATTTGGGTTTGAGGGTTTGATAACTTATTTATCAATTTCAGGTCAGCTTCCTAAGCACTTCATTGAAGCCGCTTTGGAAATCAGCAGGTCAACAGGTCAGCTTTATTATTCCTAAGCTACGGCAATTGAGTTCTGGAGCTCCCTCAGGAGGTTATGATGTTTGTTTCAGAGATTAAAGATCTTGTGCCTCTCATTGGAGAGCTGCCTTCAGCTCCAAGCTGCAAGATATGATGGGGCATTGCTAAGCGGCAGAGGGCTTCACCTCATTGGAGTGAACTCTCCTGCAAACCACCCCCCTTCCTACCTGCCCACAGAGTGCTGCTGAGGGCAGCTATGAGTAAAGCTTTGTGGCTCTAAGCTATCCACCTGAAGAAAGAAGTGCTGGTAGGAAGAGAATATTTGGGGGGATAACGGGGAAAAATTATTGTTGTTGACTGGTGCTGAAGCAAAGTAGAAAATGGCAGAGCGACTGCCATTTTAATGTCCATTTAAACTGCTGCTGACACTTTCCAAACTACACCAACTTGGTTAAAGATTTCCCAGACACTTTTGAGCTTTTAAATACATTATTGTTGTCACTGTCATTGACTCTACAAAAAACAAACTCATTTGCAACACTGCACTTTTACATAGGAATAGCAATAGGCCATTCAGCCCATTCAACTGGATCATGGCTGATTATCTACCTGGGTGTCACTTTCCCGCGCTATTTCCATATCTTTTGATGTCATTAGTCTCCAGGAATCTCTCGATTTCTGTTTTGAACACGCTCAACGATTGAGCTTCCACAGACCTCTGGGGTAGAGGATTCCAAAGATTCACCATCCCCTGAATGAAGAAGTTCCTCCACATCTCAGTCTTAAATGGCCTACACCTTTTTCTGAGATTATGTCCCCTAGTTCTAGACTCGCCAGCCAGGGTCAAAACCAGATTTGAGCGCATATCAGATCAAGATCTGCAAATACTTTTCATTCACTAATGACTGCAAAATCCAGGCCAGTGTCCCATGTTGGCGCAGATCTCTCTCAAAATAGTACTGTACTGAGAAGTAAAGTCCTCCATGACTCTGGGACTGTGTCCAATGTGTAGTAAAAGATCAGCTTCACAAAAATGTTCAGTGAGGGTGCAGAAGAATAGAGTGAGTTGTTTAATCAGAAATAGAATGATACTGCAATGAAAAACTGACTGTTAAAGCAATTAATTATGTTAAGTAAAATCTGATGAAAATCTTTGCTGTACACATCAGCAGCAATATATTTTCTTTATAAAAGGGAATGATATTGTTCTGCTTCCAATAACTGGAATACATTTATTTCTTAATCCTGAGGATATTTTGTGGTTTTGATACTTTAAGACTGACATTTGCGACAAATATATACACTTGGGAGCAGTGTATTATGCAAAATAAGCCCCTATGTGTGAACGTTATAGCTCCCTTGTGCTTATATGGTTCCCCTGTTATGTGTCTGGAGTCACTCAGTGGTTTGCAGTTGCCATCAATTACCATTGTGTATTTTTAGTCATATTTTAGAAATTAATATATCTGAATATTGTCACTAATTTTAGTTTTATATTTGATTTAGGCAGTCCTACCTGATTTGCATATCATTCAGTCATTGGTGTTAAGGTGGGTGGCAGAGGTTCCAAGTACTACAGGTGTCAACAATACATTGTAATCCATCCCTAATATGTTGCGATAGATCACTGGATGGTGTTCACGTCTGAACTTTGGAGTTTGCTCCTGGCAGTGCCAGATTTCAGAGTCAGCATGAGTTGTGTTTCTCATATGTGGACATGTTTGCAATGCATACTTTTGCTTCCAAAATGTTGCCCTTTTAGACTTCTCCACTTCCCACCATTGTCAGAAACCTCATCCCCAGCACCCTACTATTCCCTCCCAAAACCACTGCTCCTGCCTACGGCCTCTAAAAGTCCGATTTCTTCAATCATAGCCCCTGCTCCCCATGTCCCACTTCCAAGATCTTCACTGTCCTGCTTGAAGCCCCATCTTTCCCTTTGTAAAGCACTGAGGCACAAATGTAAATTGTTCATTGTGCACCCTAGCTGGTGTTAACAGTCATAAGCTGGTTCAGGACATATTTTTGGACCGAAAAGAGACTGAAGGATAGGATAAGAAGGAAGAGAGTTAGGGTTGATCTTTAAAAATGGGAGAGAGTTGTTTGGGTCGATGACTTTTCATAGAATCTCACAGCGCAGAAAGAGGCCTGAGCCCACTCCTTCAAAAAGATTTGTCTGACTGCAAATTCTTATATTCACTGCTGAAACAATTATAGCTTTCGAATTGTTGTAATTCCTAATATGTGCATAAATTTGGAATCTTATTTGTTCCCAATGTGTGTTTGTACACAAATCTCTAGTTCCTGTAGCATCATCTTATTGCATTATTTCCTGATGAATTTTGCAACGCTAACCACTTACAGGACAAACATCAAAAACGACTCATACAAAAGCAAAATACTGCAGATGCTGGAAATCTGGTGCTGTCTGACCAGCTGAGTATTTTTATTTCAGATTTCCAGCATTTGCTGTAATTTGCTTTTGTATTAATGTTTATTCACTACCACTTCTCTTCCAGAAATGCCCACATTGAAGAAGCTCAGGTGCTACCTGACCTGCTGAGCATTTCCAGAATTGTCTGCGTTTAGCTAAAATCACTCCATGTATTAATCTCCTTCACCTGTGTCAAAAGAAACATTTCATTGTTGATACACTCTTATGGCTCATGGCCCTTTAATCAGCTCCACAAATACCTGTCATAGTAATATCGTAAATAATCATGGTGAGTTCACAATTGTGAAATGTTCCTAACCATTGTGGGCACCATTTCATATGATTAATGATTGACAGCAGCAGCAATTAATATGCGCCTCTGGCTAGGAGTCACCATGATTAGGGGGCTATTCAGAACATCCACCTAGGATTCAGTGGTAACACCCTTGACTCTTGAGTCAGAACATCATGGGTTCAAGCCTCATTCCAGAGACTTGAGCACATAATCTCGGCTGGCCGAGGACCGAGTCCTAAATGTCCAATCACGGCCTAAAAGCGGTGGTTTGTCTCATTGCTGTTTGTGGAATCTTTATGTGCACAAATTGCCTGTCACTGGTCTCTCATTACATGATGAAATATTTCTTGGCACTCTATATTGTAACAGTGACTACTCTTCAGGTGTGTTTCAATTTGTTTATAATTGGGACATTATGAGGTCATGGACGACGGTATATAAATATAACTCTTTCTTTCCATCTATGTATCCATCTTAATCTCGCCATCCCTTCCTCTTTCTTTTGATGCTGTTGTTCATTTTTTCCTGCCATTCTTGCATCTGTCCTGGTGAGTGATTGACAAAAAGCTTTGACAGCATCTCTCTTTTTTCAGTTAAATGTTTTAAAGGAAACAAAAGCTGCCATTATTTCCAACTATCAATGGGAACTCCAAGCCCTAGGCTTTGTTCAAAACTATATGAACTAATTGTTCCTGAGGGGACATCAGAGAGAATTTACTGTCATCATGCAACAATAATTGGCAGTAGTGTTTTTGTATAATGCTAGATTTCTTGCATGTCCATCTCCCTATTTGGCCCTCCATTGGCAGCCATGTCTTCAGCTACCGAGGCCTCATTCTCTGAACATCCTTTACTATACCTCACTGTCTCTTCACTTCCCTCTCCTTTAAGATGCTCCTTAAAACCCATCACTTAGAAGGGATGACCAAAAGCTATTCAAATATCTCTACCTTTGGTTCAGTGTCCATTTTTGTCAGATTATGCCTCTGTAAAGCGCACTGGGTTGTTTCTCTACATTAAAGGTTCTAGATAACTACAAGTTGCTGTTGTTAAATAGGTTTTCCTCAATTGAATTAGAAATGCTATTTCTCCGAATTTGCCTCATTCCGTGAAGCATTAGAATGCATTTCCATTGCAGCTTTAGCTTGTTTGGAGCACCGTGGTGCTGGGGCAGATCACACACTCGGCATCTTGTCAAAGACCTGCTCCTAATGATGTGCTTTGCCCAGAGAAGTGTTTTTGTACAGGAGTGCTTTGTTACATCCGAGACTAATTAACCTCAGTAGCGGATGGTACACCACTGTTTGATCCTCCTCTGCCAACCCAAAGAACTTCCTTATCACTGACTCAATCAGCTTCTGTTCCAATATGTTGATATTACAGGCAGATTCCCTGTGATACTTCTCCTCCTGTCAGGTCCGAGGATACTCTGAGTAACAACAGCAGCAATCACAGAGTGTATCATTTTGTTAGGAACATGCTACCATATGCAACGGGCGCATCTTTTTAAAGTCACAAGTGTAGTTTCTCGGTTTCTTAGCAGTAATCATTCTGAGGCAGGTTCTCTGGGCAGCTAGAGGTCAGACTGGCTTTCTCTTCTTTATAAGTTTGGGTGTTATTCCTGAAGGATATTCCACTGAAATTTGGAAATTATGGGTTTTCATTTTCTCGAACTAATATTTTTTTAAGTGTGACAGTGAAATCGCTGCAAGCGGCATCATACTGCATGAACATTGATGGGAATATCTCAGATGTTAAATATGTGTCCTTGTAACACATTTCCAATAAGCTGTTTCCAGCACGCTTTCATGAGGGAGGGAGGGAGAGAATCAAAATGGGAAAGAAAGAGAGACATACAAACTAGATTGAGAGAGAGACAGCTACACACAAAATGGGGGGAGAGAGAGAGAGACAGACAAACTGGTGAGAGAGTGAGACATACACAGAAACTGCAGATAGAGAGAGAGACAGACACAAACTGGAGAGAGAGAGACACACAGAAACTGGAGGGAGAGAAAGACACACACACAAAATGGAGAGAGAGACACACACACAAACTGGAGAGAGACACACACACACACAAACTGGAGAGAGAGAGACACACACACAAACTGGAGAGAGAGAGAGACGCACACAAACCGGAGAGACAGAGAGACGCACACAAACCGGAAAGAGAGAGAGACGCACACAAACCGGAGAGAGAGAGAGAGAGACGCACACAAACTGGAGAGAGAGAGAGAGACGCACACAAACTGGAGAGAGAGAGAGAGACGCACACAAACTGGAGAGAGAGAGAGACGCACACAAACTGGAGAGAGAGACGCACACAAACTGGAGAGAGAGACGCACACAAACTGGAGAGAGAGACGCACACAAACTGGAGAGAGAGACGCACACAAACTGGAGAGAGAGAGAGAGACGCACACAAACTGGAGAGAGAGAGAAAGACGCACACAAACTGGAGAGTCAGAGACACACACACAAACTGGAGAGAGGGAGACACACGCAAGCTGGAGAGAGACACACACGCAAACTGGAGAGAGAGAGACCCAAGCAAACTGGAGAGAGAGAGACCCAAGCAAACTGGAGAGAGAGAGACCCAAGCAAACTGGAGAGAGAGAGACCCACGCAAACTGGAGAGGGAGAGACACACGCAACCTGGAGAGGGAGAGACACACGCAACCTGGAGAGGGAGAGACACACGCAACCTGGAGAGGGAGAGACACACGCAACCTGGAGAGGGAGAGACACACGCAAACTGGAGAGGGAGAGACACACGCAAACTGGAGAGGGAGAGACACACGCAAACTGGAGAGGGAGAGACCCACGCAAACTGGAGAGGGAGAGACCCACGCAAACTGGAGAGGGAGAGACCCACGCAAACTGGAGAGGGAGAGACCCACGCAAACTGGAGAGGGAGAGACCCACGCAAACTGGAGAGGGAGAGACCCACGCAAACTGGAGAGGGAGAGACCCACGCAAACTGGAGAGGGAGAGACCCACGCAAACTGGAGAGGGAGAGACCCACGCAAACTGGAGAGGGAGAGACCCACGCAAACTGGAGAGGGAGAGACCCACGCAAACTGGAGAGGGAGAGACCCACGCAAACTGGAGAGGGAGAGACCCACGCAAACTGGAGAGGGAGAGACCCACGCAAACTGGAGAGGGAGAGACCCACGCAAACTGGAGAGGGAGAGACCCACGCAAACTGGAGAGGGAGAGACCCACGCAAACTGGAGAGGGAGAGACCCACGCAAACTGGAGAGGGAGAGACCCACGCAAACTGGAGAGGGAGAGACCCACGCAAACTGGAGAGGGAGAGACCCACGCAAACTGGAGAGGGAGAGACCCACGCAAACTGGAGAGGGAGAGACCCACGCAAACTGGAGAGGGAGAGACCCACGCAAACTGGAGAGGGAGAGACCCACGCAAACTGGAGAGGGAGAGACCCACGCAAACTGGAGAGGGAGAGACCCACGCAAACTGGAGAGGGAGAGACCCACGCAAACTGGAGAGGGAGAGACCCACGCAAACTGGAGAGGGAGAGACCCACGCAAACTGGAGAGGGAGAGACCCACGCAAACTGGAGAGGGAGAGACCCACGCAAACTGGAGAGGGAGAGACCCACGCAAACTGGAGAGGGAGAGACCCACGCAAACTGGAGAGGGAGAGACCCACGCAAACTGGAGAGGGAGAGACCCACGCAAACTGGAGAGGGAGAGACCCACGCAAACTGGAGAGGGAGAGACCCACGCAAACTGGAGAGGGAGAGACCCACGCAAACTGGAGAGGGAGAGACCCACGCAAACTGGAGAGGGAGAGACCCACGCAAACTGGAGAGGGAGAGACCCACGCAAACTGGAGAGGGAGAGACCCACGCAAACTGGAGAGGGAGAGACCCACGCAAACTGGAGAGGGAGAGACCCACGCAAACTGGAGAGGGAGAGACCCACGCAAACTGGAGAGGGAGAGAGACACGCAAACTGGAGAGGGAGAGAGAGACACGCAAACTGGAGAGGGAGAGAGAGACACGCAAACTGGAGAGGGAGAGAGAGACGCACGCAAACTGGAGAGGGAGAGAGAGACGCACGCAAACTGGAGAGGGAGAGAGAGACGCACGCAAACTGGAGAGGGAGAGAGAGACGCACGCAAACTGGAGAGGGAGAGAGAGACGCACGCAAACTGGAGAGGGAGAGAGAGACGCACGCAAACTGGAGAGGGAGAGAGAGACGCACGCAAACTGGAGAGGGAGAGAGAGACGCACGCAAACTGGAGAGGGAGAGAGAGACGCACGCAAACTGGAGAGGGAGAGAGAGACGCACGCAAACTGGAGAGGGAGAGAGAGACGCACGCAAACTGGAGAGGGAGAGAGAGACACACGCAAACTGGAGAGGGAGAGAGAGACACACGCAAACTGGAGAGGGAGAGAGAGACACACGCAAACTGGAGAGGGAGAGAGAGACACACGCAAACTGGAGAGGGAGAGAGAGACACACGCAAACTGGAGAGGGAGAGAGAGACACACGCAAACTGGAGAGGGAGAGAGAGACACACGCAAACTGGAGAGGGAGAGAGAGACACACGCAAACTGGAGAGGGAGAGAGAGACACACGCAAACTGGAGAGGGAGAGAGAGACACACGCAAACTGGAGAGGGAGAGAGAGACACACGCAAACTGGAGAGGGAGAGAGAGACACACGCAAACTGGAGAGGGAGAGAGAGACACACGCAAACTGGAGAGGGAGAGAGAGACACACGCAAACTGGAGAGGGAGAGAGAGACACACGCAAACTGGAGAGGGAGAGAGAGACACACGCAAACTGGAGAGGGAGAGAGAGACACACGCAAACTGGAGAGGGAGAGAGAGACACACGCAAACTGGAGAGGGAGAGAGAGACACACGCAAACTGGAGAGGGAGAGAGAGACACACGCAAACTGGAGAGGGAGAGAGAGACACACGCAAACTGGAGAGGGAGAGAGAGACACACGCAAACTGGAGAGGGAGAGAGAGACACACGCAAACTGGAGAGGGAGAGAGAGACACACGCAAACTGGAGAGGGAGAGAGAGACACACGCAAACTGGAGAGGGAGAGAGAGACACACGCAAACTGGAGAGGGAGAGAGAGACACACGCAAACTGGAGAGGGAGAGAGAGACACACGCAAACTGGAGAGGGAGAGAGAGACACACGCAAACTGGAGAGGGAGAGAGAGACACACGCAAACTGGAGAGGGAGAGAGAGACACACGCAAACTGGAGAGGGAGAGAGAGACACACGCAAACTGGAGAGGGAGAGAGAGACACACGCAAACTGGAGAGGGAGAGAGAGACACACGCAAACTGGAGAGGGAGAGAGAGACACACGCAAACTGGAGAGGGAGAGAGAGACACACGCAAACTGGAGAGGGAGAGAGAGACACACGCAAACTGGAGAGGGAGAGAGAGACACACGCAAACTGGAGAGGGAGAGAGAGACACACGCAAACTGGAGAGGGAGAGAGAGACACACGCAAACTGGAGAGGGAGAGAGAGACACACTCAAACTGGAGAGAGAGAGAGAGACACACGCAAACTGGAGAGAGAGAGAGAGACACACGCAAACTGGAGAGGGAGAGAGAGACACACGCAAACTGGAGAGAGAGAGAGAGACACACGCAAACTGGAGAGAGAGAGAGAGACACACGCAAACTGGAGAGAGAGAGAGAGACACACGCAAACTGGAGAGAGAGAGAGAGACACACGCAAACTGGAGAGAGAGAGAGAGAGACACACGCAAACTGGAGAGGGAGAGAGAGAGACACACGCAAACTGGAGAGAGAGAGAGAGAGACACACGCAAACTGGAGAGAGAGAGAGAGAGACACACGCAAACTGGAGAGAGAGAGAGAGAGAGACACACGCAAACTGGAGAGAGAGAGAGAGACACACGCAAACTGGAGAGAGAGAGAGAGAGACACACGCAAACTGGAGAGAGAGAGAGAGAGAGACACACGCAAACTGGAGAGAGAGAGAGAGAGACACACGCAAACTGGAGAGAGAGAGAGAGAGACACACGCAAACTGGAGAGAGAGAGAGAGAGACACACGCAAACTGGAGAGAGAGAGAGAGAGACACACGCAAACTGGAGAGAGAGAGAGAGAGACACACGCAAACTGGAGAGAGAGAGAGAGAGACACACGCAAACTGGAGAGAGAGAGAGAGAGACACACGCAAACTGGAGAGAGAGAGAGAGAGACACACGCAAACTGGAGAGAGAGAGAGAGAGACACACGCAAACTGGAGAGAGAGAGAGAGAGACACACGCAAACTGGAGAGAGAGAGAGAGAGACACACGCAAACTGGAGAGAGAGGCACAAACTGGAGAGACAGAGACGCACAAACTGGAGAGAGAGTGACGCACAAACTGGAGAGAGAGTGACACACACGAACTGGAGAGAGAGTGACACACACGAACTGGAGAGAGAGTGACACACACGAACTGGAGAGAGAGTGACACACACGAACTGGAGAGAGAGTGACACACACGAACTGGAGAGAGAGTGACACACACGAACTGGAGAGAGAGTGACACACACGAACTGGAGAGAGAGTGACACACACGAACTGGAGAGAGAGTGACACACACGAACTGGAGAGAGAGTGACACACACGAACTGGAGAGAGAGTGACACACACGAACTGGAGAGAGAGTGACACACACGAACTGGAGAGAGAGTGACACACACGAACTGGAGAGAGAGTGACACACACGAACTGGAGAGAGAGTGACACACACGAACTGGAGAGAGAGTGACACACACGAACTGGAGAGAGAGTGACACACACGAACTGGAGAGAGAGTGACACACACGAACTGGAGAGAGAGTGACACACACGAACTGGAGAGAGAGTGACACACACGAACTGGAGAGAGAGTGACACACACGAACTGGAGAGAGAGTGACACACACGAACTGGAGAGAGAGTGACACACACGAACTGGAGAGAGAGTGACACACACGAACTGGAGAGAGAGTGACACACACGAACTGGAGAGAGAGTGACACACACGAACTGGAGAGAGAGTGACACACACGAACTGGAGAGAGAGTGACACACACGAACTGGAGAGAGAGTGACACACACGAACTGGAGAGAGAGTGACACACACGAACTGGAGAGAGAGTGACACACACGAACTGGAGAGAGAGTGACACACACGAACTGGAGAGAGAGTGACACACACGAACTGGAGAGAGAGTGACACACACGAACTGGAGAGAGAGTGACACACACGAACTGGAGAGAGAGTGACACACACGAACTGGAGAGAGAGTGACACACACGAACTGGAGAGAGAGTGACACACACGAACTGGAGAGAGAGTGACACACACGAACTGGAGAGAGAGTGACACACACGAACTGGAGAGAGAGTGACACACACGAACTGGAGAGAGAGTGACACACACGAACTGGAGAGAGAGTGACACACACGAACTGGAGAGAGAGTGACACACACGAACTGGAGAGAGAGTGACACACACGAACTGGAGAGAGAGTGACACACACAAACTGGAGAGAGAGACACACACACACACACAAACTGGAGAGAGAGACACACACACACACACAAACTGGAGAGAGAGACACACACACACACACAAACTGGAGAGAGAGACACACACACACACACAATCTGGAGAGAGAGACACACACACTCAAACTGGAGAGAGAGACACACAAACTGGAGAGAGAGACACACAAACTGGAGAGAGAGACACACAAACTGGAGAGAGAGACACACAAACTGGAGAGAGAGACACACAAACTGGAGAGAGAGACACACAAACTGGAGAGAGAGACACACAAACTGGAGAGAGAGACACACAAACTGGAGAGAGAGACACACAAACTGGAGAGAGAGACACACAAACTGGAGCGAGAGACACACAAACTGGAGAGAGAGACACACAAACTGGAGAGAGAGACACACAAACTGGAGAGAGAGACACACAAACTGGAGAGAGAGACACACAAACTGGAGAGAGAGACACACAAACTGGAGAAAGAGACACACAAACTGGAGAGAGTGAGAGTCACAAACTGGAGAGAGACACACACTGGAGAGAGACACACACTGGAGAGAGACACACAAACTGGAGAGAGACACACAAACTGGCGAGAGACACACAAACTGGCGAGAGACACACAAACTGGCGAGAGACACACAAACTGGAGAGAGACACACAAACTGGAGAGAGACACACAAACTGGAGAGAGACACACAAACTGGAGAGAGACACACAAACTGGAGAGAGACACACAAACTGGAGAGAGACACACAAACTGGAGAGAGACACACAAACTGGAGAGAGACACACAAACTGGAGAGAGACACACAAACTGGAGAGAGACACACAAACTGGAGAGAGACACACAAACTGGAGAGAGACACACAAACTGGAGAGAGACACACAAACTGGAGAGAGACACACAAACTGGAGAGAGACACACAAACTGGAGAGAGACACACAAACTGGAGAGAGACACACAAACTGGAGAGAGACACACAAACTGGAGAGAGACACACAAACTGGAGAGAGACACACAAACTGGAGAGAGACACACAAACTGGAGAGAGACACACAAACTGGAGAGAGACACACAAACTGGAGAGAGACACACAAACTGGAGAGAGACACACAAACTGGAGAGAGACACACAAACTGGAGAGAGACACACAAACTGGAGAGAGACACACAAACTGGAGAGAGACACACAAACTGGAGAGAGACACACAAACTGGAGAGAGACACACAAACTGGAGAGAGACACACAAACTGGAGAGAGACACACAAACTGGAGAGAGACACACAAACTGGAGAGAGACACACAAACTGGAGAGAGACACACAAACTGGAGAGAGAGACACACACAATCTGGAGAGAGAGATAAACACACGCACAAACTGGAGCGAGAGAGAGAGAGACAAACTGGAGCGAGAGAGAGAGAGACAAACTGGAGCGAGAGAGAGAGAGACAAACTGGAGCGAGAGAGAGAGAGACAAACTGGAGCGAGAGAGAGAGAGACAAACTGGAGCGAGAGAGAGAGAGACAAACTGGAGCGAGAGAGAGAGAGACAAACTGGAGCGAGAGAGAGAGAGACAAACTGGAGCGAGAGAGAGAGAGACAAACTGGAGCGAGAGAGAGAGAGACAAACTGGAGCGAGAGAGAGAGAGACAAACTGGAGCGAGAGAGAGAGAGACAAACTGGAGCGAGAGAGAGAGACAAACTGGAGCGAGAGAGAGACAAACTGGAGCGAGAGAGAGAGACAAACTGGAGCGCGAGAGAGAGAGACAAACTGGAGCGAGAGAGAGAGAGACAAACTGGAGCGAGAGAGAGAGAGACAAACTGGAGCGAGAGAGAGAGAGACAAACTGGAGCGAGAGAGAGAGAGACAAACTGGAGCGAGAGAGAGAGAGACAATCTGGAGCGAGAGAGAGACACACACAATCTGGAGCGAGAGAGAGACACACACAATCTGGAGCGAGAGAGAGACACACACAATCTGGAGCGAGAGAGAGACACACACAATCTGGAGCGAGAGAGAGACACACACAATCTGGAGCGAGAGAGAGACACACACAATCTGGAGCGAGAGAGAGACACACACAATCTGGAGCGAGAGAGAGACACACACAATCTGGAGCGAGAGAGAGACACACACAATCTGGAGCGAGAGAGAGACACACACAATCTGGAGCGAGAGAGAGACACACACAATCTGGAGCGAGAGAGAGACACACACAATCTGGAGCGAGAGAGAGACACACACAATCTGGAGCGAGAGAGAGACACACACAATCTGGAGCGAGAGAGAGACACACACAATCTGGAGCGAGAGAGAGACACACACAATCTGGAGCGAGAGAGAGACACACACAATCTGGAGCGAGAGAGAGACACACACAATCTGGAGCGAGAGAGAGACACACACAATCTGGAGCGAGAGAGAGACACACACAATCTGGAGCGAGAGAGAGACACACACAATCTGGAGCGAGAGAGAGACACACACAATCTGGAGCGAGAGAGAGACACACACAATCTGGAGCGAGAGAGAGACACACACAATCTGGAGCGAGAGAGAGACACACACAATCTGGAGCGAGAGAGAGACACACACAATCTGGAGCGAGAGAGAGACACACACAATCTGGAGCGAGAGAGAGACACACACAATCTGGAGCGAGAGAGAGACACACACAATCTGGAGCGAGAGAGACACACACAATCTGGAGCGAGAGAGAGACACACACAATCTGGAGCGAGAGAGAGACACACACAATCTGGAGCGAGAGAGAGACACACACAATCTGGAGCGAGAGAGAGACACACACAATCTGGAGCGAGAGAGAGACACACACAATCTGGAGCGAGAGAGAGACACACACAATCTGGAGCGAGAGAGAGACACACACAATCTGGAGCGAGAGAGAGACACACACAATCTGGAGCGAGAGAGAGACACACAATCTGGAGCGACAGAGAGACACACAATCTGGAGCGACAGAGAGACACACAATCTGGAGCGACAGAGAGACACACAATCTGGAGCGACAGAGAGACACACAATCTGGAGCGACAGAGAGACACACAATCTGGAGCGACAGAGAGACACACAATCTGGAGCGACAGAGAGACACACAATCTGGAGCGACAGAGAGACACACAATCTGGAGCGAGAGAGAGACACACAATCTGGAGCGAGAGAGAGACACACAATCTGGAGCGAGAGAGAGACACACAATCTGGAGCGAGAGAGAGACACACAATCTGGAGCGAGAAGAGAGACACACAATCTGGAGCGACAGAGAGACACACAATCTGGAGCGACAGAGAGACACACAATCTGGAGCGACAGAGAGACACACAATCTGGAGCGACAGAGAGACACACAATCTGGAGCGACAGAGAGACACACAATCTGGAGCGACAGAGAGACACACAATCTGGAGCGACAGAGAGACACACAATCTGGAGCGAGAGAGAGACACACAATCTGGAGCGAGAGAGAGACACACAATCTGGAGCGAGAGAGAGACACACAATCTGGAGCGAGAGAGAGACACACAATCTGGAGCGAGAGAGAGACACACAATCTGGAGCGAGAGAGAGACACACAATCTGGAGCGAGAGAGAGACACACAATCTGGAGCGAGAGAGAGACACACAATCTGGAGCGACAGAGAGACACACAATCTGGAGCGACAGAGAGACACACAATCTGGAGCGACAGAGAGACACACAATCTGGAGCGACAGACAGACACACAATCTGGAGCGACAGACAGACACACAATCTGGAGCGACAGACAGACACACAATCTGGAGCGACAGACAGACACACAATCTGGAGCGACAGACAGACACACAATCTGGAGCGACAGACAGACACACAATCTGGAGCGACAGACAGACACACAATCTGGAGCGACAGACAGACACACAATCTGGAGCGACAGACAGACACACAATCTGGAGCGACAGACAGACACACAATCTGGAGCGACAGACAGACACACAATCTGGAGCGACAGACAGACACACAATCTGGAGCGACAGACAGACACACAATCTGGAGCGACAGACAGACACACAATCTGGAGCGACAGACAGACACACAATCTGGAGCGACAGACAGACACACAATCTGGAGCGACAGACAGACACACAATCTGGAGCGACAGACAGACACACAATCTGGAGCGACAGACAGACACACAATCTGGAGCGACAGACAGACACACAATCTGGAGCGACAGACAGACACACAATCTGGAGCGACAGACAGACACACAATCTGGAGCGACAGACAGACACACAATCTGGAGCGACAGACAGACACACAATCTGGAGCGACAGACAGACACACAATCTGGAGCGACAGACAGACACACAATCTGGAGCGACAGACAGACACACAATCTGGAGCGACAGACAGACACACAATCTGGAGCGACAGACAGACACACAATCTGGAGCGACAGACAGACACACAATCTGGAGCGACAGACAGACACACAATCTGGAGCGACAGACAGACACACAATCTGGAGCGACAGACAGACACACAATCTGGAGCGACAGACAGACACACAATCTGGAGCGACAGACAGACACACAAACTGCAGAGAAAGAGACAGACACACAAACTGGAGCGAGAGACACACACACACAAACTGGAGCGAGAGACACACACACACAAACTGGAGCGAGACACACACACACAGAAACTGGAGAGAGAGACACTCACACACAGAAACTGGAGAGAGAGACACTCACACACAGAAACTGGAGAGAGAGACACTCACACACAGAAACTGGAGAGAGAGACACACACACACACACACACACACACACACAAAAACTGGAGAGAGAGACACACGCTAACTGGAGGGAGGCACACACAGAAACTGGAGAGAGAGACACACACATGCGCACCAGCTGGAGAGACAGACACACAAACTGGAGAGAGCGAGAGACACAAACAGGAGAGAGAGAGAGAGAGAGAGACACAAACTAGAGGGAGAGAGACAAACTGCAGAGAGACACACAAACTGGAGAGAGAGAGACACACAAACTGGAAAGAGAGAGACACACACAAACTGGAGAGAGAGTGAGACACACAAACTGGAGAGAGAGTGAGACACACAAACTGGAGAGAGAGCGAGACACACAAACTGGAGAGAGAGCGAGACACACAAACTGGAGAGAGAGCGAGACACACAAACTGGAGAGAGAGCGAGACACACAAACTGGATTGAGAGAGAGAGAGAGACAAACTGGAGTGAGAGAGAGGGAGAGACAAACTGGAGTGAGAGAGAGGGAGAGACAAACTGGAGTGAGAGAGAGGGAGAGACAAACTGGAGTGAGAGAGAGAGAGAGAGACAAACTGGAGTGAGAGAGAGAGAGAGAGACAAACTGGAGTGAGAGAGAGACAAACTGGAGAGAGGTACACACACACAAACTGGAGGGACAGACAGACACACAAACTGGAGAGAGAGAGGCACACGCAAACTGCAGCGAGAGACACACACACAAACTGGGGAGTGAGACACACACATACACAAACTGGGGAGTGAGACACACACATACACAAACTGGGGAGAGAGACACACACATACACAAACTGGGGAGAGAGACACACACACACACAAACGGGGGAGAGAGCGACACACACACACAAACTGGAGAGACACACACAAACTGGAGAGACACACACAAACTGGAGAGAGAGACACAAACTGGAGAGAGAGAAAGACACACACACACAATCTGGAGAGAGACACACACACACTCAATCTGGAGAGAGAGGCACACACTCAAACTGGAGAGAGACACACACAAACTGGAGAGAGAGACACAAACTGGAGAGAGAGAGAGACACAAACTGGAGAGAGAGAGAGACACAAACTGGAGAGAGAGAGAGACACAAACTGGAGAGAGAGAGAGACACAAACTGGAGAGAGAGAGACACACAAACTGGAGAGAGAGAGACACACAAACTGGAGAGAGAGAGACACACAAACTGGAGAGAGAGAGACACACAAACTGGAGAGAGAGAGACACACAAACTGGAGAGAGAGAGACACACAAACTGGAGAGAGAGAGACACACAAACTGGAGAGAGAGAGACACACAAACTGGAGAGAGAGAGAGACACACAAACTGGAGAGAGAGAGAGACACACAAACTGGAGAGAGAGAGAGACACACAAACTGGAGAGAGAGAGAGACACACAAACTGGAGAGAGAGAGAGACACACAAACTGGAGAGAGAGAGAGACACACAAACTGGAGAGAGAGAGAGACACACAAACTGGAGAGAGAGAGAGACACACAAACTGGAGAGAGAGAGAGACACACAAACTGGAGAGAGAGAGAGACACACAAACTGGAGAGAGAGAGAGACACACAAACTGGAGAGAGAGAGAGACACACAAACTGGAGAGAGAGAGAGACACACAAACTGGAGAGAGAGAGAGACACACAATCTGGAGCGAGAGAGAGAGAGACAAACTCGAGAGAGAGAGAGACAAACTGGAGCGAGAGAGAGAGAGACAAACTGGAGCGAGAGAGAGAGAGACAAACTGGAGCGAGAGAGAGAGAGACAAACTGGAGCGAGAGAGAGAGAGACAAACTGGAGCGAGAGAGAGAGAGACAAACTGGAGCGAGAGAGAGAGAGACAAACTGGAGCGAGAGAGAGAGAGACAAACTGGAGCGAGAGAGAGAGAGACAAACTGGAGCGAGAGAGAGAGAGAGACACACACAATCTGGAGCGAGAGAGAGACACACAATCTGGAGCGAGAGAGAGACACACAATCTGGAGCGAGAGAGAGACACACAATCTGGAGCGAGAGAGACACACACAATCTGGAGCGAGAGAGACACACACAATCTGGAGCGAGAGAGACACACACAATCTGGAGCGAGAGAGACACACACAATCTGGAGCGAGAGAGACACACACAATCTGGAGCGAGAGAGACACACACAATCTGGAGCGAGAGAGACACACACAATCTGGAGCGAGAGAGACACACACAATCTGGAGCGAGAGAGACACACACAATCTGGAGCGAGAGAGACACACACAATCTGGAGCGAGAGAGACACACACAATCTGGAGCGAGAGAGACACACACAATCTGGAGCGAGAGAGACACACACAATCTGGAGCGAGAGAGAGACACACAATCTGGAGCGAGAGAGAGACACACAATCTGGAGCGAGAGAGAGACACACAATCTGGAGCGAGAGAGAGACACACAATCTGGAGCGAGAGAGAGACACACAATCTGGAGCGAGAGAGAGACACACAATCTGGAGCGAGAGAGAGACACACAATCTGGAGCGAGAGAGAGACACACAATCTGGAGCGAGAGAGAGACACACAATCTGGAGCGAGAGAGAGACACACAATCTGGAGCGAGAGAGAGACACACAATCTGGAGCGAGAGAGAGACACACAATCTGGAGCGAGAGAGAGACACACAATCTGGAGCGAGAGAGAGACACACAATCTGGAGCGACAGAGAGACACACAATCTGGAGCGACAGAGAGACACACAATCTGGAGCGACAGAGAGACACACAATCTGGAGCGACAGAGAGACACACAATCTGGAGCGACAGAGAGACACACAATCTGGAGCGACAGAGAGACACACAATCTGGAGCGAGAGAGAGACACACAATCTGGAGCGAGAGAGAGACACACAATCTGGAGCGAGAGAGAGACACACAATCTGGAGCGAGAGAGAGACACACAATCTGGAGCGAGAGAGAGACACACAATCTGGAGCGAGAGAGAGACACACAATCTGGAGCGAGAGAGAGACACACAATCTGGAGCGAGAGAGAGACACACAATCTGGAGCGAGAGAGAGACACACAATCTGGAGCGAGAGAGAGACACACAATCTGGAGCGAGAGAGAGACACACAATCTGGAGCGAGAGAGAGACACACAATCTGGAGCGAGAGAGAGACACACAATCTGGAGCGAGAGAGAGACACACAATCTGGAGCGAGAGAGAGACACACAATCTGGAGCGAGAGAGAGACACACAATCTGGAGCGAGAGAGAGACACACAATCTGGAGCGAGAGAGAGACACACAATCTGGAGCGAGAGAGAGACACACAATCTGGAGCGAGAGAGAGACACACAATCTGGAGCGACAGAGAGACACACAATCTGGAGCGACAGAGAGACACACAATCTGGAGCGACAGACAGATACACAATCTGGAGCGACAGACAGATACACAAACTGCAGAGAAAGAGACACACACACAAACTGCAGAGAAAGAGACACACACACAAACTGGAGCGAGAGACACACACACACAAACTGGAGCGAGAGACACACACACACAAACTGGAGCGAGAGACACACACACACAAACTGGAGCGAGAGACACACACACACAAACTGGAGCGAGACACACACACACAGAAACTGGAGAGAGAGACACACACACACACACACACACACACACACACAAAAACTGGAGAGAGAGACACACGCTAACTGGAGGGAGGCACACACAGAAACTGGAGAGAGAGACACACACATGCGCACCAGCTGGAGAGACAGACACACAAACTGGAGAGAGCGAGAGACACAAACAGGAGAGAGAGAGAGAGAGAGAGAGACACAAACTAGAGGGAGAGAGACAAACTGCAGAGAGACACACAAACTGGAGAGAGAGAGACACACAAACTGGAAAGAGAGAGACACACAAACTGGAGAGAGAGAGACACACACAAACTGGAGAGAGAGCGAGACACACAAACTGGAGAGAGAGCGAGACACACAAACTGGAGAGAGAGCGAGACACACAAACTGGAGAGAGAGCGAGACACACAAACTGGAGAGAGAGAGAGAGACAAACTGGATTGAGAGAGAGGGAGAGACAAACTGGAGTGAGAGAGAGGGAGAGACAAACTGGAGTGAGAGAGAGGGAGAGACAAACTGGAGTGAGAGAGAGGGAGAGACAAACTGGAGTGAGAGAGAGGGAGAGACAAACTGGAGTGAGAGAGAGAGAGAGACAAACTGGAGTGAGAGAGAGACAAACTGGAGAGAGGTACACACACACAAACTGGAGGGACAGACAGACACACAAACTGGAGAGAGAGAGGCACACGCAAACTGCAGCGAGAGACACACACACAAACTGGGGAGTGAGACACACACATACACAAACTGGGGAGTGAGACACACACATACACAAACTGGGGAGAGAGACACACACATACACAAACTAGGGAGAGAGACACACACACACACAAACGGGGGAGAGAGCGACACACACACACAAACTGGAGAGACACACACAAACTGGAGAGACACACACGAACTGGAGAGAGAGACACAAACTGGAGAGAGAGAAAGACACACACACACAATCTGGAGAGAGACACACACACACTCAATCTGGAGAGAGAGGCACACACTCAAACTGGAGAGAGAGACACAAACTGGAGAGAGAGAGACACACAAACTGGAGAGAGAGAGACACACAAACTGGAGAGAGAGAGACACACAAACTGGAGAGAGAGAGACACACAAACTGGAGAGAGAGAGAGACACACAAACTGGAGAGAGAGAGAGACACACAAACTGGAGAGAGAGAGAGACACACAAACTGGAGAGAGAGAGAGACACACAAACTGGAGAGAGAGAGAGACACACAAACTGGAGAGAGAGAGAGACACACAAACTGGAGAGAGAGAGAGACACACAAACTGGAGAGAGAGAGAGACACACAAACTGGAGAGAGAGAGAGACACACAAACTGGAGAGAGAGAGAGACACACAAACTGGAGAGAGAGAGAGACACACAAACTGGAGAGAGAGAGAGACACACAAACTGGAGAGAGAGAGAGACACACAAACTGGAGAGAGAGAGAGACACACAAACTGGAGAGAGAGAGAGACACACAAACTGGAGAGAGAGAGAGACACACAAACTGGAGAGAGAGAGAGACACACAAACTGGAGAGAGAGAGAGACACACAAACTGGAGAGAGAGAGAGACACACAAACTGGAGAGAGAGAGAGACACACAAACTGGAGAGAGAGAGAGACACACAAACTGGAGAGAGAGAAAGACACACACAAACTGGAGAGAGAGCCAAACACACACACAAACTGGAGAGAGAGCCAAACACACACACAAACTGGAGAGAGAGACACACACAAACTGGAGAGAGAGGCACGCACACACACAAACTGGAGAGAGAGGCACACACACACACAAACTGGAGAGAGAGGCACACACACACAAACCGCAGAGACACGCACACACACACAAACTGGAGAGAGAGAGACACACACACAAACTGGAGAGAGAGAGACACACACAATCTGGAGAGAGAGACAAACACACTCAAACTGGGGAGAGAGACACACAAACTGGAGAGAGAGACACACAAACTGGAGAGAGAGACACACAAACTGGAGAGAGAGACACACAAACTGGAGAGAGAGACACACAAACTGGAGAGAGAGACACACAAACTGGAGAGAGAGACACACAGACTGGAGAGAGAGACACACAGACTGGAGAGAGAGACACACAAACTGGAGAGAGAGACACACAAACTGGAGAGAGACACACAAACTGGAGAGAGAGACACAAACTGGAGAGAGAGACACAAACTGGAGAGAGAGACACAAACTGGAGAGAGAGACACAAACTGGAGAGAGAGACACAAACTGGAGAGAGAGACACAAACTGGAGAGAGAGACACAAACTGGAGAGAGAGACACAAACTGGAGAGAGACACAAACTGGAGAGAGAGACACAAACTGGAGAGAGAGACACAAACTGGAGAGAGAGACACAAACTGGAGAGAGAGACACAAACTGGAGAGAGAGACACAAACTGGAGAGAGAGAAAGACACACACAAACTGGAGAGAGAGACACACACACACACACACAAACTGGAGAGAGAGACACACACACACACACACAAACTGGAGAGAGAGACACACATACACAAACCGCAGAGACACACACACACACACAAACCGGAGAGAGAGACACACACACACAATCTGGAGAGAGAGACACACACACTCAAACTGGAGAGAGAGACACACAAACTGGAGAAAGAAAGACACAAACTGGAGAGAGAGAAAGACACACAAACTGGAGAGGGAGACACACACAATCTGGAGAGAGAGATAAACACACGCACAAACTGGAGAGAGAGATAAAGACACACACAAACCGGAGAGAGAGAGACACACACACAATCTGGAGAGAGAGACACACACTCAAACTGGAGAGAGAGACACACAAACTGGAGAGAGAGACACACAAACTGGAGAGAGAGACACACAAACTGGAGAGAGAGAGACACACAAACTGGAGAGAGAGAGACACACAAACTGGTGAGAGAGACACACACATACACAAACTAGGGAGAGAGACACACACACACACAAACGGGGGAGAGAGCGACACACACACACAAACTGGAGAGACACACAAACTGGAGAGACACACACAAACTGGAGAGAGAGACACAAACTGGAAAGAGAGAAAGACACACACACACAATCTGGAGAGACACACACACACTCAATCTGGAGAGAGAGACACACACTCAAACTGGAGAGACACACACTCAAACTGGAGAGACACACACTCAAACTGGAGAGAGAGAGACACAAACTGGAGAGAGAGAGACACAAACTGGAGAGAGAGACACACACAAACTGGAGAGAGAGACACACACAAACTGGAGAGAGAGACACACACAAACTGGAGAGAGAGACACACACAAACTGGAGAGAGACACACACAAACTGGAGAGAGAGACACACACAAACTGGAGAGAGAGACACACACAAACTGGAGAGAGAGACACACACAAACTGGAGAGAGAGACACACACAAACTGGAGAGAGAGACACACACAAACTGGAGAGAGAGACACACACAAACTGGAGAGAGAGACACACACAAACTGGAGAGAGAGACACACACAAACTGGAGAGAGAAAGACACACACAAACTGGAGAGAGAAAGACACACACAAACTGGAGAGAGAAAGACACACACAAACTGGAGAGAGAAAGACACACACAAACTGGAGAGAGAAAGACACACACAAACTGGAGAGAGAAAGACGCACACAAACTGGAGAGAGAAAGACACACACAAACTGGAGAGAGAAAGACACACACAAACTGGAGAGAGAAAGACACACACAAACTGGAGAGAGAAAGACACACACAAACTGGAGAGAGAAAGACACACACAAACTGGAGAGAGAAAGACACACACAAACTGGAGAGAGAAAGACACACACAAACTGGAGAGAGAAAGACACACACAAACTGGAGAGAGAAAGACACACACAAACTGGAGAGAGAAAGACACACACAAACTGGAGAGAGAGACAAACACACACACAAACTGGAGAGAGAGGCACACACACACACAAACTGGAGAGAGAGGCACACACACACACAAACTGGAGAGAGAGGAACACACACACAAACCGCAGAGACACGCACACACACACAAACTGGAGAGAGAGAGACACACACACAATCTGGAGAGAGAGACAAACACACTCAAACTGGGGAGAGAGACACACAAACTGGAGGGAGAGAGACACACAAACTGGAGAGAGAGACACACACAAACTGGAGAGAGAGACACACACAAACTGGAGAGAGAGACACACACAAACTGGAGAGAGAGACACACACAAACTGGAGAGAGAGACACACACAAACTGGAGAGAGAGAGACACACAAACTGGAGAGAGAGAGACACACAAACTGGAGAGAGAGAGACACACAAACTGGAGAGAGAGAGACACACAAACTGGAGAGAGAGAGACACACAAACTGGAGAGAGAGAGAGACACACAAACTGGAGAGAGAGAAAGACACACAAACTGGAGAGAGAGAAAGACACACAAACTGGAGAGAGAGACAAACACACACACAAACTGGAGAGAGAGACACACACACACACACAAACTGGAGAGAGAGCCACACACACACAAACCGCAGAGACACGCACACACACACAAACTGGAGAGAGAGAGACACACACACAATCTGGAGAGAGAGACAAACACACTCAAACTGGGGAGAGAGAGACACACAAACTGGAGAGAGAGAGACACACAAACTGGAGAGAGAGAGACACACAAACTGGAGAGAGAGAGACACACAAACTGGAGAGAGAGAGACACAAACTGGAGAGAGAGAGACACAAACTGGAGAGAGAGAGACACACAAACTGGAGAGAGAGAAAGACACACAAACTGGAGATAGAGACACACACACACACACAAACTGGAGAGAGAGGCACACACACACAAACCGCAGAGACACACACACACACACAAACTGGAGAGAGAGAGACACACACTCAAACTGGGGAGAGAGACACACAAACTGGAGAGAGAGACACACAAATTGGAGAAAGAGACACACAAACTGGAGAGAGAGAAAGACACACACAAACTGGAGAGAGAGACACACACAAACTGGAGAGAGAGACACACACACACACACAAACTGGAGAGAGAGACACACATACACAAACCGCAGAGACACACACACACACACAAACTGGAGAGAGAGACACACATACACAAACCGCAGAGACACACACACACACACAAACCGGAGAGAGAGACACACACACTCAAACTGGAGAGAGAGACACACAAACTGGAGAGAGAGACACACAAACTGGAGAGAGAGACACACAAACTGGAGAGAGAGACACACAAACTGGAGAAAGAGAGACACAAACTGGAGAGAGAGAAAGACACACAAACTGGAGAGAGAGACACACACAATCTGGAGAGAGAGATAAACACACGCACAAACTGGAGAGAGAGACACACACAAACCGGAGAGAGAGAGACACACAATCTGGAGAGAGAGACACACACACTCAAACTGGAGAGAGAGACACAAAAACTGGAGAGAGAGACACACAAACTGGAGAGAGAGAGACACACAAACTGGAGAGAGAGAGACACACAAACTGGAGAGAGAGAGACACACAAACTGGAGAGAGAGAGACACACAAACTGGAGAGAGAGAGACACACAAACTGGAGAGAGAGACACACAAACTGGAGAGAGAGACACACAAACTGGAGAGAGAGACACACAAACTGGAGAGAGAGACACACAAACTGGAGAGAGACACACACAAACTGGAGAGAGAGACACACAAACTGGAGAGAGAGACACACAAACTGGAGAGAGAGACACACAAACTGGAGAGAGAGACACACAAACCGGAGAGAGAGACACACAAACTGGAGAGAGAGAGACACACAATCTGGAGAGAGAGACACACACAAACTGGAGAGAGAAAGACACACACAAACTGGAGAGAGAAAGACACACACAAACTGGAGAGAGAAAGACACACACAAACTGGAGAGAGAAAGACACACACAAACTGGAGAGAGAAAGACACACACAAACTGGAGAGAGAAAGACACACACAAACTGGAGAGAGAAAGACACACACAAACTGGAGAGAGAAAGACACACACAAACTGGAGAGAGAAAGACACACACAAACTGGAGAGAGAAAGACACACACAAACTGGAGAGAGAAAGACACACACAAACTGGAGAGAGAAAGACACACACAAACTGGAGAGAGAAAGACACACACAAACTGGAGAGAGAAAGACACACACAAACTGGAGAGAGAAAGACACACACAAACTGGAGAGAGAAAGACACACACAAACTGGAGAGAGAAAGACACACACAAACTGGAGAGAGAAAGACACACACAAACTGGAGAGAGAGAAAGACACACACAAACTGGAGAGGGAGACACACACAATCTGGAGAGAGAGATAAACACACGCACAAACTGGAGAGAGAGATAAAGACACACACAAACCGGAGAGAGAGAGACACACACACAATCTGGAGAGAGAGACACACACACAATCTGGAGAGAGAGACACACACTCAAACTGGAGAGAGAGACACACAAACTGGAGAGAGAGACACAAACTGGAGAGAGAGAGACACACAAACTGGAGAGAGAGAGACACACAAACTGGAGAGAGAGAGACACACAAACTGGAGAGAGAGAGACACACAAACTGGAGAGAGAGACACACACATACACAAACTAGGGAGAGAGACACACACATACACAAACGGGGGAGAGAGCGACACACACACACAAACTGGAGAGACACACAAACTGGAGAGACACACACAAACTGGAGAGAGAGACACAAACTGGAAAGAGAGAAAGACACACACACACAATCTGGAGAGACACACACACACTCAATCTGGAGAGAGAGACACACACTCAAACTGGAGAGACACACACTCAAACTGGAGAGAGACACACACAAACTGGAGAGAGAGAGACACAAACTGGAGAGAGAGAGACACACAAACTGGAGAGAGAGAGACACACAAACTGGAGAGAGAGACACACAAACTGGAGAGAGAGACACACACAAACTGGAGAGAGAGAGACACACAAACTGGAGAGAGAGACACACAAACTGGAGAGAGAGACACACAAACTGGAGAGAGAGACACACAAACTGGAGAGAGAGACACACAAACTGGAGAGAGAGACACACAAACTGGAGAGAGAGACACACAAACTGGAGAGAGAGACACACAAACTGGAGAGAGAGACACACAAACTGGAGAGAGAGAGACACACAATCTGGAGAGAGAGACACACACACTCAAACTGGAGAGAGAGACACAAAAACTGGAGAGAGAGACACGCACAAACTGGAGAGAGAGAGACGCACAAACTGGAGAGAGAGAGACACACAAACTGGAGAGAGAGAGACACACAAACTGGAGAGAGAGAGACACACAAACTGGAGAGAGAGAGACACACAAACTGGAGAGAGAGACACACAAACTGGAGAGAGAGACACACAAACTGGAGAGAGAGACACACAAACTGGAGAGAGAGACACACAAACTGGAGAGAGAGACACACACACACTGGAGAGAGAGACACACACAAACTGGAGAGAGAAAGACACACACAAACTGGAGAGAGAAAGACACACACAAACTGGAGAGAGAAAGACACACACAAACTGGAGAGAGAAAGACACACACAAACTGGAGAGAGAAAGACACACACAAACTGGAGAGAGAAAGACACACAATCTGGAGAGAGAGACAAACACACTCAAACTGGGGAGAGAGACACACAAACTGGAGAGAGAGACACACAAACTGGAGAGAGAGACACACAAACTGGAGAGAGAGACACAAACTGGAGAGAGAGACACACAAACTGGAGAGAGAGACACACAAACTGGAGAGAGAGACACAAACTGGAGAGAGAGACACAAACTGGAGAGAGAGACACAAACTGGAGAGAGAGACACAAACTGGAGAGAGAGACACAAACTGGAGAGAGAGACACAAACTGGAGAGAGAGACACAAACTGGAGAGAGAGACTCAAACTGGAGAGAGAGAAAGACACACACAAACTGGAGAGAGAGACACACACACACACACAAACTGGAGAGAGAGACACACATACACAAACCGCAGAGACACACACACACACACAAACCGGAGAGAGAGACACACACACACAATCTGGAGAGAGAGACACACACACTCAAACTGGAGAGAGAGACACACAAACTGGAGAAAGAAAGACACAAACTGGAGAGAGAGAAAGACACACAAACTGGAGAGAAAGACACACACAAACTGGAGAGAGAGACACACACACACACAAACTGGAGAGAGAGACACACATACACAAACCGCAGAGATACACACACACACACAAACCGGAGAGAGAAACACACACACAAAATCTGGAGAGCGAGAGACACACACTCAAACTGGAGAGACACACACTCAAACTGGAGAGAGAGACACTCAAACTGGAGAGACACACACTCAAACTGGAGAGAGAGACACTCAAACTGGAGAGAGAGACACTCAAACTGGAGAGAGAGACACTCAAACTGGAGAGAGAGACACTCAAACTGGAGAGAGAGACACTCAAACTGGAGAGAGAGACACTCAAACTGGAGAGAGAGACACTCAAACTGGAGAGAGAGACACTCAAACTGGAGAGAGAGACACTCAAACTGGAGAGAGAGACACTCAAACTGGAGAGAGAGACACTCAAACTGGAGAGAGAGACACTCAAACTGGAGAGAGAGACACTCAAACTGGAGAGAGAGACACTCAAACTGGAGAGAGAGACACTCAAACTGGAGAGAGAGACACTCAAACTGGAGAGAGAGAGACACAAACTGGAGAAAGAGAGACACAAACTGGAGAGAGAGAAAGACACACAAACTGGAGAGAGAGAAAGACACACAAACTGGAGAGAGAGAAAGACACACAAACTGGAGAGAGAGACACACACAATCTGGAGAGAGAGATAAACACACGCACAAACTGGAGAGAGAGACACACACAAACCGGAGAGAGAGAGACACACACAAACCGGAGAGAGAGAGACACACACACAATCTGGAGAGAGAGACACACACACTCAAACTGGAGAGAGAGACACAAAAACTGGAGAGAGAGACACACAAACTGGAGAGAGAGAGACACACAAACTGGAGAGAGAGAGACACACAAACTGGAGAGAGAGAGACACACAAACTGGAGAGAGAGAGACACACAAACTGGAGAGAGAGAGACACACAAACTGGAGAGAGAGAGACACACAAACTGGAGAGAGAGAGACACACAAACTGGAGAGAGAGAGACACACAAACTGGAGAGAGAGAGACACACAAACTGGAGAGAGAGAGACACACAAACTGGAGAGAGAGACACACAAACTGGAGAGAGAGACACACAAACTGGAGAGAGAGACACAAACTGGAGAGAGAGAGGCACAAACTGGAGAGAGAGAGGCACAAACAGGAGAGAGAGACACACAAACTGGAGAGAGAGAGACACACAAACTGGAGAGAGAGAGAGACACACAAACTGGAGAGAGAGAGAGACACACAAACTGGAGAGAGAGAGAGACACACAAACTGGAGAGAGAGAGAGACACACAAACTGGAGAGAGAGAGAGACACACAAACTGGAGAGAGAGAGAGACACACAAACTGGAGAGAGAGAGAGACACACAAACTGGAGAGAGAGAGAGACACACAAACTGGAGAGAGAGAGAGACACACAAACTGGAGAGAGAGAGAGACACACAAACTGGAGAGAGAGAGAGACACACAAACTGGAGAGAGAGAGAGACACACAAACTGGAGAGAGAGAGAGACACACAAACTGGAGAGAGAGAGAGACACACAAACTGGAGAGAGAGAGAGACACACAAACTGGAGAGAGAGAGAGACACACAAACTGGAGAGAGAGAGAGACACACAAACTGGAGAGAGAGAGAGACACACAAACTGGAGAGAGAGAGAGACACACAAACTGGAGAGAGAGAGAGACACACAAACTGGAGAGAGAGAGAGACACACAAACTGGAGAGAGAGAGAGACACACAAACTGGAGAGAGAGAGAGACACACAAACTGGAGAGAGAGAGAGACACACAAACTGGAGAGAGAGAGAGACACACAAACTGGAGAGAGAGAAAGACACACACAAACTGGAGAGAGAGCCAAACACACACACAAACTGGAGAGAGAGACACACACAAACTGGAGAGAGAGACACACACACACACAAACTGGAGAGAGAGGCACACACACACAAACCGCAGAGACACGCACACACACACAAACTGGAGAGAGAGAGACACACACACAAACTGGAGAGAGAGAGACACACACAATCTGGAGAGAGAGACAAACACACTCAAACTGGGGAGAGAGACACACAAACTGGAGAGAGAGACACACAAACTGGAGAGAGAGACACACAAACTGGAGAGAGAGACACACAAACTGGAGAGAGAGACACACAAACTGGAGAGAGAGACACACAGACTGGAGAGAGAGACACACAGACTGGAGAGAGAGACACACAGACTGGAGAGAGAGACACACAAACTGGAGAGAGAGACCCAAACTGGAGAGAGAGACCCAAACTGGAGAGAGAGACCCAAACTGGAGAGAGAGACCCAAACTGGAGAGAGAGACCCAAACTGGAGAGAGAGACCCAAACTGGAGAGAGAGACCCAAACTGGAGAGAGAGACCCAAACTGGAGAGAGAGACCCAAACTGGAGAGAGAGACCCAAACTGGAGAGAGAGACCCAAACTGGAGAGAGAGACACAAACTGGAGAGAGAGACTCAAACTGGAGAGAGAGAAAGACACACCCAAACTGGAGAGAGAGAGACACACACACACACACACAAACTGGAGAGAGAGACACACACACTCAAACTGGAGAGAGAGACACACAAACTGGAGAAAGAAAGACACAAACTGGAGAGAGAGAAAGACACACAAACTGGAGAGGGAGACACACAATCTGGAGAGAGAGATAAACACACGCACAAACTGGAGAGAGAGAGACACACACAAACCGGAGAGAGAGAGACACACACACAATCTGGAGAGAGAGACACACACACAAACTGGAGAGAGAGACACACAAACTGGAGAGAGAGACACACAAACTGGAGAGAGAGAGACACACAAACTGGAGAGAGAGAGACACACAAACTGGAGAGAGAGACACACACATACACAAACTAGGGAGAGAGACACACACACACAAACGGGGGAGAGAGCGACACACACACACAAACTGGAGAGACACACAAACTGGAGAGACACACACAAACTGGAGAGAGAGACACAAACTGGAAAGAGAGAAAGACACACACACACAATCTGGAGAGACACACACACACTCAATCTGGAGAGAGAGACACACACTCAAACTGGAGAGACACACACTCAAACTGGAGAGAGACACACACAAACTGGAGAGAGAGAGACACAAACTGGAGAGAGAGAGACACAAACTGGAGAGAGAGAGACACAAACTGGAGAGAGAGAGACACAAACTGGAGAGAGAGAGACACAAACTGGAGAGAGAGAGACACAAACTGGAGAGAGAGACACACAAACTGGAGAGAGAGACACACACAAACTGGAGAGAGAGACACACACAAACTGGAGAGAGAGAGACACACACAAACTGGAGAGAGAAAGACACACACAAACTGGAGAGAGAAAGACACACACAAACTGGAGAGAGAAAGACACACACAAACTGGAGAGAGAAAGACACACACAAACTGGAGAGAGAAAGACACACACAAACTGGAGAGAGAAAGACACACACAAACTGGAGAGAGAAAGACACACACAAACTGGAGAGAGAAAGACACACACAAACTGGAGAGAGAAAGACACACACAAACTGGAGAGAGAGACAAACACACACACAAACTGGAGAGAGAGGCACACACACACACAAACCGGAGAGAGAGGCACACACACACAAACCGCAGAGACACGCACACACACACAAACTGGAGAGAGAGAGACACACACACAAAATGGAGAGAGAGACAAACACACTCAAACTGGGGAGAGAGAGACACACAAACTGGAGAGAGAGAGACACACAAACTGGAGAGAGAGAGACACACAAACTGGAGAGAGAGAGACACACAAACTGGAGAGAGAGAGACACACAAACTGGAGAGAGAGAGACACACAAACTGGAGAGAGAGAGACACACAAACTGGAGAGAGAGAGACACACAAACTGGAGAGAGAGAGACACACAAACTGGAGAGAGAGAGACACACAAACTGGAGAGAGAGAGACACACAAACTGGAGAGAGAGAAAGACACACAAACTGGAGATAGAGACAAACACACACACAAACTGGAGAGAGAGACACACACACACACACAAACTGGAGAGAGAGGCACACACACACAAACCGCACAGACACGCACACACACACAAACTGGAGAGAGAGAGACACACACTCAAACTGGGGAGAGAGACACACAAACTGGAGAGAGAGACACACAAACTGGAGAGAGAGAAAGACACACACAAACTGGAGAGAGAGACACACACAAACTGGAGAGAGAGACACACACACACACACAAACTGGAGAGAGAGACACACATACACAAACCGCAGAGACACACACACACACACAAACTGGAGAGAGAGAGACACACAAACTGGAGAGAGAGAGACACACAAACTGGAGAGAGAGACACACAAACTGGAGAGAGAGACACACAAACTGGAGAGAGAGACACACAAACTGGAGAGAGAGACACACACAAACTGGAGAGAGAGACACACAAACTGGAGAGAGAGACACACACAAACTGGAGAGAGAGACACACACAAACTGGAGAGAGAGACACACACAAACTGGAGAGAGAAAGACACACACAAACTGGAGAGAGAAAGACACACACAAACTGGAGAGAGAAAGACACACACAAACTGGAGAGAGAAAGACACACACAAACTGGAGAGAGAAAGACACACACAAACTGGAGAGAGAAAGACACACACAAACTGGAGAGAGAAAGACACACACAAACTGGAGAGAGAAAGACACACACAAACTGGAGAGAGAAAGACACACACAAACTGGAGAGAGAAAGACACACACAAACTGGAGAGAGAAAGACACACACAAACTGGAGAGAGAAAGACACACACAAACTGGAGAGAGAAAGACACACACAATCTGGAGAGAGAGACAAACACACTCAAACTGGGGAGAGAGACACACAAACTGGAGAGAGAGACACACAAACTGGAGAGAGAGACACACAAACTGGAGAGAGAGACACACAAACTGGAGAGAGAGACACACAAACTGGAGAGAGAGACACACAAACTGGAGAGAGAGACACACAGACTGGAGAGAGAGACACACAGACTGGAGAGAGAGACACACAGACTGGAGAGAGAGACACACAAACTGGAGAGAGAGACACACAAACTGGAGAGAGAGACACACAAACTGGAGAGAGAGACACACAAACTGGAGAGAGACACACAAACTGGAGAGAGACACACAAACTGGAGAGAGACACACAAACTGGAGAGAGAGACACAAACTGGAGAGAGAGACACAAACTGGAGAGAGAGACACAAACTGGAGAGAGAGACACAAACTGGAGAGAGAGACACAAACTGGAGAGAGAGACACAAACTGGAGAGAGAGACACAAACTGGAGAGAGAGACACAAACTGGAGAGAGAGACACAAACTGGAGAGAGAGACACAAACTGGAGAGAGAGACACAAACTGGAGAGAGAGACACAAACTGGAGAGAGAGACACAAACTGGAGAGAGAGACTCAAACTGGAGAGAGAGAAACACACACACACACCGCAGAGACACACACACACACACAAACCGGAGAAAGAGACACACACACACAATCTGGAGAGAGAGACACACACACTCAAACTGGAGAGAGAGACACACAAACTGGAGAAAGAAAGACACAAACTGGAGAGAGAGAAAGACACACAAACTGGAGAGGGAGACACACACAATCTGGAGAGAGAGATAAACACACGCACAAACTGGAGAGAGAGATAAAGACACACACAAACCGGAGAGAGAGAGACACACACACAATCTGGAGAGAGAGACACACACTCAAACTGGAGAGAGAGACACACAAACTGGAGAGAGAGACACACAAACTGGAGAGAGAGACACACAAACTGGAGAGAGAGAGACACACAAACTGGAGAGAGAGAGACACACAAACTGGAGAGAGAGAGACACACAAACTGGAGAGAGAGAGACACACAAACTGGAGAGAGAGACACACACATACACAAACTAGGGAGAGAGACACACACACACACAAACGGGGGAGAGAGCGACACACACACACAAACTGGAGAGACACACAAACTGGAGAGACACACACAAACTGGAGAGAGAGACACAAACTGGAAAGAGAGAAAGACACACACACACAATCTGGAGAGACACACACACACTCAATCTGGAGAGAGAGACACACACTCAAACTGGAGAGACACTCACTCAAACTGGAGAGAGACACACACAAACTGGAGAGAGAGAGACACAAACTGGAGAGAGAGACACAAACTGGAGAGAGAGACACACAAACTGGAAAGAGAGAAAGACACACACACACAATCTGGAGAGACACACACACACTCAATCTGGAGAGAGAGACACACACTCAAACTGGAGAGACACTCACTCAAACTGGAGAGAGACACACACAAACTGGAGAGAGAGACACACAAACTGGAGAGAGAGACACACAAACTGGAGAGAGAGACACACAAACTGGAGAGAGAGACACACAGACTGGAGAGAGAGACACACAAACTGGAGAGAGAGACACACAAACTGGAGAGAGAGACACACAAACTGGAGAGAGAGACACACAAACTGGAGAGAGAGACACACAAACTGGAGAGAGAGACACACAAACTGGAGAGAGAGACACACAAACTGGAGAGAGAGACACAAACTGGAGAGAGAGACACAAACTGGAGAGAGAGACACAAACTGGAGAGAGAGACACAAACTGGAGAGAGAGACACAAACTGGAGAGAGAGACACAAACTGGAGAGAGAGACACAAACTGGAGAGAGAGACACAAACTGGAGAGAGAGACACAAACTGGAGAGAGAGACACAAACTGGAGAGAGAGACACAAACTGGAGAGAGAGACACAAACTGGAGAGAGAGACACAAACTGGAGAGAGAGACACAAACTGGAGAGAGAGACACAAACTGGAGAGAGAGACACAAACTGGAGAGAGAGACACAAACTGGAGAGAGAGACACAAACTGGAGAGAGAGACACAAACTGGAGAGAGAGACACAAACTGGAGAGAGAGACACAAACTGGAGAGAGAGACACAAACTGGAGAGAGAGACACAAACTGGAGAGAGAGACACAAACTGGAGAGAGAGACACAAACTGGAGAGAGAGACACAAACTGGAGAGAGAGACACAAACTGGAGAGAGAGACACAAACTGGAGAGAGAGACACAAACTGGAGAGAGAGACACAAACTGGAGAGAGAGACACAAACTGGAGAGAGAGACACAAACTGGAGAGAGAGACACAAACTGGAGAGAGAGACACAAACTGGAGAGAGAGAAAGACACACACAAACTGGAGAGAGAGACACACACACACACACAAACTGGAGAGAGAGACACACACACACACACAAACTGGAGAGAGAGACACACATACACAAACCGCAGAGACACACACACACACACAAACCGGAGAGAGAGACACACACACACAATCTGGAGAGAGAGACACACACACTCAAACTGGAGAGAGAGACACACAAACTGGAGAAAGAAAGACACAAACTGGAGAGAGAGAAAGACACACAAACTGGAGAGGGAGACACACACAATCTGGAGAGAGAGATAAACACACGCACAAACTGGAGAGAGCGAGACACACACAAACCGGAGAGAGAGAGACACACAAACTGGAGAGAGAGACACACAAACTGGAGAGAGAGACACACAAACTGGAGAGAGAGACACACAAACTGGAGAGAGAGACGCACAAACTGGAGAGAGAGACGCACAAACTGGAGAGAGAGACGCACAAACTGGAGAGAGAGAGGCACAAACAGGAGAGAGAGACATAAACTTGGGAGAGAGACTCAAACTGGAGAGAGAGAAAGACACACACAAACTGGAGAGAGAGACACACACACACACAAACTGGAGAGAGAGACACACATACACAAACCGCAGAGATACACACACACACACAAACCGGAGAGAGAAACACACACACAAAATCTGGAGAGCGAGAGACACACACTCAAACTGGAGAGAGAGACACTCAAACTGGAGAGAGAGACACTCAAACTGGAGAGAGAGACACTCAAACTGGAGAGAGAGACACTCAAACTGGAGAGAGACACTCAAACTGGAGAGAGAGACACTCAAACTGGAGAGAGAGACACTCAAACTGGAGAGAGAGACACTCAAACTGGAGAGAGAGACACTCAAACTGGAGAGAGAGACACTCAAACTGGAGAGAGAGACACTCAAACTGGAGAGAGAGACACTCAAACTGGAGAGAGAGACACTCAAACTGGAGAGAGAGACACTCAAACTGGAGAGAGAGACACTCAAACTGGAGAGAGAGACACTCAAACTGGAGAGAGAGACACTCAAACTGGAGAGAGAGACACTCAAACTGGAGAGAGAGAGACACAAACTGGAGAAAGAGAGACACAAACTGGAGAGAGAGAAAGAGACACAAACTGGAGAGAGAGACACACACAATCTGGAGAGAGAGATAAACACACGCACAAACTGGAGAGAGAGACACACACAAACCGGAGAGAGAGAGACACACACAAACCGGAGAGAGAGAGACACACACACAATCTGGAGAGAGAGACACACACACTCAAACTGGAGAGAGAGACACAAAAACTGGAGAGAGAGACACACAAACTGGAGAGAGAGAGACACACAAACTGGAGAGAGAGATAAACACACGCACAAACTGGAGAGAGAGACACACACAAACCGGAGAGAGAGAGACACACACAAACCGGAGAGAGAGAGACACACACACAATCTGGAGAGAGAGACACACACACTCAAACTGGAGAGAGAGACACAAAAACTGGAGAGAGAGACACACAAACTGGAGAGAGAGAGACACACAAACTGGAGAGAGAGACACACAAACTGGAGAGAGAGAAAGACACACAACTGGAGAGGGAGACACACACAATCTGGAGAGAGAGATAAACACACGCACAAACTGGAGAGAGAGATAAAGACACACACAAACCGGAGAGAGAGAGACACACACACAATCTGGAGAGAGAGACACACACTCAAACTGGAGAGAGAGACACACAAACTGGAGAGAGAGACACACAAACTGGAGAGAGAGACACACAAACTGGAGAGAGAGAGACACACAAACTGGAGAGAGAGAGACACACAAACTGGAGAGAGAGACACACACATACACAAACTAGGGAGAGAGACACACACACACACAAACGGGGGAGAGAGCGACACACACACACAAACTGGAGAGACACACAAACTGGAGAGACACACACAAACTGGAGAGAGACACACAAACTGGAGAGAGAGACACACAAACTGGAGAGAGAGACACACAAACTGGAGAGAGAGACGCACAAACTGGAGAGAGAGACGCACAAACTGGAGAGAGAGACGCACAAACTGGAGAGAGAGAGGCACAAACAGGAGAGAGAGACATAAACTTGGGAGAGAGACTCAAACTGGAGAGAGAGAAAGACACACACACACAATCTGGAGAGACACACACACACTCAATCTGGAGAGAGAGACACACACTCAAACTGGAGAGACACTCACTCAAACTGGAGAGAGACACACACAAACTGGAGAGAGAGAGACACAAACTGGAGAGAGAGAGACACACAAACTGGAGAGAGAGAGACACACAAACTGGAGAGAGAGACACACAAACTGGAGAGAGAGAGACACACAAACTGGAGAGAGAGAGACACACAAACTGGAGAGAGAGAGACACACAAACTGGAGAGAGAGAGACACACAAACTGGAGAGAGAGACACACAAACTGGAGAGAGAGACACACAAACTGGAGAGAGAGACACACAAACTGGAGAGAGAGACACACAAACTGGAGAGAGAGACACACAAACTGGAGAGAGAGACACACAAACTGGAGAGAGAGACACACAAACTGGAGAGAGAGACACACAAACTGGAGAGAGAGACACACAAACTGGAGAGAGAGACACACAAACTGGAGAGAGAGACACACAAACTGGAGAGCGAGACACACAAACTGGAGAAAGAAAGACACACACAAACTGGAGAGAGAAAGACACACACAATCTGGAGAGAGAGACAAACACACTCAAACTGGGGAGAGAGACACACAAACTGGAGAGAGAGACACACAAACTGGAGAGAGAGACACACAAACTGGAGAGAGAGACACACAAACTGGAGAGAGAGACACACAAACTGGAGAGAGAGACACACAAACTGGAGAGAGAGACACACAGACTGGAGAGAGAGACACACAAACTGGAGAGAGAGACACACAAACTGGAGAGAGAGACACACAAACTGGAGAGAGAGACACACAAACTGGAGAGAGAGACACACAAACTGGAGAGAGAGACACACAAACTGGAGAGAGAGACACAAACTGGAGAGAGAGACACAAACTGGAGAGAGAGACACAAACTGGAGAGAGAGACACAAACTGGAGAGAGAGACACAAACTGGAGAGAGAGACACAAACTGGAGAGAGAGACACAAACTGGAGAGAGAGACACAAACTGGAGAGAGAGACACAAACTGGAGAGAGAGACACAAACTGGAGAGAGAGACACAAACTGGAGAGAGAGACACAAACTGGAGAGAGAGACTCAAACTGGAGAGAGAGGAAGACACACACAAACTGGAGAGAGAGACACACACACACACACAAACTGGAGAGAGAGACACACATACACAAACCGCAGAGACACACACACACACACAAACCGGAGAGAGAGACACACACACACAATCTGGAGAGAGAGATACACACACTCAAACTGGAGAGAGAGACACACAAACTGGAGAAAGAAAGACACAAACTGGAGAGAGAGAAAGACACACAAACTGGAGAGAAAGACACACACAAACTGGAGAGAGAAAGACACACACAAACTGGAGAGAGAAAGACACACACAAACTGGAGAGAGAAAGACACACACAAACTGGAGAGAGAAAGACACACACAAACTGGAGAGAGAAAGACACACACAATCTGGAGAGAGAGACAAACACACTCAAACTGGGGAGAGAGACACACAAACTGGAGAGAGAGACACACAAACTGGAGAGAGAGACACACAAACTGGAGAGAGAGACACACAAACTGGAGAGAGAGACACACAAACTGGAGAGAGAGACACACAAACTGGAGAGAGAGACGCACAAACTGGAGAGAGAGACGCACAAACTGGAGAGAGAGACGCACAAACTGGAGAGAGAGACGCACAAACTGGAGAGAGAGACGCACAAACTGGAGAGAGAGACGCACAAACTGGAGAGAGAGACACAAACTGGAGAGAGAGACACAAACTGGAGAGAGAGACACAAACTGGAGAGAGAGACACAAACTGGAGAGAGAGACACAAACTGGAGAGAGAGACACAAACTGGAGAGAGAGACACAAACTGGAGAGAGAGACACAAACTGGAGAGAGAGACACAAACTGGAGAGAGAGACACAAACTGGAGAGAGAGACACAAACTGGAGAGAGAGACACAAACTGGAGAGAGAGACACAAACTGGAGAGAGAGACACAAACTGGAGAGAGAGACACAAACTGGAGAGAGAGACACAAACTGGAGAGAGAGACACAAACTGGAGAGAGAGACACAAACTGGAGAGAGAGACACAAACTGGAGAGAGAGACACAAACTGGAGAGAGAGACACAAACTGGAGAGAGAGACACAAACTGGAGAGAGAGACTCAAACTGGAGAGAGAGAAAGACACACACAAACTGGAGAGAGAGACACACACACACACACAAACCGGAGAGAGAGACACACACACTCAAACTGGAGAGAGAGACACACAAACTGGAGAAAGAAAGACACACACAAACTGGAGAGAGAAAGACACACACAATCTGGAGAGAGAGACAAACACACTCAAACTGGGGAGAGAGACACACAAGCTGGAGAGAGAGACACACAAACTGGAGAGAGAGACACACAAACTGGAGAGAGAGACACACAAACTGGAGAGAGAGACACACAAACTGGAGAGAGAGACACACAGACTGGAGAGAGAGACACACAAACTGGAGAGAGAGACACACAAACTGGAGAGAGAGACACACAAACTGGAGAGAGAGACACACAAACTGGAGAGAGAGACACACAAACTGGAGAGAGAGACACACAAACTGGAGAGAGAGACACAAACTGGAGAGAGAGACACAAACTGGAGAGAGAGACACAAACTGGAGAGAGAGACACAAACTGGAGAGAGAGACACAAACTGGAGAGAGAGACACAAACTGGAGAGAGAGACACAAACTGGAGAGAGAGACACAAACTGGAGAGAGAGACTCAAACTGGAGAGAGAGGAAGACACACACAAACTGGAGAGAGAGAGACACACACACACACAAACTGGAGAGAGAGACACACATACACAAACCGCAGAGACACACACACACACACAAACCGGAGAGAGAGACACACACACACAATCTGGAGAGAGAGATACACACACTCAAACTGGAGAGAGAGACACACAAACTGGAGAAAGAAAGACACAAACTGGAGAGAGAGAAAGACACACAAACTGGAGAGGGAGACACACACAATCTGGAGAGAGAGATAAACACACGCACAAACTGGAGAGAGCGAGACACACACAAACCGGAGAGAGAGAGACACACACACAATCTGGAGAGAGAGACACACACTCAAACTGGAGAGAGAGACACACACACAAACTGGAGAGAGAGACACACAAACTGGAGAGAGAGACACACAAACTGGAGAGAGAGAGACACACAAACTGGAGAGAGAGAGACACACAAACTGGAGAGAGAGAGACACACAAACTAGGGAGAGAGACACACACACACACAAACTAGGGAGAGAGACACACACACACACAAACGGGGGAGAGAGCGACACCCACACACAAACTGGAGAGACACACAAACTGGAGAGACACACACAAACTGGAGAGAGAGACACACAAACTGGAGAGAGAGACACACAAACTGGAGAGAGAGAGACACACAATCTGGAGAGAGAGACACACACACTCAAACTGGAGAGAGAGACACAAAAACTGGAGAGAGAGACACACAAACTGGAGAGAGAGAGACACACAAACTGGAGAGAGAGAGACACACAAACTGGAGAGAGAGAGACACACAAACTGGAGAGAGAGAGACACACAAACTGGAGAGAGAGAGACACACAAACTGGAGAGAGAGAGACACACAAACTGGAGAGAGAGAGACACACAAACTGGAGAGAGAGACACACAAACTGGAGAGAGAGACACACAAACTGGAGAGAGAGACACACAAACTGGAGAGAGAGACACACAAACTGGAGAGAGAGACACACAAACTGGAGAGAGAGACACACAAACTGGAGAGAGACACACAAACTGGAGAGAGAGACGCACAAACTGGAGAGAGAGACGCACAAACTGGAGAGAGAGAGGCACAAACAGGAGAGAGAGACATAAACTTGGGAGAGAGACTCAAACTGGAGAGAGAGAAAGACACACACAAACTGGAGAGAGAGACACACACACACACAAACTGGAGAGAGAGACACACATACACAAACCGCAGAGATACACACACACACACAAACCGGAGAGAGAAACACACACACAAAATCTGGAGAGCGAGAGACACACACTCAAACTGGAGAGAGAGACACTCAAACTGGAGAGAGAGACACTCAAACTGGAGAGAGAGACACTCAAACTGGAGAGAGAGACACTCAAACTGGAGAGAGAGACACTCAAACTGGAGAGAGAGACACTCAAACTGGAGAGAGAGACACTCAAACTGGAGAGAGAGACACTCAAACTGGAGAGAGAGACACTCAAACTGGAGAGAGAGACACAAACTGGAGAGAGAGACACAAACTGGAGAGAGAGACACAAACTGGAGAGAGAGACACAAACTGGAGAGAGAGACACAAACTGGAGAGAGAGACACAAACTGGAGAGAGAGACACAAACTGGAGAGAGAGACACACAAACTGGAGAGAGAGAGACACACAAACTGGAGAGAGAGAGACACACAAACTGGAGAGAGAGAGACACACAAACTGGAGAGAGAGAGACACACAAACTGGAGAGAGAGAGACACACAAACTAGGGAGAGAGACACACACACACACAAACTAGGGAGAGAGACACACACACACACAAACTGGAGAGAGAGACACACAAACTGGAGAGAGAGAGACACACAAACTGGAGAGAGAGAGACACACAATCTGGAGAGAGAGACACACACACTCAAACTGGAGAGAGAGACACAAAAACTGGAGAGAGAGACACACAAACTGGAGAGAGAGACACACAAACTGGAGAGAGAGAGACACAAACTGGAGAGAGAGAGACACACAAACTGGAGAGAGAGAGACACACAAACTGGAGAGAGAGAGACACACAAACTGGAGAGAGAGAGACACACAAACTGGAGAGAGAGAGACACACAAACTGGAGAGAGAGACGCACAAACTGGAGAGAGAGACACACAAACTGGAGAGAGAGACGCACAAACTGGAGAGAGAGAGGCACAAACAGGAGAGAGAGACATAAACTTGGGAGAGAGACTCAAACTGGAGAGAGAGAAAGACACACACAAACTGGAGAGAGAGACACACACACACACAAACTGGAGAGAGAGACACACATACACAAACCGCAGAGATACACACACACACACAAACCGGAGAGAGAAACACACACACAAAATCTGGAGAGCGAGAGACACACACTCAAACTGGAGAGAGAGACACTCAAACTGGAGAGAGAGACACTCAAACTGGAGAGAGAGACACTCAAACTGGAGAGAGAGACACTCAAACTGGAGAGAGAGACACTCAAACTGGAGAGAGAGACACTCAAACTGGAGAGAGAGACACTCAAACTGGAGAGAGAGACACTCAAACTGGAGAGAGAGACACTCAAACTGGAGAGAGAGACACAAACTGGAGAGAGAGACACAAACGAGAGAGAGACACAAACTGGAGAGAGAGACACAAACTGGAGAGAGAGACACAAACTGGAGAGAGAGACACAAACTGGAGAGAGAGACACAAACTGGAGAGAGAGACACAAACTGGAGAGAGAGACACAAACTGGAGAGAGAGACACAAACTGGAGAGAGAGACACAAACTGGAGAGAGAGACACAAACTGGAGAGAGAGACTCAAACTGGAGAGAGAGAAAGACACACACAAACTGGAGAGAGAGACACACACACACACACAAACTGGAGAGAGAGACACACATACACAAACCGCAGAGACACACACACACACACAAACCGGAGAGAGAGACACACACACACAATCTGGAGAGAGAGACACACACACTCAAACTGGAGAGAGAGACACACAAACTGGAGAAAGAAAGACACACACAAACTGGAGAGAGAAAGACACACACAATCTGGAGAGAGAGACAAACACACTCAAACTGGGGAGAGAGACACACAAACTGGAGAGAGAGACACACAAACTGGAGAGAGAGACACACAAACTGGAGAGAGAGACACACAAACTGGAGAGAGAGACACACAAACTGGAGAGAGAGACACACAAACTGGAGAGAGAGACACACAGACTGGAGAGAGAGACACACAAACTGGAGAGAGAGAGAGACACACAAACTGGAGAGAGAGAGAGACACACAAACTGGAGAGAGAGAGAGACACACAAACTGGAGAGAGAGAGAGACACACAAACTGGAGAGAGAGAGAGACACACAAACTGGAGAGAGAGAGAGACACACAAACTGGAGAGAGAGAGAGACACACAAACTGGAGAGAGAGAGAGACACACAAACTGGAGAGAGAGAGAGACACACAAACTGGAGAGAGAGAGAGACACACAAACTGGAGAGAGAGAGAGACACACAAACTGGAGAGAGAGAGAGACACACAAACTGGAGAGAGAGAGAGACACACAAACTGGAGAGAGAGAGAGACACACAAACTGGAGAGAGAGAAAGACACACACAAACTGGAGAGAGAGCCAAACACACACACAAACTGGAGAGAGAGACACACACAAACTGGAGAGAGAGACACACACACACACAAACTGGAGAGAGAGGCACACACACACAAACCGCAGAGACACGCACACACACACAAACTGGAGAGAGAGAGACACACACACAAACTGGAGAGAGAGAGACACACACAATCTGGAGAGAGAGACAAACACACTCAAACTGGGGAGAGAGACACACAAACTGGAGAGAGAGACACACAAACTGGAGAGAGAGACACACAAACTGGAGAGAGAGACACACAAACTGGAGAGAGAGACACACAGACTGGAGAGAGAGACACACAGACTGGAGAGAGAGACACACAGACTGGAGAGAGAGACACACAGACTGGAGAGAGAGACACACAGACTGGAGAGAGAGACACACAGACTGGAGAGAGAGACACACAAACTGGAGAGAGAGACCCAAACTGGAGAGAGAGACCCAAACTGGAGAGAGAGACCCAAACTGGAGAGAGAGACCCAAACTGGAGAGAGAGACCCAAACTGGAGAGAGAGACCCAAACTGGAGAGAGAGACCCAAACTGGAGAGAGAGACCCAAACTGGAGAGAGAGACCCAAACTGGAGAGAGAGACCCAAACTGGAGAGAGAGACCCAAACTGGAGAGAGAGACCCAAACTGGAGAGAGAGACCCAAACTGGAGAGAGAGACACAAACTGGAGAGAGAGACACAAACTGGAGAGAGAGACACAAACTGGAGAGAGAGACACAAACTGGAGAGAGAGACTCAAACTGGAGAGAGAGAAAGACACACCCAAACTGGAGAGAGAGAGACACACACACACACACACAAACTGGAGAGAGAGACACACATACACAAACCGCAGAGACACACACACACACACAATCTGGAGAGAGAGACACACACACTCAAACTGGAGAGAGAGACACACAAACTGGAGAAAGAAAGACACAAACTGGAGAGAGAGAAAGACACACAAACTGGAGAGGGAGACACACAATCTGGAGAGAGAGATAAACACACGCACAAACTGGAGAGAGAGAGACACACACAAACCGGAGAGAGAGAGACACACACACAATCTGGAGAGAGAGACACACACACAAACTGGAGAGAGAGACACACAAACTGGAGAGAGAGACACACAAACTGGAGAGAGAGAGACACACAAACTGGAGAGAGAGAGACACACAAACTGGAGAGAGAGACACACACATACACAAACTAGGGAGAGAGACACACACACACAAACGGGGGAGAGAGCGACACACACACACAAACTGGAGAGACACACAAACTGGAGAGACACACACAAACTGGAGAGAGAGACACAAACTGGAAAGAGAGAAAGACACACACACACAATCTGGAGAGACACACACACACTCAATCTGGAGAGAGAGACACACACTCAAACTGGAGAGACACACACTCAAACTGGAGAGAGACACACACAAACTGGAGAGAGAGAGACACAAACTGGAGAGAGAGAGACACAAACTGGAGAGAGAGAGACACAAACTGGAGAGAGAGAGACACAAACTGGAGAGAGAGACACACAAACTGGAGAGAGAGACACACACAAACTGGAGAGAGAGACACACACAAACTGGAGAGAGAGAGACACACACAAACTGGAGAGAGAGAGACACACACAAACTGGAGAGAGAGAGACACACACAAACTGGAGAGAGAGAGACACACACAAACTGGAGAGAGAGAGACACACACAAACTGGAGAGAGAGAGACACACACAAACTGGAGAGAGAAAGACACACACAAACTGGAGAGAGAAAGACACACACAAACTGGAGAGAGAAAGACACACACAAACTGGAGAGAGAAAGACACACACAAACTGGAGAGAGAAAGACACACACAAACTGGAGAGAGAGACAAACACACACACAAACTGGAGAGAGAGGCACACACACACACAAACCGGAGAGAGAGGCACACACACACAAACCGCAGAGACACGCACACACACACAAACTGGAGAGAGAGAGACACACACACAACCTGGAGAGAGAGACAAACACACTCAAACTGGGGAGAGAGAGACACACAAACTGGAGAGAGAGAGACACACAAACTGGAGAGAGAGAGACACACAAACTGGAGAGAGAGAGACACACAAACTGGAGAGAGAGAGACACACAAACTGGAGAGAGAGAGACACACAAACTGGAGAGAGAGAGACACACAAACTGGAGAGAGAGAGACACACAAACTGGAGAGAGAGAGACACACAAACTGGAGAGAGAGAAAGACACACAAACTGGAGATAGAGACAAACACACACACAAACTGGAGAGAGAGACACACACACACACACAAACTGGAGAGAGAGGCACACACACACAAACCGCACAGACACGCACACACACACAAACTGGAGAGAGAGAGACACACACTCAAACTGGGGAGAGAGACACACAAACTGGAGAGAGAGACACACAAACTGGAGAGAGAGAAAGACACACACAAACTGGAGAGAGAGACACACACAAACTGGAGAGAGAGACACACACACACACACAAACTGGAGAGAGAGACACACATACACAAACCGCAGAGACACACACACACACACAAACTGGAGAGAGAGAGACACACAAACTGGAGAGAGAGAGACACACAAACTGGAGTGAGAGACACACAAACTGGAGAGAGAGACACACAAACTGGAGAGAGAGACACTCAAACTGGAGAGAGAGACACACAAACTGGAGAGAGAGACACACACAAACTGGAGAGAGAGACACACAAACTGGAGAGAGAGACACACACAAACTGGAGAGAGAGACACACACAAACTGGAGAGAGAGACACACACAAACTGGAGAGAGAAAGACACACACAAACTGGAGAGAGAAAGACACACACAAACTGGAGAGAGAAAGACACACACAAACTGGAGAGAGAAAGACACACACAAACTGGAGAGAGAAAGACACACACAAACTGGAGAGAGAAAGACACACACAAACTGGAGAGAGAAAGACACACACAAACTGGAGAGAGAAAGACACACACAAACTGGAGAGAGAAAGACACACACAAACTGGAGAGAGAAAGACACACACAAACTGGAGAGAGAAAGACACACACAAACTGGAGAGAGAAAGACACACACAAACTGGAGAGAGAAAGACACACACAAACTGGAGAGAGAAAGACACACACAAACTGGAGAGAGAAAGACACACACAATCTGGAGAGAGAGACAAACACACTCAAACTGGGGAGAGAGACACACAAACTGGAGAGAGAGACACACAAACTGGAGAGAGAGACACACAAACTGGAGAGAGAGACACACAAACTGGAGAGAGAGACACACAGACTGGAGAGAGAGACACACAGACTGGAGAGAGAGACACACAGACTGGAGAGAGAGACACACAGACTGGAGAGAGAGACACACAAACTGGAGAGAGAGACACACAAACTGGAGAGAGAGACACACAAACTGGAGAGAGAGACACACAAACTGGAGAGAGACACACAAACTGGAGAGAGACACACAAACTGGAGAGAGAGACACAAACTGGAGAGAGACACACAAACTGGAGAGAGAGACACAAACTGGAGAGAGAGACACAAACTGGAGAGAGAGACACAAACTGGAGAGAGAGACACAAACTGGAGAGAGAGACACAAACTGGAGAGAGAGACACAAACTGGAGAGAGAGACACAAACTGGAGAGAGAGACACACAAACTGGAGAGAGAGACACAAACTGGAGAGAGAGACACAAACTGGAGAGAGAGACACAAACTGGAGAGAGAGACACAAACTGGAGAGAGAGACACAAACTGGAGAGAGAGACTCAAACTGGAGAGAGAGAAAGACACACACAAACTGGAGAGAGAGACACACACACACACACCGCAGAGACACACACACACACACAAACCGGAGAAAGAGACACACACACACAATCTGGAGAGAGAGACACACACACTCAAACTGGAGAGAGAGACACACAAACTGGAGAAAGAAAGACACAAACTGGAGAGAGAGAAAGACACACAAACTGGAGAGGGAGACACACACAATCTGGAGAGAGAGATAAACACACGCACAAACCGGAGAGAGAGATAAAGACACACACAAACCGGAGAGAGAGAGACACACACACAATCTGGAGAGAGAGACACACACTCAAACTGGAGAGAGAGACACACAAACTGGAGAGAGAGACACACAAACTGGAGAGAGAGACACACAAACTGGAGAGAGAGACACACAAACTGGAGAGAGAGAGACACACAAACTGGAGAGAGAGAGACACACAAACTGGAGAGAGAGAGACACACAAACTGGAGAGAGAGACACACACATACACAAACTAGGGAGAGAGACACACACACACACAAACGGGGGAGAGAGCGACACACACACACAAACTGGAGAGACACACAAACTGGAGAGACACACACAAACTGGAGAGAGAGACACAAACTGGAAAGAGAGAAAGACACACACACACAATCTGGAGAGACACACACACACTCAATCTGGAGAGAGAGACACACACTCAAACTGGAGAGACACTCACTCAAACTGGAGAGAGACACACACAAACTGGAGAGAGAGAGACACAAACTGGAGAGAGAGACACAAACTGGAGAGAGAGACACAAACTGGAGAGAGAGACACACAAACTGGAAAGAGAGAAAGACACACACACACAATCTGGAGAGACACACACACACTCAATCTGGAGAGAGAGACACACACTCAAACTGGAGAGACACTCACTCAAACTGGAGAGAGACACACACAAACTGGAGAGAGAGACACACAAACTGGAGAGAGAGACACACAAACTGGAGAGAGAGACACACAAACTGGAGAGAGAGACACACAGACTGGAGAGAGAGACACACAAACTGGAGAGAGAGACACACAAACTGGAGAGAGAGACACACAAACTGGAGAGAGAGACACACAAACTGGAGAGAGAGACACACAAACTGGAGAGAGAGACACACAAACTGGAGAGAGAGACACACAAACTGGAGAGAGAGACACACAAACTGGAGAGAGACACACAAACTGGAGAGAGACACACAAACTGGAGAGAGAGACACAAACTGGAGAGAGAGACACAAACTGGAGAGAGAGACACAAACTGGAGAGAGAGACACAAACTGGAGAGAGAGACACAAACTGGAGAGAGAGACACAAACTGGAGAGAGAGACACAAACTGGAGAGAGAGACACAAACTGGAGAGAGAGACACAAACTGGAGAGAGAGACACAAACTGGAGAGAGAGACACAAACTGGAGAGAGAGACACAAACTGGAGAGAGAGACACAAACTGGAGAGAGAGACACAAACTGGAGAGAGAGACACAAACTGGAGAGAGAGACACAAACTGGAGAGAGAGACACAAACTGGAGAGAGAGACACAAACTGGAGAGAGAGACACAAACTGGAGAGAGAGACACAAACTGGAGAGAGAGACACAAACTGGAGAGAGAGACACAAACTGGAGAGAGAGACACAAACTGGAGAGAGAGACACAAACTGGAGAGAGAGACACAAACTGGAGAGAGAGAAAGACACACACAAACTGGAGAGAGAGACACACACACACACACAAACTGGAGAGAGAGACACACATACACAAACCGCAGAGACACACACACACACACAAACCGGAGAGAGAGACACACACACACAATCTGGAGAGAGAGACACACACACTCAAACTGGAGAGAGAGACACACAAACTGGAGAAAGAAAGACACAAACTGGAGAGAGAGAAAGACACACAAACTGGAGAGGGAGACACACACAATCTGGAGAGAGAGATAAACACACGCACAAACTGGAGAGAGCGAGACACACACAAACCGGAGAGAGAGAGACACACACACAATCTGGAGAGAGAGACACACACTCAAACTGGAGAGAGAGACACACAAACTGGAGAGAGAGACACACAAACTGGAGAGAGAGACACACAAACTGGAGAGAGAGAGACACACAAACTGGAGAGAGAGAGACACACAAACTGGAGAGAGAGAGACACACAAACTGGAGAGAGAGAGACACACAAACTGGAGAGAGAGACACACACATACACAAACTAGGGAGAGAGACACACACACACACAGACGGGGGAGAGAGCGACACACACACACAAACTGGAGAGACACACAAACTGGAGAGACACACAAACTGGAGAGACACACACAAACTGGAGAGAGAGACACACAAACTGGAGAGAGAGACACACAAACTGGAGAGAGAGCGACACACAATCTGGAGAGAGAGACACACACACTCAAACTGGAGAGAGAGACACAAAAACTGGAGAGAGAGACACACAAACTGGAGAGAGAGAGACACAAACTGGAGAGAGAGAGACACACAAACTGGAGAGAGAGAGACACACAAACTGGAGAGAGAGAGACACACAAACTGGAGAGAGAGAGACACACAAACTGGAGAGAGAGAGACACACAAACTGGAGAGAGAGAGACACACAAACTGGAGAGAGAGAGACACACAAACTGGAGAGAGAGACACACAAACTGGAGAGAGAGACACACAAACTGGAGAGAGAGACACACAAACTGGAGAGAGGGACACACAAACTGGAGAGAGAGACACACAAACTGGAGAGAGAGACACACAAACTGGAGAGAGAGACACACAAACTGGAGAGAGAGACACACAAACTGGAGAGAGAGACACACAAACTGGAGAGAGAGACACACAAACTGGAGAGAGAGACGCACAAACTGGAGAGAGAGACGCACAAACTGGAGAGAGAGAGGCACAAACAGGAGAGAGAGACATAAACTTGGGAGAGAGACTCAAACTGGAGAGAGAGAAAGACACACACAAACTGGAGAGAGAGACACACACACACACAAACTGGAGAGAGAGACACACATACACAAACCGCAGAGATACACACACACACACAAACCGGAGAGAGAAACACACACACAAAATCTGGAGAGCGAGAGACACACACTCAAACTGGAGAGAGAGACACTCAAACTGGAGAGAGAGACACTCAAACTGGAGAGAGAGACACTCAAACTGGAGAGAGAGACACTCAAACTGGAGAGAGAGACACAAACTGGAGAGAGAGACACTCAAACTGGAGAGAGAGACACTCAAACTGGAGAGAGAGACACTCAAACTGGAGAGAGAGACACTCAAACTGGAGAGAGAGACACTCAAACTGGAGAGAGAGACACTCAAACTGGAGAGAGAGACACTCAAACTGGAGAGAGAGACACTCAAACTGGAGAGAGAGACACTCAAACTGGAGAGAGAGACACTCAAACTGGAGAGAGAGACACTCAAACTGGAGAGAGAGACACTCAAACTGGAGAGAGAGACACTCAAACTGGAGAGAGAGACACTCAAACTGGAGAGAGAGACACTCAAACTGGAGAGAGAGAGACACAAACTGGAGAAAGAGAGACACAAACTGGAGAGAGAGAAAGAGACACAAACTGGAGAGAGAGACACACACAATCTGGAGAGAGAGATAAACACACGCACAAACTGGAGAGAGAGACACACACAAACCGGAGAGAGAGAGACACACACAAACCGGAGAGAGAGAGACACACACACAATCTGGAGAGAGAGACACACACACTCAAACTGGAGAGAGAGACACAAAAACTGGAGAGAGAGACACACAAACTGGAGAGAGAGAGACACACAAACTGGAGAGAGAGATAAACACACGCACAAACTGGAGAGAGAGACACACACAAACCGGAGAGAGAGAGACACACACAAACCGGAGAGAGAGAGACACACACACAATCTGGAGAGAGAGACACACACACTCAAACTGGAGAGAGAGACACAAAAACTGGAGAGAGAGACACACAAACTGGAGAGAGAGAGACACACAAACTGGAGAGAGAGACACACAAACTGGAGAGAGAGAAAGACACACAACTGGAGAGGGAGACACACACAATCTGGAGAGAGAGATAAACACACGCACAAACTGGAGAGAGAGATAAAGACACACACAAACCGGAGAGAGAGAGACACACACACAATCTGGAGAGAGAGACACACACTCAAACTGGAGAGAGAGACACACAAACTGGAGAGAGAGACACACAAACTGGAGAGAGAGACACACAAACTGGAGAGAGAGAGACACACAAACTGGAGAGAGAGAGACACACAAACTGGAGAGAGAGACACACACATACACAAACTAGGGAGAGAGACACACACACACACAAACGGGGGAGAGAGCGACACACACACACAAACTGGAGAGACACACAAACTGGAGAGACACACACAAACTGGAGAGAGAGACACAAACTGGAAAGAGAGAAAGACACACACACACAATCTGGAGAGACACACACACACTCAATCTGGAGAGAGAGACACACACTCAAACTGGAGAGACACTCACTCAAACTGGAGAGAGACACACACAAACTGGAGAGAGAGAGACACAAACTGGAGAGAGAGAGACACACAAACTGGAGAGAGAGAGACACACAAACTGGAGAGAGAGAGACACAAACTGGAGAGAGAGAGACACACAAACTGGAGAGAGAGAGACACACAAACTGGAGAGAGAGAGACACACAAACTGGAGAGAGAGACACACAAACTGGAGAGAGAGACACACAAACTGGAGAGAGAGACACACAAACTGGAGAGAGAGACACACAAACTGGAGAGAGAGACACACAAACTGGAGAGAGAGACACACAAACTGGAGAGAGAGACACACAAACTGGAGAGAGAGACACACAAACTGGAGAGAGAGACACACAAACTGGAGAGAGAGACACACAAACTGGAGAGAGAGACACACAAACTGGAGAGAGAGACACACAAACTGGAGAAAGAAAGACACACACAAACTGGAGAGAGAAAGACACACACAATCTGGAGAGAGAGACAAACACACTCAAACTGGGGAGAGAGACACACAAACTGGAGAGAGAGACACACAAACTGGAGAGAGAGACACACAAACTGGAGAGAGAGACACACAAACTGGAGAGAGAGACACACAAACTGGAGAGAGAGACACACAAACTGGAGAGAGAGACACACAAACTGGAGAGAGAGACACACAAACTGGAGAGAGAGACACACAAACTGGAGAGAGAGACACACAAACTGGAGAGAGAGACACACAAACTGGAGAGAGAGACACACAAACTGGAGAGAGAGACACAAACTGGAGAGAGAGACACAAACTGGAGAGAGAGACACAAACTGGAGAGAGAGACACAAACTGGAGAGAGAGACACAAACTGGAGAGAGAGACACAAACTGGAGAGAGAGACACAAACTGGAGAGAGAGACACAAACTGGAGAGAGAGACACAAACTGGAGAGAGAGACACAAACTGGAGAGAGAGACACAAACTGGAGAGAGAGACACAAACTGGAGAGAGAGACACAAACTGGAGAGAGAGACACAAACTGGAGAGAGAGACTCAAACTGGAGAGAGAGGAAGACACACACAAACTGGAGAGAGAGACACACACACACAAACCGCAGAGACACACACACACACACAAACCGGAGAGAGAGACACACACACACAATCTGGAGAGAGAGATACACACACTCAAACTGGAGAGAGAGACACACAAACTGGAGAAAGAAAGACACAAACTGGAGAGAGAGAAAGACACACAAACTGGAGAGGGAGACACACACAATCTGGAGAGAGAGATAAACACACGCACAAACTGGAGAGAGCGAGACACACACAAACCGGAGAGAGAGAGACACACACACAATCTGGAGAGAGAGACACACACTCAAACTGGAGAGAGAGACACACACACAAACTGGAGAGAGAGACACACAAACTGGAGAGAGAGACACACAAACTGGAGAGAGAGAGACACACAAACTGGAGAGAGAGAGACACACAAACTGGAGAGAGAGAGACACACAAACTAGGGAGAGAGACACACACACACACAAACTAGGGAGAGAGACACACACACACACAAACGGGGGAGAGAGCGACACCCACACACAAACTGGAGAGACACACAAACTGGAGAGACACACACAAACTGGAGAGAGAGACACACAAACTGGAGAGAGAGACACACAAACTGGAGAGAGAGAGACACACAATCTGGAGAGAGAGACACACACACTCAAACTGGAGAGAGAGACACAAAAACTGGAGAGAGACACACACACACTGGAGAGAGAGACACACACAAACTGGAGAAAGAAAGACACAAACTGGAGAGAGAGAAAGACACACAAACTGGAGAGGGAGACACACAATCTGGAGAGAGAGATAAACACACGCACAAACTGGAGAGAGAGACACACACAAACCGGAGAGAGAGAGACACACACAAACCGGAGAGAGAGAGACACACACACAATCTGGAGAGAGAGACACACACACTCAAACTGGAGAGAGAGACACAAAAACTGGAGAGAGAGACACACAAACTGGAGAGAGAGAGACACACAAACTGGAGAGAGAGACACACAAACTGGAGAGAGAGAAAGACACACAACTGGAGAGGGAGACACACACAATCTGGAGAGAGAGATAAACACACGCACAAACTGGAGAGAGAGATAAAGACACACACAAACCGGAGAGAGAGAGACACACACACAATCTGGAGAGAGAGACACACACACAAACTGGAGAGAGAGACACACACATACACAAACTAGGGAGAGAGACACACACACACACAAACGGGGGAGAGAGCGACACACACACACAAACTGGAGAGACACACAAACTGGAGAGACACACACAAACTGGAGAGAGAGACACAAACTGGAAAGAGAGAAAGACACACACACACAATCTGGAGAGACACACACACACTCAATCTGGAGAGAGAGACACACACTCAAACTGGAGAGACACTCACTCAAACTGGAGAGAGACACACACAAACTGGAGAGAGAGAGACACAAACTGGAGAGAGAGAGACACACAAACTGGAGAGAGAGAGACACACAAACTGGAGAGAGAGACACACAAACTGGAGAGAGAGAGACACACAAACTGGAGAGAGAGAGACACACAAACTGGAGAGAGAGAGACACACAAACTGGAGAGAGAGACACACAAACTGGAGAGAGAGACACACAAACTGGAGAGAGAGACACACAAACTGGAGAGAGAGACACACAAACTGGAGAGAGAGACACACAAACTGGAGAGAGAGACACACAAACTGGAGAGAGAGACACACAAACTGGAGAGAGAGACACACAAACTGGAGAGAGAGACACACAAACTGGAGAGAGAGACACACAAACTGGAGAGAGAGACACACAAACTGGAGAGAGAGACACACAAACTGGAGAGAGAGACACACAAACTGGAGAGAGAGACACACAAACTGGAGAGAGAGACACACAAACTGGAGAAAGAAAGACACACACAAACTGGAGAGAGAGACACACACAAACTGGAGAGAGAGACACACACAAACTGGAGAGAGAGACACACACAAACTGGAGAGAGAAAGACACACACAAACTGGAGAGAGAAAGACACACACAAACTGGAGAGAGAAAGACACACACAAACTGGAGAGAGAAAGACACACACAAACTGGAGAGAGAAAGACACACACAAACTGGAGAGAGAAAGACACACACAAACTGGAGAGAGAAAGACACACACAAACTGGAGAGAGAAAGACACACACAAACTGGAGAGAGAAAGACACACACAAACTGGAGAGAGAAAGACACACACAAACTGGAGAGAGAAAGACACACACAATCTGGAGAGAGAGACAAACACACTCAAACTGGGGAGAGAGACACACAAACTGGAGAGAGAGACACACAAACTGGAGAGAGAGACACACAAACTGGAGAGAGAGACACACAAACTGGAGAGAGAGACACACAAACTGGAGAGAGAGACACACAGACTGGAGAGAGAGACACACAAACTGGAGAGAGAGACACACAAACTGGAGAGAGAGACGCACAAACTGGAGAGAGAGACGCACAAACTGGAGAGAGAGACGCACAAACTGGAGAGAGAGACACAAACTGGAGAGAGAGACACAAACTGGAGAGAGAGACACAAACTGGAGAGAGAGACACAAACTGGAGAGAGAGACACAAACTGGAGAGAGAGACACAAACTGGAGAGAGAGACACAAACTGGAGAGAGAGACACAAACTGGAGAGAGAGACACAAACTGGAGAGAGAGACACAAACTGGAGAGAGAGACACAAACTGGAGAGAGAGACACAAACTGGAGAGAGAGACACAAACTGGAGAGAGAGACACAAACTGGAGAGAGAGACACAAACTGGAGAGAGAGACACAAACTGGAGAGAGAGACACAAACTGGAGAGAGAGACACAAACTGGAGAGAGAGACACAAACTGGAGAGAGAGACACAAACTGGAGAGAGAGACACAAACTGGAGAGAGAGACACAAACTGGAGAGAGAGACACAAACTGGAGAGAGAGACACAAACTGGAGAGAGAGACACAAACTGGAGAGAGAGACACAAACTGGAGAGAGAGACACAAACTGGAGAGAGAGACACAAACTGGAGAGAGAGACACAAACTGGAGAGAGAGACTCAAACTGGAGAGAGAGAAAGACACACACAAACTGGAGAGAGAGACACACACACACACACAAACCGGAGAGAGAGACACACACACACAATCTGGAGAGAGAGACACACACACTCAAACTGGAGAGAGAGACACACAAACTGGAGAAAGAAAGACACACACAAACTGGAGAGAGAAAGACACACACAATCTGGAGAGAGAGACAAACACACTCAAACTGGGGAGAGAGACACACAAACTGGAGAGAGAGACACACAAACTGGAGAGAGAGACACACAAACTGGAGAGAGAGACACACAAACTGGAGAGAGAGACACACAAACTGGAGAGAGAGACACACAGACTGGAGAGAGAGACACACAAACTGGAGAGAGAGACACACAAACTGGAGAGAGAGACACACAAACTGGAGAGAGAGACACACAAACTGGAGAGAGAGACACAAACTGGAGAGAGAGACACAAACTGGAGAGAGAGACACAAACTGGAGAGAGAGACACAAACTGGAGAGAGAGACACAAACTGGAGAGAGAGACACAAACTGGAGAGAGAGACACAAACTGGAGAGAGAGACACAAACTGGAGAGAGAGACACAAACTGGAGAGAGAGACACAAACTGGAGAGAGAGACACAAACTGGAGAGAGAGACACAAACTGGAGAGAGAGACTCAAACTGGAGAGAGAGGAAGACACACACAAACTGGAGAGAGAGACACACACACACACACAAACTGGAGAGAGAGACACACATACACAAACCGCAGAGACACACACACACACACAAACCGGAGAGAGAGACACACACACACAATCTGGAGAGAGAGATACACACACTCAAACTGGAGAGAGAGACACACAAACTGGAGAAAGAAAGACACAAACTGGAGAGAGAGAAAGACACACAAACTGGAGAGGGAGACACACACAATCTGGAGAGAGAGATAAACACACGCACAAACTGGAGAGAGCGAGACACACACAAACCGGAGAGAGAGAGACACACACACAATCTGGAGAGAGAGACACACACTCAAACTGGAGAGAGAGACACACACACAAACTGGAGAGAGAGACACACAAACTGGAGAGAGAGACACACAAACTGGAGAGAGAGAGACACACAAACTGGAGAGAGAGAGACACACAAACTGGAGAGAGAGAGACACACAAACTAGGGAGAGAGACACACACACACACAAACTAGGGAGAGAGACACACACACACACAAACGGGGGAGAGAGCGACACCCACACACAAACTGGAGAGACACACAAACTGGAGAGACACACACAAACTGGAGAGAGAGACACACAAACTGGAGAGAGAGACACACAAACTGGAGAGAGAGACACACAAACTGGAGAGAGAGAGACACACAATCTGGAGAGAGAGACACACACACTCAAACTGGAGAGAGAGACACAAAAACTGGAGAGAGAGACACACAAACTGGAGAGAGAGACACACAAACTGGAGAGAGAGACACACAAACTGGAGAGAGAGAGACACACAAACTGGAGAGAGAGAGACACACAAACTGGAGAGAGAGAGACACACAAACTGGAGAGAGAGAGACACACAAACTGGAGAGAGAGAGACACACAAACTGGAGAGAGAGAGACACACAAACTGGAGAGAGAGAGACACACAAACTGGAGAGAGAGACACACAAACTGGAGAGAGAGACACACAAACTGGAGAGAGAGACACACAAACTGGAGAGAGAGACACACAAACTGGAGAGAGAGACACACAAACTGGAGAGAGAGACACACAAACTGGAGAGAGAGACACACAAACTGGAGAGAGAGACACACAAACTGGAGAGAGAGACGCACAAACTGGAGAGAGAGAGGCACAAACAGGAGAGAGAGACATAAACTTGGGAGAGAGACTCAAACTGGAGAGAGAGAAAGACACACACAAACTGGAGAGAGAGACACACACACACACAAACTGGAGAGAGAGACACACATACACAAACCGCAGAGATACACACACACACACAAACCGGAGAGAGAAACACACACACAAAATCTGGAGAGCGAGAGACACACACTCAAACTGGAGAGAGAGACACTCAAACTGGAGAGAGAGACACTCAAACTGGAGAGAGAGACACTCAAACTGGAGAGAGAGACACTCAAACTGGAGAGAGAGACACTCAAACTGGAGAGAGAGACACTCAAACTGGAGAGAGAGACACTCAAACTGGAGAGAGAGACACTCAAACTGGAGAGAGAGACACTCAAACTGGAGAGAGAGACACTCAAACTGGAGAGAGAGACACTCAAACTGGAGAGAGAGACACAAACTGGAGAGAGAGACACAAACTGGAGAGAGAGACACAAACTGGAGAGAGAGACACAAACTGGAGAGAGAGACACAAACTGGAGAGAGAGACACAAACTGGAGAGAGAGACACAAACTGGAGAGAGAGACACACAAACTGGAGAGAGAGAGACACACAAACTGGAGAGAGAGAGACACACAAACTGGAGAGAGAGAGACACACAAACTAGGGAGAGAGACACACACACACACAAACTAGGGAGAGAGACACACACACACACAAACTAGGGAGAGAGACACACACACACACAAACTAGGGAGAGAGACACACACACACACAAACTGGAGAGAGAGACACACAAACTGGAGAGAGAGAGACACACAATCTGGAGAGAGAGACACACACACTCAAACTGGAGAGAGAGACACAAAAACTGGAGAGAGAGACACACAAACTGGAGAGAGAGACACACAAACTGGAGAGAGAGAGACACACAAACTGGAGAGAGAGAGACACACAAACTGGAGAGAGAGAGACACACAAACTGGAGAGAGAGAGACACACAAACTGGAGAGAGAGAGACACACAAACTGGAGAGAGAGAGACACACAAACTGGAGAGAGAGACACACAAACTGGAGAGAGAGACACACAAACTGGAGAGAGAGACACACAAACTGGAGAGAGAGACACACAAACTGGAGAGAGAGACACACAAACTGGAGAGAGAGACACACAAACTGGAGAGAGAGACACAAACTGGAGAGAGAGACACACAAACTGGAGAGAGAGACACACAAACTGGAGAGAGAGACGCACAAACTGGAGAGAGAGAGGCACAAACAGGAGAGAGAGACATAAACTTGGGAGAGAGACTCAAACTGGAGAGAGAGAAAGACACACACAAACTGGAGAGAGAGACACACACACACACAAACTGGAGAGAGAGACACACATACACAAACCGCAGAGATACACACACACACACAAACCGGAGAGAGAAACACACACACAAAATCTGGAGAGCGAGAGACACACACTCAAACTGGAGAGAGAGACACTCAAACTGGAGAGAGAGACACTCAAACTGGAGAGAGAGACACTCAAACTGGAGAGAGAGACACTCAAACTGGAGAGAGAGACACTCAAACTGGAGAGAGAGACACTCAAACTGGAGAGAGAGACACTCAAACTGGAGAGAGAGACACTCAAACTGGAGAGAGAGACACAAACTGGAGAGAGAGACACAAACTGGAGAGAGAGACACAAACTGGAGAGAGAGACACAAACTGGAGAGAGAGACACAAACTGGAGAGAGAGACACAAACTGGAGAGAGAGACACAAACTGGAGAGAGAGACACAAACTGGAGAGAGAGACACAAACTGGAGAGAGAGACACAAACTGGAGAGAGAGACACAAACTGGAGAGAGAGACACAAACTGGAGAGAGAGACACAAACTGGAGAGAGAGACACAAACTGGAGAGAGAGACTCAAACTGGAGAGAGAGAAAGACACACACAAACTGGAGAGAGAGACACACACACACACACAAACTGGAGAGAGAGACACACATACACAAACCGCAGAGACACACACACACACACAAACCGGAGAGAGAGACACACACACACAATCTGGAGAGAGAGACACACACACTCAAACTGGAGAGAGAGACACACAAACTGGAGAAAGAAAGACACACACAAACTGGAGAGAGAAAGACACACACAATCTGGAGAGAGAGACAAACACACTCAAACTGGGGAGAGAGACACACAAACTGGAGAGAGAGACACACAAACTGGAGAGAGAGACACACAAACTGGAGAGAGAGACACACAAACTGGAGAGAGAGACACACAAACTGGAGAGAGAGACACACAAACTGGAGAGAGAGACACACAGACTGGAGAGAGAGACACACAAACTGGAGAGAGAGACACACAAACTGGAGAGAGAGACACACAAACTGGAGAGAGAGACACACAAACTGGAGAGAGAGACACAAACTGGGGAGAGAGACACAAACTGGAGAGAGAGACACAAACTGGAGAGAGAGACACAAACTGGAGAGAGAGACACAAACTGGAGAGAGAGACACAAACTGGAGAGAGAGACACAAACTGGAGAGAGAGACACAAACTGGAGAGAGAGACACAAACTGGAGAGAGAGACACAAACTGGAGAGAGAGACACAAACTGGAGAGAGAGACACAAACTGGAGAGAGAGACTCAAACTGGAGAGAGAGGAAGACACACACAAACTGGAGAGAGAGACACACACACACACACAAACTGGAGAGAGAGACACACATACACAAACCGCAGAGACACACACACACACACAAACCGGAGAGAGAGACACACACACACAATCTGGAGAGAGAGATACACACACTCAAACTGGAGAGAGAGACACACAAACTGGAGAAAGAAAGACACAAACTGGAGAGAGAGAAAGACACACAAACTGGAGAGGGAGACACACACAATCTGGAGAGAGAGATAAACACACGCACAAACTGGAGAGAGCGAGACACACACAAACCGGAGAGAGAGAGACACACACACAATCTGGAGAGAGAGACACACACTCAAACTGGAGAGAGAGACACACACACAAACTGGAGAGAGAGACACACAAACTGGAGAGAGAGACACACAAACTGGAGAGAGAGAGACACACAAACTGGAGAGAGAGAGACACACAAACTGGAGAGAGAGAGACACACAAACTGGAGAGAGAGACACACACATACACAAACTAGGGAGAGAGACACACACACACACAAACGGGGGAGAGAGCGACACCCACACACAAACTGGAGAGACACACAAACTGGAGAGACACACACAAACTGGAGAGAGAGACACACAAACTGGAGAGAGAGACACACAAACTGGAGAGAGAGAGACACACAATCTGGAGAGAGAGACACACACACTCAAACTGGAGAGAGAGACACAAAAACTGGAGAGAGAGAGACACAAACTGGAGAGAGAGAGACACACAAACTGGAGAGAGAGAGACACACAAACTGGAGAGAGAGAGACACACAAACTGGAGAGAGAGAGACACACAAACTGGAGAGAGAGAGACACACAAACTGGAGAGAGAGAGACACACAAACTGGAGAGAGAGACACACAAACTGGAGAGAGAGACACACAAACTGGAGAGAGAGACACACAAACTGGAGAGAGAGACACACAAACTGGAGAGAGAGACACACAAACTGGAGAGAGAGACACACAAACTGGAGAGAGAGACACACAAACTGGAGAGAGAGACACACAAACTGGAGAGAGAGACGCACAAACTGGAGAGAGAGACGCACAAACTGGAGAGAGAGACGCACAAACTGGAGAGAGAGAGGCACAAACAGGAGAGAGAGACATAAACTTGGGAGAGAGACTCAAACTGGAGAGAGAGAAAGACACACACAAACTGGAGAGAGAGACACACACACACACAAACTGGAGAGAGAGACACACATACACAAACCGCAGAGATACACACACACACACAAACCGGAGAGAGAAACACACACACAAAATCTGGAGAGCGAGAGACACACACTCAAACTGGAGAGAGAGACACTCAAACTGGAGAGAGAGACACTCAAACTGGAGAGAGAGACACTCAAACTGGAGAGAGAGACACTCAAACTGGAGAGAGAGACACTCAAACTGGAGAGAGAGACACTCAAACTGGAGAGAGAGACACTCAAACTGGAGAGAGAGACACTCAAACTGGAGAGAGAGACACTCAAACTGGAGAGAGAGACACTCAAACTGGAGAGAGAGACACTCAAACTGGAGAGAGAGACACTCAAACTGGAGAGAGAGACACTCAAACTGGAGAGAGAGACACTCAAACTGGAGAGAGAGACACTCAAACTGGAGAGAGAGACACTCAAACTGGAGAGAGAGAGACACAAACTGGAGAAAGAGAAGACACAAACTGGAGAGAGAGAAAGACACAGAAACTGGAGAGAGAGACACACACAATCTGGAGAGAGAGATAAACACACGCACAAACCGGAGAGAGAGAGACACACACAAACCGGAGAGAGAGAGACACACACAAACCGGAGAGAGAGAGACACACACACAATCTGGAGAGAGAGACACACACACTCAAACTGGAGAGAGAGACACAAAAACTGGAGAGAGAGACACACAAACTGGAGAGAGAGAGACACACAAACTGGAGAGAGAGAGACACACAAACTGGAGAGAGAGAGACACACAAACTGGAGAGAGAGAGACACACAAACTGGAGAGAGAGAGACACACAAACTGGAGAGAGAGAGACACACAAACTGGAGAGAGAGAGACACACAAACTGGAGAGAGAGAGACACACAAACTGGAGAGAGAGACACACAAACTGGAGAGAGAGACACACAAACTGGAGAGAGAGACAGACAAACTGGAGAGAGAGAGACACACAAACTGGAGAGAGAGAGAGACACACAAACTGGAGAGAGAGAGAGACACACAAACTGGAGAGAGAGAAAGACACACAAACTGGAGAGAGAGACAAACACACACACAAACTGGAGAGAGAGACACACACACACACACAAACTGGAGAGAGAGGCACACACACACAAACCGCAGAGACACGCACACACACACAAACTGGAGAGAGAGAGACACACACACAACCTGGAGAGAGAGACAAACACACTCAAACTGGGGAGAGAGAGACACACAAACTGGAGAGAGAGAGACACACAAACTGGAGAGAGAGAGACACACAAACTGGAGAGAGAGAGACACACAAACTGGAGAGAGAGAGACACACAAACTGGAGAGAGAGAGACACAAACTGGAGAGAGAGAGAGACACAAACTGGAGAGAGAGAGACACACAAACTGGAGAGAGAGAAAGACACACAAACTGGAGATAGAGACAAACACACACACAAACTGGAGAGAGAGACACACACACACACACAAACTGGAGAGAGAGGCACACACACACAAACCGCAGAGACACGCACACACACACAAACTGGAGAGAGAGAGACACACACTCACCGCAGAGACACGCACACACACACAAACTGGAGAGAGAGAGACACACACTCAAACTGGGGAGAGAGACACACAAACTGGAGAGAGACACACAAACTGGAGAGAGAGAAAGACACACACAAACTGGAGAGAGAGACACACACAAACTGGAGAGAGAGACACACAAACTGGAGAGAGAGACACACAAACTGGAGAGAGAGACACACAAACTGGAGAGAGAGACACACAAACTGGAGAGAGAGACACACAAACTGGAGAGAGAGACACACAAACTGGAGAGAGAGACACACAAACTGGAGAGAGAGACACACAGACTGGAGAGAGAGACACACAGACTGGAGAGAGAGACACACAGACTGGAGAGAGAGACACACAAACTGGAGAGAGAGACACTCAAACTGGAGAGAGAGAGACACAAACTGGAGAAAGAGAAGACACAAACTGGAGAGAGAGAAAGACACAGAAACTGGAGAGAGAGACACACACAATCTGGAGAGAGAGATAAACACACGCACAAACCGGAGAGAGAGAGACACACACAAACCGGAGAGAGAGAGACACACACAAACCGGAGAGAGAGAGACACACACACAATCTGGAGAGAGAGACACACACACTCAAACTGGAGAGAGAGACACAAAAACTGGAGAGAGAGACACACAAACTGGAGAGAGAGAGACACACAAACTGGAGAGAGAGAGACACACAAACTGGAGAGAGAGAGACACACAAACTGGAGAGAGAGAGACACACAAACTGGAGAGAGAGAGACACACAAACTGGAGAGAGAGAGACACACAAACTGGAGAGAGAGAGACACACAAACTGGAGAGAGAGAGACACACAAACTGGAGAGAGAGACACACAAACTGGAGAGAGAGACACACAAACTGGAGAGAGAGACACACACAAACTGGAGAGAGAGAGACACACAAACTGGAGAGAGAGAGAGACACACAAACTGGAGAGAGAGAGAGACACACAAACTGGAGAGAGAGACACACAAACTGGAGAGAGAGACACAAACTGGAGAGAGAGACACAAACTGGAGAGAGAGACACAAACTGGAGAGAGAGACACAAACTGGAGAGAGAGACACAAACTGGAGAGAGAGACACAAACTGGAGAGAGAGACACAAACTGGAGAGAGAGACACAAACTGGAGAGAGAGACACAAACTGGAGAGAGAGACTCAAACTGGAGAGAGAGAAAGACACACACAAACTGGAGAGAGAGACACACACACACACACACACAAACTGGAGAGAGAGACACACATACACAAACCGCAGAGACACACACACACAATCTGGAGAGAGAGACACACACACTCAAACTGGAGAGAGAGACACACAAACTGGAGAAAGAAAGACACAAACTGGAGAGAGAGAAAGACACACAAACTGGAGAGGGAGACACACACAATCTGGAGAGAGAGATAAACACACGCACAAACTGGAGAGAGAGATAAAGACACACACAAACCGGAGAGAGAGAGACACACACACAATCTGGAGAGAGAGACACACACTCAAACTGGAGAGAGAGACACACAAACTGGAGAGAGAGACACACAAACTGGAGAGAGAGACACACAAACTGGAGAGAGAGAGACACACAAACTGGAGAGAGAGAGACACACAAACTGGAGAGAGAGACACACACATACACAAACTAGGGAGAGAGACACACACACACACAAACGGGGGAGAGAGCGACACACACACACAAACTGGAGAGACACACATACTGGAGAGACACACAAACTGGAGAGACACACACAAACTGGAGAGAGAGACACAAACTGGAAAGAGAGAAAGACACACACACACAATCTGGAGAGACACACACACACTCAATCTGGAGAGAGAGACACACACTCAAACTGGAGAGACACTCACTCAAACTGGAGAGAGACACACACAAACTGGAGAGAGAGAGACACAAACTGGAGAGAGAGAGACACACAAACTGGAGAGAGAGAGACACACAAACTGGAGAGAGAGACACACAAACTGGAGAGAGAGAGACACACAAACTGGAGAGAGAGAGACACACAAACTGGAGAGAGAGAGACACAAACTGGAGAGAGAGACACACAAACTGGAGAGAGAGACACACAAACTGGAGAGAGAGACACACAAACTGGAGAGAGAGACACACAAACTGGAGAGAGAGACACACAAACTGGAGAGAGAGACACACAAACTGGAGAGAGAGACACACAAACTGGAGAGAGAGACACACAAACTGGAGAGAGAGACACACAAACTGGAGAGAGAGACACACAAACTGGAGAGAGAGAGACACAAACTGGAGAGAGAGAGACACACAATCTGGAGAGAGAGACACACACACTCAAACTGGAGAGAGAGACACAAAAACTGGAGAGAGAGACACACAAACTGGAGAGAGAGAGACGCACAAACTGGAGAGAGAGAGACACACAAACTGGAGAGAGAGAGACACACAAACTGGAGAGAGAGAGACACACAAACTGGAGAGAGAGACACACAAACTGGAGAGAGAGACACACAAACTGGAGAGAGAGACACACAAACTGGAGAGAGAGACACACACACACTGGAGAGAGAGACACACACAAACTGGAGAGAGAGACACACACAAACTGGAGAGAGAGACACACACAAACTGGAGAGAGAGACACACACAAACTGGAGAGAGAAAGACACACACAAACTGGAGAGAGAAAGACACACACAAACTGGAGAGAGAAAGACACACACAAACTGGAGAGAGAAAGACACACACAAACTGGAGAGAGAAAGACACACACAAACTGGAGAGAGAAAGACACACACAAACTGGAGAGAGAAAGACACACACAAACTGGAGAGAGAAAGACACACACAATCTGGAGAGAGAGACAAACACACTCAAACTGGGGAGAGAGACACACAAACTGGAGAGAGAGACACACAAACTGGAGAGAGAGACACACAAACTGGAGAGAGAGACACACAAACTGGAGAGAGAGACACACAAACTGGAGAGAGAGACACACAGACTGGAGAGAGAGACACACAAACTGGAGAGAGAGACACACAAACTGGAGAGAGAGACACACAAACTGGAGAGAGAGACACACAAACTGGAGAGAGAGACACACAAACTGGAGAGAGAGACACAAACTGGAGAGAGAGACACAAACTGGAGAGAGAGACACAAACTGGAGAGAGAGACACAAACTGGAGAGAGAGACACAAACTGGAGAGAGAGACACAAACTGGAGAGAGAGACACAAACTGGAGAGAGAGACACAAACTGGAGAGAGAGACACAAACTGGAGAGAGAGACACAAACTGGAGAGAGAGACACAAACTGGAGAGAGAGACACAAACTGGAGAGAGAGACACAAACTGGAGAGAGAGACACAAACTGGAGAGAGAGACACAAACTGGAGAGAGAGACACAAACTGGAGAGAGAGACACAAACTGGAGAGAGAGACACAAACTGGAGAGAGAGACACAAACTGGAGAGAGAGACACAAACTGGAGAGAGAGACACAAACTGGAGAGAGAGACACAAACTGGAGAGAGAGACACAAACTGGAGAGAGAGACACAAACTGGAGAGAGAGACACAAACTGGAGAGAGAGACTCAAACTGGAGAGAGAGAAAGACACACACAAACTGGAGAGAGAGACACACACACACACACACATACTGGAGAGAGAGACACACATACACAAACCGCAGAGACACACACACACACACAAACCGGAGAGAGAGACACACACACACAATCTGGAGAGAGAGACACACACACTCAAACTGGAGAGAGAGACACACAAACTGGAGAAAGAAAGACACACACAAACTGGAGAGAGAAAGACACACACAAACTGGAGAGAGAGACAAACACACTCAAACTGGGGAGAGAGACACACAAACTGGAGAGAGAGACACACAAACTGGAGAGAGAGACACACAAACTGGAGAGAGAGACACACAAACTGGAGAGAGAGACACACAAACTGGAGAGAGAGACACACAAACTGGAGAGAGAGACACACAGACTGGAGAGAGAGACACACAAACTGGAGAGAGAGACACACAAACTGGAGAGAGAGACACAAACTGGAGAGAGAGACACAAACTGGAGAGAGAGACACAAACTGGAGAGAGAGACACAAACTGGAGAGAGAGACACAAACTGGAGAGAGAGACACAAACTGGAGAGAGAGACACAAACTGGAGAGAGAGACACAAACTGGAGAGAGAGACACAAACTGGAGAGAGAGACACAAACTGGAGAGAGAGACACAAACTGGAGAGAGAGACACAAACTGGAGAGAGAGACACAAACTGGAGAGAGAGACACAAACTGGAGAGAGAGACACAAACTGGAGAGAGAGACACAAACTGGAGAGAGAGACTCAAACTGGAGAGAGAGAAAGACACACACAAACTGGAGAGAGAGACACACACACACACACAAACTGGAGAGAGAGACACACACACACACACAAACTGGAGAGAGAGACACACATACACAAACCGCAGAGACACACACACACACACAAACCGGAGAGAGAGACACACACACACAATCTGGAGAGAGAGACACACACACTCAAACTGGAGAGAGAGACACACAAACTGGAGAAAGAAAGACACAAACTGGAGAGAGAGAAAGACACACAAGCTGGAGAGGGAGACACACACAATCTGGAGAGAGAGATAAACACACGCACAAACTGGAGAGAGCGAGACACACACAAACCGGAGAGAGAGAGAGACACACACTCAAACTGGAGAGAGAGACACACACACAAACTGGAGAGAGAGACACACAAACTGGAGAGAGAGACACACAAACTGGAGAGAGAGAGACACACAAACTGGAGAGAGAGAGACACACAAACTGGAGAGAGAGACACACACATACACAAACTAGGGAGAGAGACACACACACACACAAACGGGGGAGAGAGCGACACACACACACAAACTGGAGAGACACACAAACTGGAGAGACACACACAAACTGGAGAGAGAGACACACAAACTGGAGAGAGAGACACACAAACTGGAGAGAGAGAGACACACAATCTGGAGAGAGAGACACACACACTCAAACTGGAGAGAGAGACACAAAAACTGGAGAGAGAGACACACAAACTGGAGAGAGAGAGACACAAACTGGAGAGAGAGAGACACACAAACTGGAGAGAGAGAGACACACAAACTGGAGAGAGAGAGACACACAAACTGGAGAGAGAGAGACACACAAACTGGAGAGAGAGACACACACAAACTGGAGAGAGAGAGACACACAAACTGGAGAGAGAGAGACACACAAACTGGAGAGAGAGACACACAAACTGGAGAGAGAGACACACAAACTGGAGAGAGAGACACACAAACTGGAGAGAGAGACACACAAACTGGAGAGAGAGACACACAAACTGGAGAGAGAGACACACAAACTGGAGAGAGAGACACACAAACTGGAGAGAGAGACACACAAACTGGAGAGAGAGACACACAAACTGGAGAGAGAGACACACAAACTGGAGAGAGAGACACACAAACTGGAGAGAGACACACAAACTGGAGAGAGAGACACACAAACTGGAGAGAGAGACACACAAACTGGAGAGAGAGACGCACAAACTGGAGAGAGAGACGCACAAACTGGAGAGAGAGAGGCACAAACAGGAGAGAGAGACATAAACTTGGGAGAGAGACTCAAACTGGAGAGAGAGAAAGACACACACAAACTGGAGAGAGAGACACACACACACACAAACTGGAGAGAGAGACACACATACACAAACCGCAGAGATACACACACACACACAAACCGGAGAGAGAAACACACACACAAAATCTGGAGAGCGAGAGACACACACTCAAACTGGAGAGAGAGACACTCAAACTGGAGAGAGAGACACTCAAACTGGAGAGAGAGACACTCAAACTGGAGAGAGAGACACTCAAACTGGAGAGAGAGACACTCAAACTGGAGAGAGAGACACTCAAACTGGAGAGAGAGACACTCAAACTGGAGAGAGAGACACTCAAACTGGAGAGAGAGACACTCAAACTGGAGAGAGAGACACTCAAACTGGAGAGAGAGACACTCAAACTGGAGAGAGAGACACTCAAACTGGAGAGAGAGACACTCAAACTGGAGAGAGAGACACTCAAACTGGAGAGAGAGACACAAACTGGAGAGAGAGAGACTCAAACTGGAGAGAGAGACACTCAAACTGGAGAGAGAGAAAGACACACACAAACTGGAGAGAGAGACACACACACACACAAACTGGAGAGAGAGACACACATACACAAACCGCAGAGATACACACACACACAAACTGGAGAGAGAGACACACAAACTGGAGAGAGAGAGACACACAAACTGGAGAGAGAGAGACACACAAACTGGAGAGAGAGACACACAAACTGGAGAGAGAGACACACAAACTGGAGAGAGACACACAAACTGGAGAGAGAGACACACAAACTGGAGAGAGAGACACACAAACTGGAGAGAGAGACACACAAACTGGAGAGAGAGACACACAAACTGGAGAGAGAGACACACAAACTGGAGAGAGAGACACACAAACTGGAGAGAGAGACACACAAACTGGAGAGAGAGAGACACACAAACTGGAGAGAGAGAGACACACAAACTGGAGAGAGAGAGACACACAAACTGGAGAGAGAGAGACACACAAACTGGAGAGAGAGAGACACACAATCTGGAGAGAGAGACACACACACTCAAACTGGAGAGAGAGACACAAAAACTGGAGAGAGAGACACACAAACTGGAGAGAGAGAGACACACAAACTGGAGAGAGAGAGACACACAAACTGGAGAGAGAGAGACACACAAACTGGAGAGAGAGAGACACACAAACTGGAGAGAGAGAGACACACAAACTGGAGAGAGAGAGACACACAAACTGGAGAGAGAGAGACACACAAACTGGAGAGAGAGAGACACACAAACTGGAGAGAGAGACACACAAACTGGAGAGAGAGACACACAAACTGGAGAGAGAGACACACAAACTGGAGAGAGAGACACACACAAACTGGAGAGAGAGACACACACAAACTGGAGAGAGAGACACACACAAACTGGAGAGAGAGACACACACAAACTGGAGAGAGAGACACACACAAACTGGAGAGAGAGAGACACACACAAACTGGAGAGAGAAAGACACACACAAACTGGAGAGAGAAAGACACACAAACTGGAGAGAGAAAGACACACACAAACTGGAGAGAGAAAGACACACACAAACTGGAGAGAGAGACACACAAACTGGAGAGAGAGACACACAAACTGGAGAGAGAGACACACAGACTGGAGAGAGAGACACACAAACTGGAGAGAGAGAGACACAAACTGGAGAGAGAGACACAAACTGGAGAGAGAGACACAAACTGGAGAGAGAGACACAAACTGGAGAGAGAGACACAAACTGGAGAGAGAGACACAAACTGGAGAGAGAGACACAAACTGGAGAGAGAGACACAAACTGGAGAGAGAGACTCAAACTGGAGAGAGAGAAAGACACACACAAACTGGAGAGAGAGACACACACACACACACACAAACTGGAGAGAGAGACACACATGCACAAACCGCAGAGACACACACACACACACAAACCGGAGAGAGAGACACACACACACAATCTGGAGAGAGAGACACACACACTCAAACTGGAGAGAGAGACACACAAACTGGAGAAAGAAAGACACAAACTGGAGAGAGAGAAAGACACACAAACTGGAGAGGGAGACACACACAATCTGGAGAGAGAGCTAAACACACGCACAAACTGGAGAGAGAGAGAGACACACAAACCGGAGAGAGAGAGACACACACACAATCTGGAGAGAGAGACACACACTCAAACTGGAGAGACACACACTCAAACTGGAGAGAGAGACACACAAACTGGAGAGAGAGACACACAAACTGGAGAGAGAGACACACAAACTGGAGAGAGAGACACACAAACTGGAGAGAGAGAGACACACAAACTGGAGAGAGAGAGACACACAAACTGGAGAGAGAGAGACACACAAACTGGAGAGAGAGAGACACACAAACTGGAGAGAGAGAGACACACAAACTGGAGAGAGAGACACACACATACACAAACTAGGGAGAGAGACACACACACACACAAACGGGGGAGAGAGCGACACACACACACAAACTGGAGAGACACACAAACTGGAGAGACACACACAAACTGGAGAGAGAGACACAAACTGGAAAGAGAGAAAGACACACGCACACAATCTGGAGAGACACACACACACTCAATCTGGAGAGAGAGACACACACTCAAACTGGAGAGAGACACACACAAATTGGAGAGAGAGAGACACAAACTGGAGAGAGAGACACAAACTGGAGAGAGAGACACACAAACTGGAGAGAGAGACACACAAACTGGAGAGAGAGACACACAAACTGGAGAGAGAGACACACAAACTGGAGAGAGAGACACACAAACTGGAGAGAGAGACACACAAACTGGAGAGAGAGACACACAAACTGGAGAGAGAGACACACAAACTGGAGAGAGAGACACACAAACTGGAGAGAGAGACACACAAACTGGAGAGAGAGACACACAAACTGGAGAGAGAGACACACAAACTGGAGAGAGAGACACACACAATCTGGAGAGAGAGACACACACACTCAAACTGGAGAGAGAGACACACAAACTGGAGAGAGAGAGACACACAAACTGGAGAGAGAGAGACACACAAACTGGAGAGAGAGAGACACACAAACTGGAGAGAGAGAGACACACAAACTGGAGAGAGAGAGACACACAAACTGGAGAGAGAGAGACACACAAACTGGAGAGAGAGAGACACACAAACTGGAGAGAGAGACACACAAACTGGAGAGAGAGACACACAAACTGGAGAGAGAGACACACACACTGGAGAGAGAGACACACAAACTGGAGAGAGAGACACACAAACTGGAGAGAGAGACACACAAACTGGAGAGAGAGACACACAAACTGGAGAGAGAGACACACAAACTGGAGAGAGAGACACACAAACTGGAGAGAGAGACACACAAACTGGAGAGAGAGAGGCACAAACAGGAGAGAGAGACATAAACTTAGGAGAGAGAGACTCAAACTGGAGAGAGAGAAAGACACACACAAACTGGAGAGAGAGACACACAAACTGGAGAGAGAGACACACACACACACAAACTGGAGAGAGAGAGACACATACACAAACCGCAGAGATACACACACACACACAAACCGGAGAGAGAAACACACACACAAAATCTGGAGAGCGAGAGACACACACTCAAACTGGAGAGACACACACTCAAACTGGAGAGAGAGACACTCAAACTGGAGAGAGAGACACTCAAACTGGAGAGAGAGACACTCAAACTGGAGAGAGAGACACTCAAACTGGAGAGAGAGACACTCAAACTGGAGAGAGAGACACTCAAACTGGAGAGAGAGACACTCAAACTGGAGAGAGAGACACTCAAACTGGAGAGAGAGACACTCAAACTGGAGAGAGAGACACTCAAACTGGAGAGAGAGACACTCAAACTGGAGAGAGAGACACTCAAACTGGAGAGAGAGACACTCAAACTGGAGAGAGAGACACTCAAACTGGAGAGAGAGACACTCAAACTGGAGAGAGAGAGACACAAACTGGAGAAAGAGAGACACAAACTGGAGAGAGAGAAAGACACACAAACTGGAGAGAGAGACACACACAATCTGGAGAGAGAGATAAACACACGCACAAACTGGAGAGAGAGACACACACAAACCGGAGAGAGAGAGACACACACAAACCGGAGAGAGAGAGACACACACACAATCTGGAGAGAGAGACACACACACTCAAACTGGAGAGAGAGACACAAAAACTGGAGAGAGAGACACACAAACTGGAGAGAGAGAGACACACAAACTGGAGAGAGAGAGACACACAAACTGGAGAGAGAGAGACACACAAACTGGAGAGAGAGAGACACACAAACTGGAGAGAGAGACACACACAAACTGGAGAGAGAGAGACACACAAACTGGAGAGAGAGACACACAAACTGGAGAGAGAGACACACAAACTGGAGAGAGAGAGACACACAAACTGGAGAGAGAGAGACACACAAACTGGAGAGAGAGAGACACACAAACTGGAGAGAGAGAGACACAAACTGGAGAGAGAGAGACACACAAACTGGAGAGAGAGACACACAAACTGGAGAGAGAGACACACAAACTGGAGAGAGAGACACACAAACTGGAGAGAGAGACACACAAACTGGAGAGAGAGACACACAAACTGGAGAGAGAGACACACAAACTGGAGAGAGAGACACACAAACTGGAGAGAGAGACACACAAACTGGAGAGAGAGACACACAAACTGGAGAGAGAGACACACAAACTGGAGAGAGAGACGCACAAACTGGAGAGAGAGAGGCACAAACAGGAGAGAGAGACTCAAACTGGAGAGAGAGAAAGACACACACAAACTGGAGAGAGAGACACACAAACTGGAGAGAGAGACACACATACACAAACCGCAGAGATACACAGACACACACAAACCGGAGAGAGAAACACACACACAAAATCTGGAGAGCGAGAGACACACACTCAAACTGGAGAGACACACACTCAAACTGGAGAGAGAGACACTCAAACTGGAGAGAGAGACACTCAAACTGGAGAAAGAGACACTCAAACTGGAGAGAGAGACACTCAAACTGGAGAGAGAGACACTCAAACTGGAGAGAGAGACACTCAAACTGGAGAGAGAGACACTCAAACTGGAGAGAGAGACACTCAAACTGGAGAGAGAGAAACTCAAACTGGAGAGAGAGACACTCAAACTGGAGAGAGAGACACTCAAACTGGAGAGAGAGACACTCAAACTGGAGAGAGAGACACTCAAACTGGAGAGAGAGACACTCAAACTGGAGAGAGAGACACTCAAACTGGAGAGAGAGACACTCAAACTGGAGAGAGAGAGACACAAACAGGAGAGAGAGAGACACACAAACAGGAGAGAGAGACTCAAACTGGAGAGAGGGAAAGACACACACAAACTGGAGTGAGTGACACACACACACACAAACTGGAGAGAGAGACACACAAAAACACACAAACTGTAGAGAGAGAGACACACACACACACAAACTGGAGAGAGAGACACAAACTGGAGAGAGAGACACAAACTGGAGAGAGAGACACAAACTGGAGAGAGAGACTCAAACTGGACAGAGAGACTCAAACTGGAGAGAGACACACACAAACTGGAGTGAGTGACACACACACACAAACTGGAGAGAGAGACACACACAAACTGGAGAGAGAGACACACACAAACTGGAGAGAGAGACACACACAAACTGGAGAGAGAGACACACACAAACTGTAGAGAGAGACACACAAAAACACACAAACTGTAGAGAGAGAGACACACACACACACAAACTGGAGAGAGAGACACAAACTGGAGAGAGAGACACAAACTGGAGAGAGAGACTCAAACTGGACAGAGAGACTCAAACCGGAGAGAGACACACACAATGTGGAGAAAGACACACACAAACTGGAGTGAGTGACACACACACACACAAACTGGAGAGAGAGACACACACAAACTGTAGAGAGAGACACACAAAAACACACAAACTGTAGAGAGAGAGACACACACACACACAAACTGGAGAGAGAGACACAAACTGGAGAGAGAGACACAAACTGGAGAGAGAGACACAAACTGGAGAGAGAGACTCAAACTGGACAGAGAGACTCAAACCGGAGAGAGAGACACACAAAGTGGAGAGAGACACACACAAAGTGGAGAGAGACACACACAAAGTGGAGAGAGACACACACAAAGTGGAGAGAGACACACACAAACTGGAGAGTGACACACACACAAACTGGAGAGTGACACACACACAAAATGGAGAGTGACACACACACAAACTGGAGAGTGACACACACACAAACTGGAGAGTGACACACACACAAACTGGAGAGTGACACACACACAAACTGGAGAGTGACACACACACAAACTGGAGAGTGACACACACACAAACTGGAGAGTGACACACACACAAACTGGAGAGTGACACACACACAAACTGGAGAGTGACACGCACACAAACTGGAGAGTGTCACGCACACAAACTGGAGAGTGTCACGCACACAAACTGGAGAGTGTCACGCACACAAACTGGAGAGTGATACGCACACAAACTGGAGAGTGATACGCACACAAACTGTTGAGAGAGACACACACACACACAAACCGGAGAGACACACACACACACAACCCGGAGAGACACACACACACATAATCTGGAGAGAGGGACACACACACATAATCTGGAGAGACACACACACACACAAACTAGAGAGAGAGAGAGACACACACACACAAACTGGAGAGAGAGACACACACACACAAACTGGAGAGAGAGACACACACACACACACAAACTGGAGAGACACACACACACACACACACAAACTGGAGAGAGAGACAAACACAAATTGGAGAGAGAGAGACACACACACACACAAACTGGAGAGAGACACACACACACACACAAAATGGAGAGAGAGAGACACAAACTCACAAACTGGAGAGAGACACACACACACACACACACACACACACACACACACACACAAACTGGAGAAAGACAAACACACACACAAACTGGAGAGGGAGACACAAACTGGAGAGTGACACACAAACTAAAGGGAGAGACTCAAACTGGAGGGAGAGACTCAAACTGGAAAGAGAGAAAGACACACAAACTGGGGAGTGACGCACACAAACTGGAGAGAGAGACACACAGAGAGACAGACTGGAGAAGGCGACATACACAGACACAAACTGGAGAGACACCCACACACAAACTGGAGAGGGAGACAGACACACACAAACAGGAGAGACACACACCAACAGGAGAGAGAGACTCAAACTGGAGAGAGAGACAGACACACACACACAAACTGGAGAGAGAGAAAGACACACACAAACTGGAGAGAGAGAGACACACACACACAAACTGGAGAGAGAGACACACACACACACAAACTGGAGAGAGAGAGACACACACACAAACTGAAGAGACACACACACACAAACTGAAGAGACACACACACACAAACTGAAGAGACACACACACACAAACTGGAGAGAGAGACTCAAACCAGAGAGAGACACACACAAAGTGGAGAGAGAAACACACACACACAGAAACTGGAGACAGAGAGACACACACACAGAAACTGGAGACAGAGAGACACACACACACACACACACAAAAACTGGAGAGAGAGACACACACACAAACACACACAAACTGGAGAGAGAGACACACACACACACACACACACAAACTGAAGAGGGAGACACACGCAAACTGGAGAGAGGCACACACACAAACTGGAGAGACAGACACAAACTGGAGTGAGCGAGAGACACAAACTGGAGAGAGCGAGAGACACAAACTGGAGAGAGAGAGTGACACACAAACTGGAGAGAGAGAGACACACACAAACTGGAGAGAGAGAGAGACACACAAACTGGAGAGAGAGAGACACACACAAACTGGAGAGAGAGAGACACACAAACTGGAGAGAGAGAGAGACACACAAACTGGAGAGAGAGAGAGACACACAAACTGGAGTGAGAGAGGGAGAGAGACAAACTGGAGTGAGAGAGGGAGAGAGACAAACTGGAGTGAGAGAGGGAGAGAGACAAACTGGAGTGAGAGAGGGAGAGAGACAAACTGGAGTGAGAGAGAGAGAGAGAGAGACAAACTGGAGTGAGAGAGAGACAAACTGGAGAGAGATACACACACAAACTGGAGGGACAGACAGACACACAAACTGGAGAGAGAGAGGCACACGCAAACTGCAGCGAGAGACACAAACTGGGGAGTGAGACACACACATACACAAACTGGGGAGAGACACACACATACACAAACTGGGGAGAGAGACACACACTTACACACAAACGGGGGAGAGAGTGACACACACAAACTGGAGAGTCACACACAAACTGGAGAGAGAGAAAGACACGCACAAACTGGAGAGAGAGAAAGACAGACACACACACAAACCGGAGAGAGAGGCACACACACACAAACCGGAGAGAGAGGCACACTCACACAATCTGGAGAGAGAGACACACACACACTCAATCTGGAGAGAGAGACACACACACTCAAACTGGAGAGACACACACACTCAAACTGGAGAGACACACACACTCAAACTGGAGAGAGACACACACAAACTGGAGAGAGACACACACAAACTGGAGAGAGTGAGAGACACAAACTGGAGAGAGTGAGAGACACAAACTGGAGAGAGTGAGAGACACAAACTGGAGAGAGTGAGAGACACAAACTGGAGAGAGTGAGAGACACAAACTGGAGAGAGTGAGAGACACAAACTGGAGAGAGTGAGAGACACAAACTGGAGAGAGTGAGAGACACAAACTGGAGAGAGTGAGAGACACAAACTGGAGAGAGTGAGAGACACAAACTGGAGAGAGTGAGAGACACAAACTGGAGAGAGTGAGAGACACAAACTGGAGAGAGTGAGAGACACAAACTGGAGAGAGTGAGAGACACAAACTGGAGAGAGTGAGAGACACAAACTGGAGAGAGAGAGAGACACAAATTGGAGAGAGAGAAAGACACACACAAACTGGAGAGAGAGACACACACAAACTGGAGAGAGAGATACACAAGCACACACAATCTGGAGAGAGAGACACACACACACAATCTGGAGAGAGAGACACACACACTCAAACTGGAGAGAGAGTCACACAAACAGGAGAGAGAGTCACACAAACAGGAGAGAGAGTCACACAAACAGGAGAGAGAGTCACACAAACAGGAGAGAGAGTCACACAAACAGGAGAGAGAGTCACACAAACAGGAGAGAGAGAGACACAAACTGGAGAGAGAGACACAAACTGGAGAGAGAGACACAAACTGGAGAGAGAGACTCAAACTGGAGAGAGGGAAAGACACACACAAACTGGAGAGAGTGACACACACACACAAACTGGAGAGAGAGACACACACAAACTGGAGAGAGAGACACACACAAACTGGAGAGAGAGACACACACACACACACACACACACACAAACTGGACAGAGAGTCTCAAACTGGAGAGAGTGAAAGACACACACAAACTGGAGAGTGACGCACACAAACTGGAGAGAGCGACACACACAGACACAAACTGGAGAGAGAGACACCCACACACAAACTGGAAAGGGAGACAGACACACACAAACAGGAGAGACACACACAAACAGGAGAGACACACACCAACTGGAGAGAGAGACTCAAACTGGAGAGAGAGACTCAAACTGGAGAGAGAGACTCAAACTGGAGAGAGAGACACACAAAAACACACAAACTGGAGAGAGAGACTCAAACTGGAGAGAGAGAAAGACACACACAAACTGGAGAGTGACACACACAAACTGGAGAGAGACAAACACACAAACTGGAGAGAGAGACACACACACACAAACTGGAGAGACACAAACACACAAACTGGAGAGAGAGACACAAACTGGAGAGAGAGACACAAACTGGAGAGAGAGACACAAACTGGAGAGAGAGACACAAACTGGAGAGAGAGACACAAACTGGAGAGAGAGACACAAACTGGAGAGAGAGACACAAACTGGAGAGAGACACACACAAAGTGGAGAGAGAGACACACACACACAGAAACTGGAGAGAGAGAGACACACACACACAGAAACTGGAGAGAGAGAGACACACACACACACAAACTGGAGAGAGAGAGACACACACACACACAAAAACTGGAGAGAGAGAAGGACACACAAACTGGAGAGAGTGACACACACAAACTGGAGAGAGAGACAAACACACAAACTGGAGAGAGAGAACACACACAAACTGAAGAGACACAAACACACAAACTGGAGAGAGAGACACAAACTGGAGAGAGAGACTCAAACCGGAGAGAGACACACACAAAGTGGAGAGAGAGACACAAACTGGAAAGAGAGAAAGACACACACACACAATCTGGAGAGAGACACACACACACTCAATCTGGAGAGAGAGACACACACTCAATCTGGAGAGAGAGACACACACTCAAACTGGAGAGAGACACACACAAACTGGAGAGAGAGAGACACAAACTGGAGAGAGAGAGACACAAACTGGAGAGAGAGAGAGACACAAACTGGAGAGAGAGAGAGACACAAACTGGAGAGAGAGAGAGACACAAACTGGAGAGAGAGAGACACACAAACTGGAGAGAGAGAGACACACAAACTGGAGAGAGAGAGACACACAAACTGGAGAGAGAGAGACACACAAACTGGAGAGAGAGAGACACACAAACTGGAGAGAGAGAGACACACAAACTGGAGAGAGAGACACACAAACTGGAGAGAGAGAGAGACACACAAACTGGAGAGAGAGAGAGACACACAAACTGGAGAGAGAGAGAGACACACAAACTGGAGAGAGAGAGAGACACACAAACTGGAGAGAGAGAGAGACACACAAACTGGAGAGAGAGAGAGACACACAAACTGGAGAGAGAGCGAGACACACAAACTGGAGAGAGAGCGAGACACACAAACTGGAGAGAGAGCGAGACACACAAACTGGAGAGAGAGAGAGAGAGAGACAAACTGGAGTGAGAGAGGGGGAGAGACAAACTGGAGTGAGAGAGAGAGAGAGAGACAAACTGGAGTGAGAGAGAGACAAACTGGAGAGAGATACACACACACAAACTGGAGGGACAGACAGACACACAAACTGGAGAGAGAGAGGCACACGCAAACTGCAGCGAGAGACACAAACTGGGGAGTGAGACACACACATACACAAACTGGGGAGAGAGACACACACTTACACACAAACGGGGGAGAGAGTGACACACACAAACTGGAGAGACACACACAAACTGGAGAGAGAGAAAGACACGCACAAACTGGAGAGAGAGAAAGACAGACACACACACAAACCGGAGAGAGAGGCACACACACACAAACCGGAGAGAGAGGCACACTCACACAATCTGGAGAGAGAGACACACACACACTCAATCTGGAGAGAGAGACACACACACTCAAACTGGAGAGACACACACACTCAAACTGGAGAGACACACACACTCAAACTGGAGAGAGACACACACAAACTGGAGAGAGACACACACAAACTGGAGAGAGTGAGAGACACAAACTGGAGAGAGTGAGAGACACAAACTGGAGAGAGTGAGAGACACAAACTGGAGAGAGTGAGAGACACAAACTGGAGAGAGTGAGAGACACAAACTGGAGAGAGTGAGAGACACAAACTGGAGAGAGTGAGAGACACAAACTGGAGAGAGTGAGAGACACAAACTGGAGAGAGTGAGAGACACAAACTGGAGAGAGTGAGAGACACAAACTGGAGAGAGTGAGAGACACAAATTGGAGAGAGAGAGAGACACAAATTGGAGAGAGAGAAAGACACACACAAACTGGAGAGAGAGACACACACAAACTGGAGAGAGAGATACACAAGCACACACAATCTGGAGAGAGAGACACACACACACAATCTGGAGAGAGAGACACACACACTCAAACTGGAGAGAGAGTCACACAAACAGGAGAGAGAGTCACACAAACAGGAGAGAGAGTCACACAAACAGGAGAGAGAGTCACACAAACAGGAGAGAGAGAGACACAAACTGGAGAGAGAGACTCAAACTGGAGAGAGGGAAAGACACACACAAACTGGAGAGAGTGACACACACACACAAACTGGAGAGTGACACACACAAACTGGAGAGAGAGACACACACAAACTGGAGAGAGAGACACACAAAAACACACAAACTGGTGAGAGAGAGACACACACACACACACACACACACACAAACTGCACAGAGAGTCTCAAACTGGAGAGAGTGAAAGACACACACAAACTGGAGAGTGACGCACACAAACTGGAGAGAGCGACACACACAGACACAAACTGGAGAGAGAGACACCCACACACAAACTGGAAAGGGAGACAGACACACACAAACAGGAGAGACACACACCAACTGGAGAGAGAGACTCAAACTGGAGAGAGAGACTCAAACTGGAGAGAGAGACACACAAAAACACACAAACTGGAGAGAGAGACACACACACACACACAAACTGGAGAAAGAGACTCAAACTGGAGAGAGAGAAAGACACACACAAACTGGAGAGTGACACACACAAACTGGAGAGAGACAAACACACAAACTGGAGAGAGAGACACACACACACAAACTGAAGAGACACACACACACAAACTGGAGAGACACAAACACACAAACTGGAGAGAGAGACACAAACTGGAGAGAGAGACACAAACTGGAGAGAGAGACACAAACTGGAGAGAGAGACACAAACTGGAGAGAGAGACTCAAACCGGAGAGAGACACACACAAAGTGGAGAGAGAGACACACACACACAGAAACTGGAGAGAGAGAGACACTCACACACAGAAACTGGAGAGAGAGAGACACACACACACAAAAACTGGAGAGAGAGAGACACACACACACACAAAAACTGGAGAGAGAGAAGGACACACACAAACTGGAGAGTGACACACACAAACTGGAGAGAGAGACAAACACACAAACTGGAGAGAGAGAACACACACAAACTGAAGAGACACAAACACACAAACTGAAGAGACACAAACACACAAACTGGAGAGAGAGACACAAACTGGAGAGAGAGACTCAAACCGGAGAGAGACACACACAAAGTGGAGAGAGAGACACACACACACAGAAACTGGAGAGAGAGACACACACACACACAGAAACTGGAGAGAGAGACACACACACACACAGAAACTGGAGAGAGAGACACACACACACACAAAAACTGGAGAGAGAGACACACACACAAACTGGAGAGAGAGACACACACACACACACACAAACTGAAGAGAGAGACACACGCAAACTGGAGAGAGGCACACACACAAACTGGAGAGAGAGACACAAACTGGAGAGAGCGAGAGACACAAACTGGAGAGAGAGACTCAAACCGGAGAGAGACACACACAAAGTGGAGAGAGAGACACACACACACAGAAACTGGAGAGAGAGACACACACACACACAGAAACTGAGAGAGAGACACACACACACAGAAACTGGAGAGAGAGACACACACACACACAAAAACTGGAGAGAGAGACACACACACAAACTGGAGAGAGAGACACACACACACACACACACACACACAAACTGAAGAGAGAGACACACGCAAACTGGAGAGAGGCACACACACAAACTGGAGAGAGAGACACAAACTGGAGAGAGCGAGAGACACAAACTGGAGAGAGAGACTCAAACCGGAGAGAGACACACACACACAGAAACTGGAGAGAGAGAGACACACACACACAGAAGCTGGAGAGAGAGAGACACACACACACACAGAAACTGGAGAGAGAGACACACACACACACAAAAACTGGAGAGAGAGACACACACAAAAACTGGAGAGAGAGACACACACACAATCTGGAGAGAGAGACACACACACACACACACACACACAAACTGGAGAGAGGCACACACACAAACTGGAGAGAGAGACACAAACTGGAGAGAGCGAGAGACACAAACAGGAGAGAGAGAGAGACACACAAACAGGAGAGAGAGAGAGACACACAAACTGGAGAGAGAGAGACACACACAAACTGGAGAGAGAGACACACACACAAACTGGAGAGAGAGCGAGACACACAAACTGGAGAGAGAGAGAGAGAGACAAACTGGAGTGAGAGAGGGAGAGAGACAAACTGGACTGAGAGAGAGAGAGAGACAAACTGGAGTGAGAGAGAGAGAGGGACAAACTGGAGAGAGATACACACACACAAACCGGAGGGACAGACAGACACACAAACTGGAGAGAGAGAGGCACACGCAAACTGCAGCGAGAGACACAAACTGGGGAGTGAGACACACACATACACAAACTGGGGAGCGACACACACATACACAAACTGGGGAGAGAGACACACACACACGCAAACGGGGGAGAGAGCGACACACACACACAAACTGGAGAGACACACACAAACTGGAGAGAGAGACACTCAAACTGGAGAGAGAGACACACACACACACACAAACTGAAGAGAGAGACACACACAAACTGGAGAGTGATACGCACACAAACTGTTGAGAGAGACACACACACACACAAACCGGAGAGACACACACACAATCTGGAGAGAGGGACACACACACATAATCTGGAGAGAGAGACACACACACACAAACTAGAGAGAGAGAGACACACACACACACAAACTGGAGAGAGAGACACACACACAAACTGGAGAGAGAGACACAAACTGGAGAGAGACTCAAACTGGACAGAGAGACTCAAACCGGAGAGAGACACACACAAAGTGGAGAGAGACACACACAAACTGGAGAGTGACGCGCACACAAACTGTTGAGGGAGACACACACGCACACACAAACCGGAGAGACACACACACATAATCTGGAGAGAGGGACACACACACATAATCTGGAGAGAGAGAGACACACACACAAACTAGAGAGAGAGAGACACACACACACACAAACTGGAGAGAGAGACACACACACAAACACACAAACTGGAGAGAGAGACACACACACACACACACAAACTGGAGAGACACACACACACACAAACAGGAGAAAGACACACACAAACTGGAGAGAGAGACACAAACTGGAGAGAGTGACACACAAACTAGAGGGAGAGACTCAAACTGGAAAGAGAGAAAGACACGCACAAACTGGGGATTGAAGTACACAAACTGGAGAGTGAGACACACAAACTGGAGAGAGAAACACACACAGAGACAAACTGGAGAGAGCGACACACACACACAAACTGGAGAGAGAGACACACACACACAAACTGGAGAGGGAGACAGACACACACAAACAGGAGAGACACACACCAACTGGAGAGAGAGACTCAAACTGGAGAGAGAGACACACAAAAACACACAAACTGGAGAGAGAGACACACACATACACACAAACTGGAGAAAGAGACTCAAACTGGAGAGAGAGAAAGACACACACAAACTGGAGAGTGACACACACAAACTGGAGAGAGAGACAAACACAAAAACTGGAGAGAGAGACACACAAACTGGAGAGAGAGACACACACACACAAACTGAAGAGACACACACACACAAACTGGAGAGACACAAACACACAAACTGGAGAGAGAGACACAAACTGGAGAGAGAGACTCAAACCGGAGAGAGAGACACACAAAGTGGAGAGAGAGACACACACACACAGAAACTGGAGAGAGAGAGAGACACACACACAGAAACTGGAGAGAGAGAGACACACACACACAGAAACTGGAGAGAGAGAGACACACACACACAGAAACTGGAGAGAGAGAGACACACACACACAGAAACTGGAGAGAGAGACACACACACACACAAAAACTGGAGAGAGAGAAGGACACACACAAACTGGAGAGTGACACACACAAACTGGAGAGAGAGACAAACACACAAACTGGAGAGAGAGAACACACACAAACACACAAACTGTAGAGAGAGACACAAACTGGAGAGAGAGACTCAAACCGGAGAGAGACACACACAAAGTGGAGAGAGAGACACACACACACACAAACTGGAGAGAGAGAGACACACACACACAGAAACTGGAGAGAGAGAGACACACACACACACAGAAACTGGAGAGAGAGAGACACACACACACAGAAACTGGAGAGAGAGACACACACACACACAAAAACTGGAGAGAGAGACACACACAAACTGGAGAGAGAGACACACACACACACACACACACACAAACTGAAGAGAGAGACACACGCAAACTGGAGAGAGGCACACACACAAACTGGAGAGAGCGAGAGACACAAACTGGAGAGAGCGAGAGACACAAACTGGAGAGAGCGAGAGACACAAACTGGAGAGAGAGACACAAACTGGAGAGAGAGACACAAACTGGAGAGAGAGACACAAACTGGAGAGAGAGACACAAACCGGAGAGAGACACACACAAAGTGGAGAGAGAGACACACACACAGAAACTGGAGAGAGAGAGACACACACACACACAGAAACTGGAGAGAGAGACACACACACACACAAAAACTGGAGAGAGACACACACAAACTGGAGAGAGAGACACACACACACACACACAAACTGAAGAGAGCGACACACGCAAACTGGAGAGAGGCACACACACAAACTGGAGAGAGAGACACAAACTGGAGAGAGCGAGAGACACAAACTGGAGAGAGCGAGAGACACACAAACTGGAGAGCGAGAGACACACACAAACTGGAGAGAGAGCGAGACACACAAACTGGAGAGAGAGCGAGACACACAAACTGGAGTGAGAGAGAGAGAGAGACAAACTGGAGTGAGAGAGAGAGAGAGACAAACTGGAGTGAGAGAGGGAGAGAGACAAACTGGAGTGAGAGAGAGAGAGACAAACTGGAGTGAGAGAGAGAGAGAGACAAACTGGAGAGAGATACACACACAAACTGGAGGGACAGACAGACACACAAACTGGAGAGAGAGAGGCACACGCAAACTGCAGCGAGAGACACAAACTGGGGAGTGAGACACACACATACACAAACTGGGGAGAGACACACACATACACAAACTGGGGAGAGACACACACACACGCAAACGGGGGAGAGAGCGACACACACAAACTGGAGAGACACACACAAACTGGAGAGAGAGACACACACACACACACAAACTGAAGACAGAGACACACACAAACTGGAGAGTGATACGCACACAAACTGTTGAGAGAGACACACACACACACAAACCGGAGAGACACACAAATAATCTGGAGAGAGGGACACACACACATAATCTGGAGAGAGAGACAGACACACACACAAACTAGAGAGAGAGAGACACACACACACACAAACTGGAGAGAGAGACACACACACACAAACTGGAGAGAGAGACACACACACACAAACTGGAGAGAGAGACACAAACTGGAGAGAGAGACACAAACTGGAGAGAGAGACACAAACTGGAGAGAGAGACTCAAACTGGACAGAGAGACTCAAACCGGAGAGAGACACACACAAATTGGAGAGAGACACACACAAACTGGAGAGTGATGCGCACACAAACTGTTGAGGGAGACACACACACACACACAAACCGGAGAGACACACACACATAATCTGGAGAGAGGGGCACACACACATAATCTGGAGAGAGAGAGACACACACACAAACTAGAGAGAGAGAGACACACACACACACAAACTGGAGAGAGAGACACACACACAAACTGGAGAGAGAGAGACACACACACACACACACACACACAAACTGGAGAGACACACACACACACACACAAACAGGAGAAAGACACACACAAACAGGAGAAAGACACACACAAACTGGAGAGAGAGACACAAACTGGAGAGAGTGACACACAAACTAGAGGGAGAGACTCAAACTGGAAAGAGAGAAAGACACGCACAAACTGGGGAGTGACGTACACAAACTGGAGAGTGAGACAAACAAACTGGAGAGAGAAACACACACAGAGACAAACTGGAGAGAGCGACACACACACACAAACTGGAGAGAGAGACACCCACACACAAACTGGAGAGGGAGACAGACACACACAAACAGGAGAGACACACACCAACTGGAGAGAGAGACTCAAACTGGAGAGAGAGTAAGACACAGAAAAACTCGAGAGGGAGACGCACACTCACACAAAATGGAGAGAGAGAAAGACACACACACACAAACTGGAGAGAGAGACATGCACACACACAAACTGGAGAGAGACAGACACACACACACAAACTGAAGAGACACACAGACACAAACTGGAGAGAGAGACACAAACTGGAGAGAGAGACACAAACTGGAGAGAGAGACACAAACTGGAGAGAGAGACACAAACTGGAGAGAGAGACACAAACTGGAGAGAGAGACACAAACTGGAGAGAGAGACACAAACTGGAGAGAGAGACACAAACTGGAGAGAGAGACTCAAACTGGAGAGAGAGACTCAAACTGGACAGGGAGACTCAAACCGGAGAGAGACACACACAAAGTGGAGAGAGAGACACACACACACAGAAACTGGAGAGAGAGAGAGACACACACACACAGTAACTGGAGAGAGAGAGAGACACACACACAGTAACTGGAGAGAGAGAGACACACACACACAAACTGGAGAGAGAGACACACACACAAACACACAAACTGGAGAGAGAGACACACACACACACACAAACTGAAGAGAGAGACACACGCAAACTGGAGAGAGAGACACACACATGCGCACCAGCTGGAGAGACACAAACTGGAGAGAGCGAGAGACACAAACTGGAGAGAGCGAGAGACACAAACTGGAGAGAGCGAGAGACACAAACTGGAGAGAGCGAGAGACACAAACTGGAGAGAGCGAGAGACACAAACTGGAGAGAGCGAGAGACACAAACTGGAGAGAGCGAGAGACACAAACTGGAGAGAGCGAGAGACACAAACTGGGGAGAGCGAGAGACACAAACTGGAGAGAGCGAGAGACACAAACTGGAGAGAGCGAGAGACACAAACTGGAGAGAGCGAGAGACACAAACTGGAGAGAGCGAGAGACACAAACTGGAGAGAGCGAGAGACACAAACTGGAGAGAGCGAGAGACACAAACTGGAGAGAGCGAGAGACACAAACTGGAGAGAGCGAGAGACACAAACTGGAGAGAGCGAGAGACACAAACTGGAGAGAGCGAGAGACACAAACTGGAGAGAGCGAGAGACACAAACTGGAGAGAGCGAGAGACACAAACTGGAGAGAGCGAGAGACACAAACTGGAGAGAGCGAGAGACACAAACTGGAGAGAGCGAGAGACACAAACTGGAGAGAGCGAGAGACACAAACTGGAGAGAGCGAGAGACACAAACTGGAGAGAGCGAGAGACACAAACTGGAGAGAGCGAGAGACACAAACTGGAGAGAGCGCGAGACACACAAACTGGAGAGAGCGCGAGACACACAAACTGGAGAGAGAGCGAGACACACAAACTGGAGAGAGCGAGACACACAAACTGGAGAGAGCGAGACACACAAACTGGAGAGAGCGAGACACACAAACTGGAGAGAGCGAGACACACAAACTGGAGAGAGCGAGACACACAAACTGGAGAGAGCGAGACACACAAACTGGAGAGAGCGAGACACACAAACTGGAGAGAGAGCGAGACACACAAACTGGAGAGAGAGCGAGACAAACTGGAGTGAGAGAGAGAGAGAGACAAACTGGAGTGAGAGAGAGAGAGAGAGAGAGAGAGAGACAAACTGGAGTGAGAGAGAGAGAGAGAGAGAGAGAGACAAACTGGAGTGAGAGAGAGAGAGAGAGAGACAAACTGGAGTGAGAGAGAGAGAGAGAGAGACAAACTGGAGTGAGAGAGAGAGAGAGACAAACTGGAGTGAGAGAGAGAGACAGACAAACTGGAGTGAGAGAGAGAGACAAACTGGAGTGAGAGAGAGAGAGAGACAAACTGGAGTGAGAGAGAGAGAGAGACAAACTGGAGTGAGAGAGAGAGAGAGACAAACTGGAGTGAGAGAGAGAGAGAGACAAACTGGAGTGAGAGAGAGAGAGAGACAAACTGGAGTGAGAGAGAGAGAGAGACAAACTGGAGTGAGAGAGAGAGAGAGACAAACTGGAGTGAGAGAGAGAGAGAGACAATCTGGAGTGAGAGAGAGAGAGAGACAAACTGGAGTGAGAGAGAGAGAGAGACAAACTGGAGTGAGAGAGAGAGAGAGACAAACTGGAGTGAGAGAGAGAGAGAGACAAACTGGAGTGAGAGAGAGAGAGAGACAAACTGGAGAGAGATACACACACACAAACTGGAGGGACAGACAGACACACAAACTGGAGAGAGAGAGGCACACGCAAACTGCAGCGAGAGACACATACACAAACTGGGGAGTGGGACACACACATACCCAAACTGGGGAGAGAGACACACACATACACAAACTGGGGAGAGAGAGACACACACACACACAAACGGGGGAGAGAGCGACACACACACACAAACTGGAGAGACACACACAAACTGGAGAGAGAGACACAAACTGGAGAGAGAGAGACACAAACTGGAGAGAGAGACACACAAACTGGAGAGAGAGAAAGACACACACAAACTGGAGAGAGAGAAAGACACACACACACAAACTGGAGAGAGAGGCACACACACACAATCTGGAGAGAGAGACACACACACACTCAATCTGGAGAGAGAGACACACACACACTCAATCTGGAGAGAGAGACACACACACACACAAACTGGAGAGAGAGAGAGACACACACACAAACTGAAGAGACACACACACACAAACTGGAGAGAGGGACACAAACTGGAGAGAGAGACACAAACTGGAGAGAGAGACACAAACTGGAGAGAGAGACACAAACTGGAGAGAGAGACACACACAAAGTGCAGAGAGACACACACAAAGTGCAGAGAGACACACACACAAACTGGAGAGTGACACACACACAAACTTGAAAGAGACACACACACACATAAACCGGAGAGACACACACACACATAATCTGGAGAGAGACACACACACACATAATCTGGAGAGAGACACACACACACATAATCTGGAGAGAGAGACACACACACACACAAACTGGAGAGAGAGACACACACACACACACACAAACTGGAGAGACACACACACACACACACAAACTGGAGAGAGACAAACACAAATTAGAGAGAGAGAGACACACACACACACAAACTGGAGAGAGACACACACACACACAAAATGGAGAGAGAGACAGACACACACACAAACTGGAGAGAGAGAGACACACACAAACTGGAGAGACACACACACACACACACACACACACACAAACTGGAGAAAGACACACACACACACACAAACTGGAGAGAGAGACACAAACTGGAAAGAGAGAAATACACACACAAACTGGGGAGTGACGCACACAAACTGGAGAGTGAGACACAAAAACTGGAGAGAGAGACACACAGAGAGACAAACTGGAGAGAGCGACACACACAGACACAAACTGGAGAGAGAGACACCCACACACAAACTGGAGAGGGAGACAGACACACACAAACAGGAGAGACACACACCAACTGGAGAGAGAGACTCAAACTGGAGAGAGAGACACACAAAAACACACAAACTGGAGAGAGAGACACACACACACACACACAAATTGGAGAGGGAGACTGACACACACAAACAGGAGAGACACACACCAACTGGAGAGAGAGACTCAAACTGGAGAGAGAGACACACAAAAACACACAAACTGGAGAGAGAGACACAGACACACACACAAACTGGAGAGAGAGAAAGACACACACAAACTGGAGAGTGACACACACAAACTGGAGAGAGAGACAAACACACAAACTGGAGGGAGAGACACACACACACACACAAACTGGAGAGAGAGACACACCCACACACAAACTGGAGAGAGAGACACACACACACACACAAACTGAAGAGACACACACACACAAACTGGAGAGAGAGACACAAACTGGAGAGAGAGACACAAACTGGAGAGAGAGACACAAACTGGAGAGAGAGACACAAACTGGACAGAGAGACACAAACTGGACAGAGAGACACAAACTGGACAGAGAGACACAAACTGGACAGAGAGACACAAACTGGACAGAGAGACTCAAACTGGACAGAGAGACTCAAACCGGAGAGAGAGACTCAAACCGGAGAGAGAGACACACAAAGTGGAGAGAGAGACACACACACACACGCACAAACTGGAGAGAGAGACACAAACTGGAGAGAGAGCCTCAAACTGGACAGAGAGACTCAAACCGGAGAGAGACACACACAAAGTGGAGAGAGACACACACAAACTGGAGAGTGATACGCACACAAACTGTTGAGAGAGACACAACACACACACAAACCAGAGAGACACACACACATAATCTGGAGAGAGGGACACACACACATAATCTGGAGAGAGAGACACACACACACAAACTAGAGAGAGAGACGCACACACACAAACTGGAGAGAGAGACACACACACACACACACAAACTGGAGAGAGAGACACAAACTGGAGAGAGAGACACAAACTGGAGAGAGAGACACAAACTGGAGAGAGAGACACAAACTGGAGAGAGTGACACAAACTGGACAAAGAGACTCAAACTGGACAGAGAGACTCAAACCGGAGAGAGACACACACAAAGTGGAGAGAGACACACACAAACTGGAGAGTGATACGCACACAAACTGTTGAGAGAGACACACACACACACACAAACCGGAGAGACACACACACATAATCTGGAGAGAGGGACACACACACGTAATCTGGAGAGAGAGAGACACACACACAAACTAGAGAGAGAGAGACACACACACACACACAAACTGGAGAGAGAGACACACACACACACACACAAACTGGAGAGAGAGACACACACATACACAAACTGGAGAGACACACACACACACAAACTGGAGAGAGAGACAAACACAAATTGGTGAGAGACACACACACAAACTGGAGAGACACACACACACACATACAAACTGGAGAGAGAGACACAAACTGGAGTGAGTGACACACAAACTAGAGGGAGAGACTCAAACTGGAGGGAGAGACTCAAACTGGAAAGAGAGAAAGACACACACAAACTGGGGAGTGACGTACACAAACTGGAGAGTGAGACACACAAACTGGAGAGAGAGACACACAGAGAGACAAACTGGAGAGAGCGACACACACACAAACTGGAGAGAGAGACACACACACACACACAAACTGGAGAGAGAGACACAAACTGGAGAGAGCGAGAGACAAACTGGAGAGAGCGAGAGACAAACTGGAGAGAGCGAGAGACAAACTGGAGAGAGCGAGAGACAAACTGGAGAGAGCGAGAGACAAACTGGAGAGAGCGAGAGACAAACTGGAGAGAGCGAGACACACAAACTGGAGAGAGCGAGACACACAAACTGGAGAGAGCGAGAGACACAAACTGGAGAGAGCGAGAGACACAAACTGGAGAGAGCGAGAGACACAAACTGGAGAGAGAGAGAGAGAGAGACACAAACGGGACACAGCGAGAGACACAAACTAGAGACAGCGAGAGACACAAACTGGAGACAGCGAGAGACACAAACTGGAGAGAACAAGAGACACAAACTGGAGAGAGAGTGAGAGACACAAACTGGAGAGAGAGAGAGACAAACTGGAGAGAGAGAGAGACACACACAAACTGGAGAGAGAGACACACACACAAACTGGAGAGAGAGACACACACACAAACTGGAGAGAGAGAGAGACACACAAACTGGAGAGAGAGAGACACACACAAACTGGAGAGAGAGAGACACACAAACTGGAGGGAGAGCGAGACACACAAACTGGAGAGAGAGCGAGACACACAAACTGGAGAGAGAGCGAGACACAAACTGGAGAGAGAGCGAGACACACAAACTGGAGAGAGAGAGAGACACACAAACTGGAGACAGAGAGAGACACACAAACTGGAGAGAGCGAGACACAAACTGGAGGGAGAGCGAGACACACAAACTGGAGGGAGAGCGAGACACACAAACTGGAGAGAGAGAGCGAGACACACAAACTGGAGTGAGAGAGAGAGAGAGACAAACTGGAGTGAGAGAGAGAGAGAGAGACAAACTGGAGTGAGAGAGAGAGAGAGACAAACTGGAGTGAGAGAGAGAGCGAGACAAACTGGAGTGAGAGAGAAACAAACTGGAGAGAGATACACACACACAAACTGGAGGGACAGACAGACACACAAACTGGAGAGAGAGAGGCACACGCAAACTGCAGCGAGAGACACATACACAAACTGGGGAGTGAGACACACACATACACAAACTGGGGAGTGGGACACACAAATACCCAAACTGGGGAGAGAGACACACACATACACAAACTGGGGAGAGAGAGAGACACACACACACAAACGGGGGAGAGAGTGACACACACACACAAACTGGAGAGGCACACACAAACTGGAGAGAGAGACACACAAACTGGAGAGAGAGAAAGACACACACACACAAACTGGAGAGAGAGGCACACACACACAAACCGGAGAGAGAGGCACACTCACACAATCTGGAGAGAGAGACACACACACACTCAATCTGGAGAGAGAGAGACACACACACACAAACTGGAGAGAGAGACACAAACTGGAGAGAGAGACACAAACTGGAGAGAGAGACACAAACTGGAGAGAGAGACACACACAAAGTGCAGAGAGACACACACAAAGTGCAGAGAGACACACAAAGTGCAGAGAGACACACACACAAACTGGAGAGAGAGACACAGACACACACACAAACTGGAGAGAGAGACTCAAACTGGAGAGAGAGAAAGACACACACAAACTGGAGAGTGACACACACAAACTGGAGAGAGAGACAAACACACAAACTGGAGGGAGAGACACACACACACACACAAACTGGAGAGAGAGACACACCCACACACAAACTGGAGAGAGAGAGACACACACACACAAACTGAAGAGACACACACACACAAACTGAAGAGACACACACACACAAACTGGAGAGAGAGACACAAACTGGAGAGAGAGACACAAACTGGAGAGAGAGACACAAACTGGAGAGAGAGACACAAACTGGAGAGAGAGACACAAACTGGAGAGAGAGACACAAACTGGAGAGAGAGACTCAAACCGGAGAGAGACACACAAAGTGGAGAGAGAGACACACACACACACGCACAAACTGGAGAGAGAGAGACACGCACACACAAACTGGAGAGAGAGACACAAACTGGAGAGAGAGCCTCAAACTGGACAGAGAGACTCAAACCGGAGAGAGACACACACAAAGTGGAGAGAGACACACACAAACTGGAGAGTGATACGCACACAAACTGTTGAGAGAGACACACACACACACAAACCGGAGAGACACACACACATAATCTGGAGAGAGGGACACACACACATAATCTGGAGAGAGAGACACACACACACAAACTAGAGAGAGAGACACAAACACAAACACACAAACTGGAGAGAGAGACACACACACACAAACTGGAGAGACACACACACACACAAACTGGAGAGAGAGACAAACACAAATTGGAGAGAGACACACACACACAAACTGGAGAGACACACACACACACACACACACAAACTGGAGAGAGAGACACAAACTGGAGTGAGTGACACACAAACTAGAGGGAGAGACTCAAACTGGAGGGAGAGACTCAAACTGCAAAGAGAGAAAGACACACACAAACTGGGGAGTGACGTACACAAACTGGAGAGTGAGACACACAAACTGGAGAGAGAGACACGCAGAGAGACAAACTGGAGAGAGCGACACACACACACAAACTGGAGAGACACACACACACACACAAACTGGAGAGAGACACAAACTGGAGAGAGCGAGAGACACAAACTGGAGAGAGCGAGAGACACAAACTGGAGAGAGCGAGAGACACAAACTGGAGAGAGCGAGAGACACAAACTGGAGAGAGCGAGAGACACAAACTGGAGAGAGCGAGAGACACAAACTGGAGAGAGCGAGAGACACAAACTGGAGAGAGCGAGAGACACAAACTGGAGAGAGCGAGAGACACAAACTGGAGAGAGCGAGAGAGAGACACAAACGGGACACAGCGAGAGACACAAACTAGAGACAGCGAGAGACACAAACTGGAGATAGCGAGAGACACAAACTGGAGAGAGCAAGAGACACAAACTGGAGAGAGAGTGAGAGACACAAACTGGAAAGAGAGAGAGAGAGACAAACTGGAAAGAGAGAGAGAGAGAGACAAACTGGAAAGAGAGAGAGAGAGAGACACAAACTGGAGAGAGAGAGAGAGAGACACAAACTGGAGAGAGAGAGAGAGAGACACACAAACTGGAGAGAGAGAGAGACACACAAACTGGAGAGAGAGAGAGACACACAAACTGGAGAGAGAGAGAGACACAAACTGGAGAGAGAGAGAGACACACAAACTGGAGAGAGAGAGAGAGACACACAAACTGGAGAGAGAGAGAGACACACAAACTGGAGAGAGAGAGAGACACACAAACTGGAGAGAGAGAGAGACACACAAACTGGAGAGAGAGAGAGACACACAAACTGGAGAGACAGAGAGACACACAAACTGGAGGGAGAGAGAGACACACAAGCTGGAGAGAGAGAGAGACACACAAGCTGGAGAGAGAGAGAGACACACAAGCTGGAGAGAGAGCGAGACACACAAGCTGGAGAGAGAGCGAGACACACAAGCTGGAGAGAGAGCGAGACACCCAAACTGGAGAGAGCGAGACACACAAACTGGAGAGAGAGAGAGACACACAAACTGGAGAGAGAGAGAGACACACAAACTGGAGAGAGAGAGACACACACAAACTGGAGAGAGAGAGACACACAAACTGGAGACAGAGAGACACACAAACTGGAGACAGAGAGAGACACAAACTGGAGACAGAGAGAGACACAAACTGGAGACAGAGAGAGACACAAACTGGAGAGAGAGACACAAACTGGAGAGAGACACACAAACTGGAGAGAGAGACACAAACTGGAGAGAGAGACACAAACTGGAGAGAGAGACACAAACTGGAGAGAGAGACACAAACTGGAGAGAGAGACACAAACTGGACAGAGAGACACAAACTGGAGAGAGAGACACAAACTGGAGAGAGAGACACAAACTGGAGAGAGAGACACAAACTGGAGAGAGAGACACAAACTGGAGAGAGAGACACAAACTGGAGAGAGAGACACAAACTGGAGAGAGAGACACAAACTGGAGAGAGAGACACAAACTGGAGAGAGAGACTCAAACTGGAGAGAGAGACTCAAACTGGACAGAGAGACTCAAACCGGAGAGAGACACACACAAAGTGGAGAGAGACACACACAAACTGGAGAGTGATACGCACACAAACTGTTGAGAGAGACACACACACACACACAAACCGGAGAGACACACACACATAATCTGGAGAGAGGGACACACACACATAATCTGGAGAGAGAGACATACACACACAAACTAAAGAGAGAGACACACACACAAACACACAAACTGGAGAGAGAGACACACACACAAACACACAAACTGGAGAGAGAGACACACACACAAACACACAAACTGGAGAGACACACACACACACAAACTGGAGAGAGAGACAAACACAAATTGGAGAGAGACACACACACAAACTGGAGAGACACACACACACACACACACACACACACACACACACACACACACACACACACACACAAACTGGAGAGAGAGACACAAACTGGAGTGAGTGACACACAAACTAGAGGGAGAGACTCAAACTGGAGGGAGAGACTCAAACTGGAAAGAGAGAAAGACACACACAAACTGGGGAGTGACGTACACAAACTGGAGAGTGAGACACACAAACTGGAGAGAGAGACACACAGAGAGACAAACTGGAGAGAGCGACACACACACACAAACTGGAGAGAGAGACACACACACACACACAAACTGGAGAGAGAGACACAAACTGGAGAGAGCGAGAGACAAACTGGAGAGAGCGAGAGACACAAACTGGAGAGAGCGAGAGACACAAACTGGAGAGAGCGAGAGACACAAACTGGAGAGAGCGAGAGACACAAACTGGAGAGAGCGAGAGACACAAACTGGAGAGAGCGAGAGACACAAACTGGAGAGAGCGAGAGACACAAACTGGAGAGAGCGAGAGACACAAACTGGAGAGAGCGAGAGACACAAACTGGAGAGAGCGAGAGACACAAACTGGAGAGAGCGAGAGACACAAACTGGAGAGAGCGAGAGACACAAACTGGAGAGAGCGAGAGACACAAACTGGAGAGAGCGAGAGACACAAACTGGAGAGAGCGAGAGACACAAACTGGAGAGAGCGAGAGACACAAACTGGAGAGAGCGAGAGACACAAACTGGAGAGAGCGAGAGACACAAACTGGAGAGAGCGAGAGACACAAACTGGAGAGAGCGAGAGACACAAACTGGAGAGAGCGAGAGACACAAACTGGAGAGAGCGAGAGACACAAACTGGAGAGAGCGAGAGACACAAACTGGAGAGAGCGAGAGACACAAACTGGAGAGAGCGAGAGACACAAACTGGAGAGAGCGAGAGACACAAACTGGAGAGAGCGAGAGACACAAACTGGAGAGAGCGAGAGACACAAACTGGAGAGAGCGAGAGACACAAACTGGAGAGAGCGAGAGACACAAACTGGAGAGAGCGAGAGACACAAACTGGAGAGAGCGAGAGACACAAACTGGAGAGAGCGAGAGACACAAACTGGAGAGAGCGAGAGACACAAACTGGAGAGAGCGAGAGACACAAACTGGAGAGAGCGAGAGACACAAACTGGAGAGAGAGCGAGAGACACAAACTGGAGAGAGAGCGAGACACACAAACTGGAGAGAGAGAGACACACACAAACTGGAGAGAGAGAGAGACACACAAACTGGAGAGAGAGAGAGACACACAAACTGGAGAGAGAGAGAGACACACAAACTGGAGAGAGAGAGAGACACACAAACTGGAGAGAGAGAGAGACACACAAACTGGAGAGAGAGAGAGACACACAAACTGGAGAGAGAGAGAGACACACAAACTGGAGAGAGAGAGAGACACACAAACTGGAGAGAGAGAGAGACACACAAACTGGAGAGAGAGAGAGACACACAAACTGGAGAGAGAGAGAGACACACAAACTGGAGAGAGAGAGAGACACACAAACTGGAGAGAGAGAGAGACACACAAACTGGAGAGAGAGAGAGACACACAAACTGGAGAGAGAGAGAGACACACAAACTGGAGAGAGAGAGAGACACACAAACTGGAGAGAGAGAGAGACACACAAACTGGAGAGAGAGAGAGACACACAAACTGGAGAGAGAGAGAGACACACAAACTGGAGAGAGAGAGAGACACACAAACTGGAGAGAGAGAGAGACACACAAACTGGAGAGAGAGAGAGACACACAAACTGGAGAGAGAGAGAGACACACAAACTGGAGAGAGAGAGAGACACACAAACTGGAGAGAGAGAGAGACACACAAACTGGAGAGAGAGAGAGACACACAAACTGGAGAGAGAGAGAGACACACAAACTGGAGAGAGAGAGAGACACACAAACTGGAGAGAGAGAGAGACACACAAACTGGAGAGAGAGAGAGACACACAAACTGGAGAGAGAGAGAGACACACAAACTGGAGAGAGAGAGAGACACACAAACTGGAGAGAGAGAGAGACACACAAACTGGAGAGAGAGAGAGACACACAAACTGGAGAGAGAGAGAGACACACAAACTGGAGAGAGAGAGAGACACACAAACTGGAGAGAGAGAGAGACACACAAACTGGAGAGAGAGAGAGACACACAAACTGGAGAGAGAGAGAGACACACAAACTGGAGAGAGAGAGAGACACACAAACTGGAGAGAGAGAGAGACACACAAACTGGAGAGAGAGAGAGACACAAACTGGAGGGAGAGAGAGACACACAAACTGGAGAGAGAGAGAGACACACAAACTGGAGAGAGAGAGAGACACACAAACTGGAGAGAGAGAGAGACACACAAGCTGGAGAGAGAGAGAGACACACAAACTGGAGAGAGAGAGAGACACACAAACTGGAGACAGAGAGCGAGACACAAACTGGAGACAGAGAGAGACACACAAACTGGAGAGAGCGAGACACACAAACTGGAGAGAGAGCGAGACACACAAACTGGAGACTGAGAGAGACACACACAAACTGGAGACAGAGAGAGACACACACAAACTGGAGACAGAGAGAGACACACAAACTGGAGGGAGAGAGAGACACACAAACTGGAGAGAGAGCGAGACACACAAACTGGAGAGAGAGCGAGACACACAAACTGGAGACAGAGAGACACACACAAACTGGAGACAGAGAGAGACACAAACTGGAGAGAGAGACACAAACTGGAGAGAGAGACACAAACTGGAGAGAGAGACACAAACTGGAGAGAGAGACACAAACTGGAGAGAGAGACACAAACTGGAGAGAGAGACACAAACTGGAGAGAGAGACACAAACTGGAGAGAGAGACACAAACTGGAGAGAGAGACACAAACTGGAGAGAGAGACTCAAACTGGACAGAGAGACTCAAACCGGAGAGAGACACACACAAAGTGGAGAGAGACACACACAAACTGGAGAGTGATACGCACACAAACTGTTGAGAGAGACACACACACATAATCTGGAGAGAGGGACACACACACATAATCTGGAGAGAGAGACATACACACACAAACTAGAGAGAGAGACACACACAAACACACAAACTGGAGAGTGAGACACACACACAAACACACAAACTGGAGAGAGAGACACACACACACACAAACTGGAGAGAGAGACAAACACAAATTGGAGAGAGAGACACACACACACACACAAACTGGAGAGAGAGACACACACACAAACTGGAGAGACACACACACACACAAACTGGAGAAAGACACACACACACACACACACACAAACTGGAGAGAGAGACACAAACTGGAGTGAGTGACACACAAACTAGAGGGAGAGACTCAAACTGGAGGGAGAGACTCAAACTGGAAAGAGAGAAAGACACACACAAACTGGGGAGTGACGTACACAAACTGGAGAGTGAGACACACAAACTGGAGAGAGAGACACACAGAGACAAACTGGAGAGAGCGACACACACACACAAACTGGAGAGAGAGACACACACACACACACAAACTGGAGAGAGAGACACAAACTGGAGAGCGAGAGACAAACTGGAGAGAGCGAGAGACAAACTGGAGAGAGCGAGAGACAAACTGGAGAGAGCGAGAGACAAACTGGAGAGAGCGAGAGACACAAACTGGAGAGAGCGAGAGACACAAACTGGAGAGAGCGAGAGACACAAACTGGAGAGAGCGAGAGACACAAACTGGAGAGAGCGAGAGACACAAACTGGAGAGAGCGAGAGACACAAACTGGAGAGAGAGAGAGACACACAAACTGGAGAGAGAGAGAGACACACAAACTGGAGAGAGAGAGAGACACACAAACTGAAGAGAGAGAGAGACACATAAACTGGAGAGAGAGAGAGACACATAAACTGGAGAGAGAGAGAGACACACAAACTGGAGAGAGAGAGAGACACACAAACTGGAGGGAGAGAGAGACACACAAACTGGAGAGAGAGCGAGACACACAAACTGGAGAGAGAGCGAGACACACAAACTGGAGTGAGAGAGCGAGACACACAAACTGGAGTGAGAGAGAGAGAGAGACAAACTGGAGTGAGAGAGAGAGAGAGAGACAAACTGGAGTGAGAGAGAGAGAGAGACAAACTGGAGTGAGAGAGAGAGAGAGACAAACTGGAGTGAGAGAGAGAGAGAGACAAACTGGAGTGAGAGAGAGAGAGAGACAAACTGGAGTGAGAGAGAGAGAGAGACAAACTGGAGTGAGAGAGAGAGAGAGACAAACTGGAGTGAGAGAGAGAGAGAGACAAACTGGAGTGAGAGAGAGAGAGAGACAAACTGGAGTGAGAGAGAGAGAGAGACAAACTGGAGTGAGAGAGAGAGAGAGACAAACTGGAGTGAGAGAGAGAGAGAGACAAACTGGAGTGAGAGAGAGAGAGAGACAAACTGGAGTGAGAGAGAAACAAACTGGAGAGAGATACACACACACAAACTGGAGGGACAGACAGAAACACAAACTGGAGAGAGAGAGGCACACGCAACCTGCAGCGAGAGACACATACACAAACTGGGGAGTGAGACACGCACATACCCAAACTGGGGAGAGAGACACACACATACACAAACTGGGGAGAGAGAGACACACACACACACAAACGGGGGAGAGAGCGACACACACACACAAACTGGAGAGACACACACAAACTGGAGAGACACACACAAACTGGAGAGACACACACAAACTGGAGAGAGACACACACAAACTGGAGAGAGAGACACACAAACTGGAGAGAGAGACACAAACTGGAGAGAGAGAAAGACACACACAAACTGGAGAGAGAGAAAGACACACACACACAAACCGGAGAGAGAGGCACACACACACAAACCGGAGAGAGAGGCACACTCACACAATCTGGAGAGAGAGACACACACACACTCAATCTGGAGAGAGAGACACAAACACACACAAACTGGAGAGAGAGAGACACACACACACAAACTGAAGAGACACACACACACAAACTGGAGAGTGATACGCACACAAACTGTTGAGAGAGACACACACACACACACAAACCGGAGAGACACACACACATAATCTGGAGAGAGGGACACACACACATAATCTGGAGAGAGAGACACACACACACAAACTAGAGAGAGAGACGCACACTCACAAACTGGAGAGAGAGACACAAACTGGAGAGAGAGACACAAACTGGAGAGAGAGACACAAACTGGAGAGAGAGACACAAACTGGAGAGAGAGACACAAACTGGAGAGAGAGACACAAACTGGAGAGAGAGACTCAAACTGGACAGAGAGACTCAAACCGGAGAGAGACACACACAAAGTGGAGAGAGACACACACAAACTGGAGAGTGATACGCACACAAACTGTTGAGAGAGACACACACACACACACAAACCGGAGAGACACACACACATAATCTGGAGAGAGAGACACACACACGTAATCTGGAGAGAGAGAGACACACACACAAACTAGAGAGAGAGAGACACACACACACACACAAACTGGAGAGAGAGACACACACACAAACACACAAACTGGAGAGAGAGACACACACACACACAAACTGGAGAGACACACACACACACACACACAAACTGGAGAGAGAGACACAAACTGGAGTGAGTGACACACAAACTAGAGGGAGAGACTCAAACTGGAGGGAGAGACTCAAACTGGAAAGAGAGAAAGACACACACAAACTGGGGAGTGACGTACACAAACTGGAGAGTGAGACACACAAACTGGAGAGAGAGACACACAGAGAGACAAACTGGAGAGAGCGACACACACACAAACTGGAGAGAGAGACACACACACACACACAAACTGGAGAGCGAGAGACAAACTGGAGAGAGCGAGAGACAAACTGGAGAGAGCGAGAGACAAACTGGAGAGAGCGAGAGACAAACTGGAGAGAGCGAGAGACACAAACTGGAGAGAGCGAGAGACACAAACTGGAGAGAGCGAGAGAGACAAACTGGAGAGAGCGAGAGAGACAAACTGGAGAGAGCGAGAGAGACAAACTGGAGAGAGCGAGAGACACAAACTGGAGAGAGCGAGAGACACAAACTGGAGAGAGCGAGAGACACAAACTGGAGAGAGCGAGAGACACAAACTGGAGAGAGCGAGAGACACAAACTGGAGAGAGCGAGAGACACAAACTGGAGAGAGCGAGAGACACAAACTGGAGAGAGCGAGAGACACAAACTGGAGAGAGCGAGAGACACAAACTGGAGAGAGCGAGAGACACAAACTGGAGAGAGCGAGAGACACAAACTGGAGAGAGCGAGAGACACAAACTGGAGAGAGCGAGAGACACAAACTGGAGAGAGCGAGAGACACAAACTGGAGAGAGCGAGAGACACAAACTGGAGAGAGCGAGAGACACAAACTGGAGAGAGCGAGAGACACAAACTGGAGAGAGCGAGAGACACAAACTGGAGAGAGCGAGAGACACAAACTGGAGAGAGCGAGAGACACAAACTGGAGAGAGCGAGAGACACAAACTGGAGAGAGCGAGAGACACAAACGGGACACAGCGAGAGACACAAACTGGAGACAGCGAGAGACACAAACTGGAGACAGCAAGAGACACAAACTGGAGAGAGAGTGAGAGACACAAACTGGAGAGAGAGAGAGACAAACTGGAGAGAGAGAGAGACAAACTGGAGAGAGAGAGAGACAAACTGGAGAGAGAGAGAGACAAACTGGAGAGAGAGAGAGACAAACTGGAGAGAGAGAGACACACACAAACTGGAGAGAGAGAGACACACACAAACTGGAGAGAGAGACACACACAAACTGGAGAGAGAGCGAGACACACAAACTGGAGAGAGAGCGAGACACAAACTGGAGGGAGAGCGAGACACAAACTGGAGGGAGAGCGAGACACACAAACTGGAGAGAGAGAGCGAGACACACAAACTGGAGAGAGAGAGCGAGACACACAAACTGGAGTGAGAGAGAGAGAGAGACAAACTGGAGTGAGAGAGAGAGAGAGAGACAAACTGGAGTGAGAGAGAGAGAGAGACAAACTGGAGTGAGAGAGAGAGAGAGACAAACTGGAGTGAGAGAGAGAGAGAGACAAACTGGAGTGAGAGAGAGAGACAAACTGGAGTGAGAGAGAGAGAGAGACAAACTGGAGTGAGAGAGAAACAAACTGGAGAGAGATACACACACACAAACTGGAGGGACAGACAGACACACAAACTGGAGAGAGAGAGGCACACGCAAACTGCAGCGAGAGACACATACACAAACTGGGGAGTGAGACACACACATACACAAACTGGGGAGTGGGACACACACATACCCAAACTGGGGAGAGAGACACACACATACACAAACTGGGGAGAGAGAGACACACACACACACAAACGGGGGAGAGAGTGACACACACACACAAACTGGAGAGAGAGACACACAAACTGGAGAGAGAGACACACAAACTGGAGAGAGAGACACACAAACTGGAGAGAGAGAAAGACACACACACACAAACTGGAGAGAGAGGCACACACACACAAACCGGAGAGAGAGGCACACTCACACAATCTGGAGAGAGAGACACACACACACTCAATCTGGAGAGAGAAACACACACACACACTCAATCTGGAGAGAGAGAGACACACACACACAAACTGGAGAGAGAGAGACACACACACACAAACTGAAGAGACACACACACACAAACTGGAGAGAGAGACACAAACTGGAGAGAGAGACACACACAAAGTGCAGAGAGACACACACAAAGTGCAGAGAGACACACACAAAGTGCAGAGAGACACACACACAAACTGGAGAGTGACACACACACAAACTGGAGAGTGATACACACACAAACTTGAGAGACACACACACACATAATCTGGAGAGAGGGACACACACACATAATCTGGAGAGAGAGACACACACACACACAAACTAGAGAGAGACACACACACACACACAAACTGGAGAGAGAGACACACACACACAAACTGGAGAGAGAGACACACACACACACACACACAAACTGGAGAGACACACACACACACACAAACTGGAGAGACACACACACACACACAAACTGGAGAGAGAGACAAACACAAATTGGAGAGAGAGACACACACACACACACAAACTGGAGAGAGAGACACACACACAAACTGGAGAGACACACACACACACAAACTGGAGAAAGACACACACACACACACACACACAAACTGGAGAGAGAGACACAAACTGGAGTGAGTGACACACAAACTAGAGGGAGAGACTCAAACTGGAGGGAGAGACTCAAACTGGAAAGAGAGAAAGACACACACAAACTGGGGAGTGACGTACACAAACTGGAGAGTGAGACACACAAACTGGAGAGAGAGACACACAGAGAGACAAACTGGAGAGAGCGACACACACACACAAACTGGAGAGACACACACACACACACAAACTGGAGAGAGACACAAACTGGAGAGAGCGAGAGACAAACTGGAGAGAGCGAGAGACAAACTGGAGAGAGCGAGAGACACAAACTGGAGAGAGCGAGAGACACAAACTGGAGAGAGCGAGAGACACAAACTGGAGAGAGCGAGAGACACAAACTGGAGAGAGCGAGAGACACAAACTGGAGAGAGCGAGAGACACAAACTGGAGAGAGCGAGAGACACAAACTGGAGAGAGCGAGAGACACAAACTGGAGAGAGCGAGAGACACAAACTGGAGAGAGCGAGAGACACAAACTGGAGAGAGCGAGAGACACAAACTGGAGAGAGCGAGAGACACAAACTGGAGAGAGCGAGAGACACAAACTGGAGAGAGCGAGAGACACAAACTGGAGAGAGCGAGAGACACAAACTGGAGAGAGCGAGAGACACAAACTGGAGAGAGAGAGAGAGAGACACAAACGGGACACAGCGAAAGACACAAACTAGAGACAGCGAGAGACACAAACTGGAGAGAGCGAGAGACACAAACTGGAGAGAGCGAGAGACACAAACTGGAGAGAGCAAGAGACACAAACTGGAGAGAGAGTGAGAGACACAAACTGGAGAGAGAGAGAGAGACAAACTGGAAAGAGAGAGAGACACACAAACTGGAGGGAGAGCGAGACACACAAACTGGAGTGAGAGAGACACACACAAACTGGAGACAGAGACACACACAAACTGGAGACAGAGACACACACAAACTGGAGACAGAGACACACACAAACTGGAGACAGAGACACACACAAACTGGAGACAGAGAGAGACACAAACTGGAGACAGAGAGAGACACAAACTGGAGACAGAGACACAAACTGGAGAGAGAGACACAAACTGGAGAGAGAGACACAAACTGGAGAGAGAGACACAAACTGGAGAGAGAGACACAAACTGGAGAGAGAGACACAAACTGGAGAGAGAGACACAAACTGGAGAGAGAGACTCAAACTGGACAGAGAGACTCAAACCGGAGAGAGAGACACACAAAGTGGAGAGAGACACACACAAACTGGAGAGTGATACGCACACAAACTGTTGAGAGAGACACACACACACACACAAACCGGAGAGACACACACACATAATCTGGAGAGAGGGACACACACACACAAACTAGAGAGAGAGACACACACACAAACACACAAACTGGAGAGAGAGACACACACACACACACAAACTGGAGAGACACACACACACACAAACTGGAGAGAGAGAGAGAGAGAGACAAACTGGAGTGAGAGAGAGAGAGAGACAAACTGGAGTGAGAGAGAGAGAGAGACAAACTGGAGTGAGAGAGAGAGAGAGACAAACTGGAGTGAGAGAGAGAGAGAGACAAACTGGAGTGAGAGAGAGAGAGAGACAAACTGGAGTGAGAGAGAGAGAGACACAAACTGGAGTGAGAGAGAAACAAACTGGAGAGAGATACACACACACAAACTGGAGGGACAGACAGAAACACAAACTGGAGAGAGAGAGGCACACGCAACCTGCAGCGAGAGACACATACACAAACTGGGGAGTGAGACACGCACATACCCAAACTGGGGAGAGAGACACACACATACACAAACTGGGGAGAGAGAGACACACACACACACAAACGGGGGAGAGAGCGACACACACACACAAACTGGAGAGACACACACAAACTGGAGAGACACACACAAACTGGAGAGACACACACAAACTGGAGAGAGAGACACACAAACTGGAGAGAGAGACACAAACTGGAGAGAGAGAAAGACACACACACACAAACTGGAGAGAAAGACACACACACACAAACTGGAGAGAGAGGCACACACACACAAACTGGAGAGAGAGGCACACACACACAAACCGGAGAGAGAGGCACACTCACACAATCTGGAGAGAGAGGCACACTCACACAATCTGGAGAGAGAGACACACACACACTCAATCTGGAGAGAGAGACACACACACACTCAATCTGGAGAGAGAGACACAAACACACACAAACTGGAGAGAGAGAGAGACACACACACACAAACTGAAGAGACACACACACACAAACTGGAGAGAGAGAGACACAAACTGGAGAGAGACACAAACTGGAGAGAGAGACACAAACTGGAGAGAGAGACACAAACTGGAGAGAGAGACACACAAACTGGAGAGAGAGACACACAAACTGGAGAGAGAGACACACAAACTGGAGAGAGAGACACACAAACTGGAGAGAGAGACACAAAGTGCAGAGAGACACACACACAAAGTGCAGAGAGACACACACACAATCTGGAGAGTGACACACACACAAACTTGAGAGAGACACAGACACACACAAACCGGAGAGACACAGACACACACATAATCTGGAGAGAGGGACACACACACATAATCTGGAGAGAGAGACACACACACACACAAACTAGATAGAGACACACACACACACACACACAAACTGGAGAGAGAGACACACACACACACACAAACTGGAGAGAGAGACACACACACACACACACAAACAGGAGAGACACACACACACACACACACAAACTGGAGAGAGAGACAAACACAAATTGGAGAGAGAGAGACACACACACACAAACTGGAGAGAGACACACACACACACAAAATGGAGAGAGAGACAGACACACACGCAAACTGGAGAGAGAGACACACACACAAACTGGAGAAGGACACACACACACACACAAACTGGAGAGAGAGACACAAACTGGAAAGAGAGAAATACACACACAAACTGGGGAGTGACGCACACAAACTGGAGAGTGAGACACAAAAACTGGAGAGAGAGACACACAGAGAGACAAACTGGAGAGAGCGACACACACAGACACAAACTGGAGAGAGAGACATCCACACACAAACTGGAGAGGGAGACAGACACACACAAACAGGAGAGACACACACCAACTGGAGAGAGAGACTCAAACTGGAGAGAGAGACACACAAAAACACACAAACTGGAGAGAGAGACACACACACACACACACAAACTGGAGAGGGAGACTGACACACACAAACAGGAGAGACACACACCAACTGGAGAGAGAGACTCAAACTGGAGAGAGAGACACACAAAAACACACAAACTGGAGAGAGAGACACAGACACACACACAAACTGGAGAGAGAGACTCAAACTGGAGAGAGAGAAAGACACACACAAACTGGAGAGTGACACACACAAACTGGAGAGAGAGACAAACACACAAACTGGAGAGAGAGACACACACACACACACAAACTGGAGAGAGAGACACACCCACACACAAACTGGAGAGAGAGAGACACACACACACAAACTGAAGAGACACACACACACAAACTGGAGAGAGAGACACAAACTGGAGAGAGAGACACAAACTGGAGAGAGAGACACAAACTGGAGAGAGAGACACAAACTGGAGAGAGAGACACAAACTGGAGAGAGAGACACAAACTGGACAGAGAGACACAAACTGGACAGAGAGACACAAACTGGACAGAGAGACACAAACTGGACAGAGAGACTCAAACTGGACAGAGAGACTCAAACTGGACAGAGAGACACAAACTGGACAGAGAGACACAAACTGGACAGAGACACACAAACTGGAGAGAGAGAGAGACACACAAACTGGAGAGAGAGAGAGACACACAAACTGGAGAGAGAGAGAGACACACAAACTGGAGAGAGAGAGAGACACACAAACTGGAGAGAGAGAGAGAGACACACAAACTGGAGAGAGAGAGAGACACACAAACTGGAGAGAGAGAGAGACACACAAACTGGAGAGAGAGAGAGACACACAAACTGGAGAGAGAGAGAGACACACAAACTGGAGAGAGAGAGAGACACACAAACTGGAGAGAGAGAGAGACACACAAACTGGAGAGAGAGAGAGACACACAAACTGGAGAGAGAGAGAGACACACAAACTGGAGAGAGAGAGAGACACACAAACTGGAGAGAGAGAGAGACACACAAACTGGAGAGAGAGAGAGACACACAAACTGGAGAGAGAGAGAGACACACAAACTGGAGAGAGAGAGAGACACACAAACTGGAGAGAGAGAGAGACACACAAACTGGAGACAGAGCGAGACACAAACTGGAGACAGAGCGAGACACACAAACTGGAGACAGAGAGAGACACAAACTGGAGAGAGCGAGACACACAAACTGGAGGGAGAGAGAGACACACAAACTGGAGGGAGAGCGAGACACACAAACTGGAGTGAGAGAGACACACACAAACTGGAGACAGAGACACACACAAACTGGAGACAGAGACACACACAAACTGGAGACAGAGAGAGACACAAACTGGAGACAGAGAGAGACACAAACTGGAGAGAGAGACACAAACTGGAGAGAGAGACACAAACTGGAGAGAGAGACACAAACTGGAGAGAGAGACACAAACTGGAGAGAGAGACACAAACTGGAGAGAGAGACACAAACTGGAGAGAGAGACACAAACTGGAGAGAGAGACACAAACTGGACAGAGAGACACAAACTGGACAGAGAGACACAAACTGGACAGAGAGACACAAACTGGACAGAGAGACTCAAACTGGACAGAGAGACTCAAACTGGACAGAGAGACACAAACTGGACAGAGAGACACAAACTGGACAGAGACACACAAACTGGAGAGAGAGAGAGACACACAAACTGGAGAGAGAGAGAGACACACAAACTGGAGAGAGAGAGAGACACACAAACTGGAGAGAGAGAGAGAGACACACAAACTGGAGAGAGAGAGAGACACACAAACTGGAGAGAGAGAGAGACACACAAACTGGAGAGAGAGAGAGACACACAAACTGGAGAGAGAGAGAGACACACAAACTGGAGAGAGAGAGAGACACACAAACTGGAGAGAGAGAGAGACACACAAACTGGAGAGAGAGAGAGACACACAAACTGGAGAGAGAGAGAGACACACAAACTGGAGAGAGAGAGAGACACACAAACTGGAGAGAGAGAGAGACACACAAACTGGAGAGAGAGAGAGACACACAAACTGGAGAGAGAGAGAGACACACAAGCTGGAGAGAGAGAGACACACACAAACTGGAGACAGAGACACACACAAACTGGAGACAGAGACACACACAAACTGGAGACAGAGAGAGACACAAACTGGAGACAGAGAGAGACACAAACTGGAGAGAGAGACACAAACTGGAGAGAGAGACACAAACTGGAGAGAGAGACACAAACTGGAGAGAGAGACACAAACTGGAGAGAGAGACACAAACTGGAGAGAGAGACACAAACTGGAGAGAGAGACACAAACTGGAGAGAGAGACACAAACTGGAGAGAGAGACACAAACTGGACAGAGAGACTCAAACTGGACAGAGAGACTCAAACCGGAGAGAGAGACACACAAAGTGGAGAGAGACACACACAAACTGGAGAGTGATACGCACACAAACTGTTGAGAGAGACACACACACACACACAAACCGGAGAGACACACACACATAATCTGGAGAGAGGGACACACACACATAATCTGGAGAGAGAGACATACACACACAAACTAGAGAGAGAGACACACACACAAACACACAAACTGGAGAGAGAGACACACACACACACACAAACTGGAGAGACACACACACACACAAACTGGAGAGAGAGAGAGAGAGAGAGACAAACTGGAGTGAGAGAGAGAGAGACACAAACTGGAGTGAGAGAGAGAGAGACAAACTGGAGTGAGAGAGAGAGAGAGACAAACTGGAGTGAGAGAGAGAGAGAGACAAACTGGAGTGAGAGAGAGAGAGAGACAAACTGGAGTGAGAGAGAGAGAGAGACAAACTGGAGTGAGAGAGAGAGAGAGACAAACTGGAGTGAGAGAGAGAGAGAGACAAACTGGAGTGAGAGAGAGAGAGAGACAAACTGGAGTGAGAGAGAAACAAACTGGAGAGAGATACACACACACAAACTGGAGGGACAGACAGAAACACAAACTGGAGAGAGAGAGGCACACGCAACCTGCAGCGAGAGACACATACACAAACTGGGGAGTGAGACACGCACATACCCAAACTGGGGAGAGAGACACGCACATACCCAAACTGGGGAGAGAGACACACACATACACAAACTGGGGAGAGAGAGACACACACACACAAACTGGAGAGACACACACAAACTGGAGAGACACACACAAACTGGAGAGACACACACAAACTGGAGAGAGAGACACACAAACTGGAGAGAGAGACACAAACTGGAGAGAGAGAAAGACACACACACACAAACTGGAGAGAAAGACACACACACACAAACTGGAGAGAGAGGCACACACACACAAACTGGAGAGAGAGGCACACACACACAAACCGGAGAGAGAGGCACACTCACACAATCTGGAGAGAGAGACACACACACACTCAATCTGGAGAGAGAGACACACACACACTCAATCTGGAGAGAGAGACACAAACACACACAAACTGGAGAGAGAGAGAGACACACACACACAAACTGAAGAGACACACACACACAAACTGGAGAGAGAGAGACACAAACTGGAGAGAGAGACACAAACTGGAGAGAGAGACACAAACTGGAGAGAGAGACACAAACTGGAGAGAGAGACACACAAACTGGAGAGAGAGACACACAAACTGGAGAGAGAGACACACAAACTGGAGAGAGAGACACACAAACTGGAGAGAGAGACACACAAACTGGAGAGAGAGACACAAAGTGCAGAGAGACACACACACAAAGTGCAGAGAGACACACACACAATCTGGAGAGTGACACACACACAAACTTGAGAGAGACACAGACACACACAAACCGGAGAGACACAGACACACACATAATCTGGAGAGAGGGACACACACACATAATCTGGAGAGAGAGACACACACACACACAAACTAGATAGAGACACACACACACACACACACAAACTGGAGAGAGAGACACACACACACACACACAAACTGGAGAGAGAGACACACACACACACACACAAACAGGAGAGACACACACACACACACACACAAACTGGAGAGAGAGACAAACACAAATTGGAGAGAGAGAGACACACACACACAAACTGGAGAGAGACACACACACACACAAAATGGAGAGAGAGACAGACACACACACAAACTGGAGAGAGAGACACACACACAAACTGGAGAAGGACACACACACACACACAAACTGGAGAGAGAGACACAAACTGGAAAGAGAGAAATACACACACAAACTGGGGAGTGACGCACACAAACTGGAGAGTGAGACACAAAAACTGGAGAGAGAGACACACAGAGAGACAAACTGGAGAGAGCGACACACACAGACACAAACTGGAGAGAGAGACATCCACACACAAACTGGAGAGGGAGACAGACACACACAAACAGGAGAGACACACACCAACTGGAGAGAGAGACTCAAACTGGAGAGAGAGACACACAAAAACACACAAACTGGAGAGAGAGACACACACACACACACACAAACTGGAGAGGGAGACTGACACACACAAACAGGAGAGACACACACCAACTGGAGAGAGAGACTCAAACTGGAGAGAGAGACACACAAAAACACACAAACTGGAGAGAGAGACACAGACACACACACAAACTGGAGAGAGAGACTCAAACTGGAGAGAGAGAAAGACACACACAAACTGGAGAGTGACACACACAAACTGGAGAGAGAGACAAACACACAAACTGGAGAGAGAGACACACACACACACACAAACTGGAGAGAGAGACACACCCACACACAAACTGGAGAGAGAGAGACACACACACACAAACTGAAGAGACACACACACACAAACTGGAGAGAGAGACACAAACTGGAGAGAGAGACACAAACTGGAGAGAGAGACACAAACTGGAGAGAGAGACACAAACTGGACAGAGAGACACAAACTGGACAGAGAGACACAAACTGGACAGAGAGACACAAACTGGACAGAGAGACTCAAACTGGACAGAGAGACTCAAACTGGACAGAGAGACTCAAACCGGAGAGAGAGACACACAAAGTGGAGAGAGAGACACACACACACACGCACAAACTGGAGAGAGAGAGACACACACACACAAACTGGAGAGAGAGACACAAACTGGAGAGAGAGCCTCAAACTAGACAGAGAGACTCAAACCGGAGAGAGACACACACAAAGTGGAGATAGAGACACACACACACACGCACAAACTGGAGAGAGAGAGAGACACACACACAAACTGGAGAGAGAGACACAAACTGTTGAGAGACACACACACACACAAACTGGAGAGACACACACACATAATCTGGAGAGAGGGACACACACACATAATCTGGAGAGAGAGACACACACACACAAACTAGAGAGAGAGACACACACACACACACAAACTGGAGAGAGAGACACACACACACACACAAACTGGAGAGAGAGACACAAACTGGAGAGAGAGACACAAACTGGACAGAGAGACACAAACTGGACAGAGAGACACAAACTGGACAGAGAGACACAAACTGGACAGAGAGACTCAAACTGGAGAGAGACACACACAAAGTGGAGAGAGACACACATAAACTGGAGAGTGATACGCACACAAACTGTTGAGAGAGACACACACACACACACAAACTGAAGAGAGAGAGACACACACACACACAAACTGGAGAGAGAGACACACACACAAATTGGAGAGAGAGTGACATACACAAACTGGAGAGTGACACACACACAAACTGGAGAGTGATACGCACACAAACTTGAGAGAGACACAGACACACACAAACCGGAGAGACACACACACACATAATCTGGAGAGAGGGACACACACACATAATCTGGAGAGAGGGACACACACACATAATCTGGAGAGAGGGACACACACACATAATCTGGAGAGAGGGACACACACACATAATCTGGAGAGAGGGACACACACACATAATCTGGAGAGAGAGAGACACACACACACACAAACTGGAGAGAGAGACACACACACACAAACTGGAGAGAGAGACACACACACACACACACAAACTGGAGAGACACACACACACACACACAAACTGGAGAGAGAGACAAACACAAATTGGAGAGAGAGAGAGACACACACACACAAACTGGAGAGAGAGACACACACACACAAAATGGAGAGAGAGACAGACACACACACAAACTGGAGAGAGAGAGACACACACAAACTGGAGAAAGACACACACACACAAACTGGAGAGAGAGACACAAACTGGAAAGAGAGAAATACACACACAAACTGGGGAGTGACGCACACAAACTGGAGAGTGAGACACAAAAACTGGAGAGAGAGACACACAGAGAGACAAACTGGAGAGAGCGACACACACAGACACAAACTGGAGAGAGAGACACCCACACACAAACTGGAGAGGGAGACAGACACACACAAACAGGAGAGACACACACCAACTGGAGAGAGAGACTCAAACTGGAGAGAGAGACACACAAAAACACACAAACTGGAGAGAGAGACACACACACACACACACAAACTGGAGAGGGAGACTGACACACACAAACAGGAGAGACACACACCAACTGGAGAGAGAGACTCAAACTGGAGAGAGAGACACACAAAAACACACAAACTGGAGAGAGAGACACAGACACACACACAAACTGGAGAGAGAGACTCAAACTGGAGAGAGAGAAAGACACACACAAACTGGAGAGTGACACACACAAACTGGAGAGAGAGACAAACACACAAACTGGAGAGAGAGACACACACACACACACAAACTGGAGAGAGAGACACACCCACACACAAACTGGAGAGAGAGAGATACACACACACAAACTGAAGAGACACACACACACAAACTGTAGAGAGAGACACAAACTGGAGAGAGAGACACAAACTGGAGAGAGAGACACAAACTGGAGAGAGAGACACAAACTGGACAGAGAGACACAAACTGGACAGAGAGACACAAACTGGACAGAGAGACACAAACTGGACAGAGAGACACAAACTGGACAGAGAGACTCAAACTGGACAGAGAGACTCAAACTGGACAGAGAGACTCAAACCGGAGAGAGAGACACACAAAGTGGAGAGAGAGACACACACACACACGCACAAACTGGAGAGAGAGAGACACACACACACACACGCACAAACTGGAGAGAGAGAGACACACACACACAAACTGGAGAGAGAGACACAAACTGGAGAGAGAGACACAAACTGGAGAGAGAGCCTCAAACTGGACAGAGAGACTCAAACCGGAGAGAGACACACACAAAGTGGAGAGAGACACACACAAAGTGGAGAGAGACACACACAAACTGGAGAGTGATACGCACACAAACTGTTGAGAGAGACACACACACACACAAACCGGAGAGACACACACACATAATCTGGAGAGAGGGACACACACACATAATCTGGAGAGAGAGACACACACACACAAACTAGAGAGAGAGACACACACACACACACAAACTGGAGAGAGAGACACACACACACACACACACAAACTGGAGAGAGAGACACAAACTGGAGAGAGAGACACAAACTGGAGAGAGAGACTCAAACCGGAGAGAGACACACACAAAGTGGAGAGAGACACACACAAACTGGAGAGTGATACGCACACAAACTGTTGAGAGAGACACACATACACACACAAACCGGAGAGACACACACACATCATCTGGAGAGAGGGACACACACACGTAATCTGGAGAGAGAGAGACACACACACAAACTAGAGAGAGAGAGAGACACACACACACACAAACTGGAGAGACACACACACACAAACTGGAGAGAGAGACAAACACAAATTGGAGAGAGACACACACACACAAACTGGAGAGACACACACACACACACACAAACTGGAGAGAGAGACACAAACTGGAGAGAGAGAAAGACCCACAATCTGGAGAGAGAGTGACATACACAAACTGGAGAGAGAGACACACAGACACACAAACTGGAGAGAGAGAGACTTACACAAACTGGAAAGAGAGAGAGACACACACACACACACAAACTGGAGAGAGAGCCACACACACACAAACTGGAGAGAGAGCCACACACACACAAACTGGAGAGAGAGGCACACACACACAAACTGGAGAGAGAGGCACACACACACAAACTGGAGAGAGACACACAGTTACATACACAAACTGGAGAGACACACACACACACGAACTGGAGAGAGACACACACACACAAAAACTGGAGAGAGAGACACAAACAAACTGGACAGAGAGAGACACACACACACACAAACTGGAGAGAGAGACACATACACACAAACTGGTGAGAGACACACAGACACACACAAACTGGAGACACACACGCACACACACACACACAAACTGGAGAGAGAGACACACAGAAACGCAATCTGGAGAGATAGACACAAACACACAAAGTGGAGAGAGAGACACAAACTGGAGAGAGTGACACACAAACTGGAGAGAAAGACTGAAACTGGAGAGAAAGACTGAAACTGGAGAGAAAGACTGAAACTGGAGAGAAAGACTGAAACTGGAGAGAAAGACTGAAACTGGAGAGAAAGACTGAAACTGGAGAGAAAGACTGAAACTGGAGAGAAAGACTGAAACTGGAGAGAAAGACTGAAACTGGAGAGAAAGACTGAAACTGGAGAGAAAGACTGAAACTGGAGAGAAAGACTGAAACTGGAGAGAAAGACTGAAACTGGAGAGAAAGAAAGACACACACAAACTGGAGAGTGACACACACAAACTGGAGAGAGAGACACACACACACATACAAACTGGAGAGAGAGACACACACACACATACAAACTGGAGAGAGACACACACACACATACAAACTGGAGAGAGAGACACACACACAAACTGGAGAGAGAGACACACACACAAATTGGAGAGAGAGAGACACACACACACACAAACTGGAGAGAGAGACACACACACACACAAACTGGAGAGAGAGTGACATACAATCCGGAGAGAGAGAGACACACACGTGCACAAACTGGAGAGATAGATACACAAACTGGAGAGAGAGACAAACTGGAGAGAGAGACACACACACGCACAAACTGGAGAGAGACAGACACACACACAAATTGGAGAGAGAGAAACACACACACAAACTGGAGGGAGAGACACAAACTGGAGAGCAAGACTCAAATTGGAGAGAGGGAAAGACACACAAACTGGAGAGAGGGAAAGACACACAAACTGGAGAGAGGGAAAGACCCACAAAATGGAGAGAGGGAAAGACGCACAAACTGGAGAGAGAGTGACACACACAAACTGGAGAGTGACACACACAAACTGGAGAGAGAGTGACACACACAAACTGGAGAGAGAGTGACACACACAAACTGGAGAGAGAGTGACACACACACAAACTGGAGAGAGAGTGACACACACACAAACTGGAGAGAGAGTGACACACACACAAACTGGAGAGAGAGTGACACACACACAAACTGGAGAGAGAGTGACACACACACAAACTGGAGAGAGAGTGACACACACACAAACTGGAGAGAGAGTGACACACACACAAACTGGAGAGAGAGATACACACACACACACAAACTGGAGAGAGACAGACACACACACAAACTGGAGAGAGAAACACACACACAAACTGGAGAGAGAGAAACACACACACAAACTGGAGAGTGAGACACACAAACACAAACTGGAGAGTGAGACACACACACACAAACTGGAGAGTGAGACACACACACACAAACTGGAGAGTGAGACACACACACACAAACTGGAGAGTGAGACACACACACACAAACTGGAGAGTGAGACACACACACACAAACTGGAGAGTGAGACACACACACACAAACTGGAGAGTGAGACACACACACACAAACTGGAGAGTGAGACACACACACACAAACTGGAGAGTGAGACACACACACACAAACTGGAGAGTGAGACACACACACACAAACTGGAGAGTGAGACACACACACACAAACTGGAGAGTGAGACACACACACACAAACTGGAGAGTGAGACACACACACACAAACTGGAGAGTGAGACACACACACTGGAGGGAGCGATACAAACTGGAGGGAGAGACTCATAGCAGAGGGAGAGACTCATAGCGGAGGGAGAGACTCATAGCGGAGGGAGAGACTCATAGCGGAGGGAGAGACTCATAGCGGAGGGAGAGACTCATAGCGGAGGGAGAGACTCATAGCGGAGGGAGAGACTCATAGCGGAGGGAGAGACTCATAGCGGAGGGAGAGACTCATAGCGGAGGGACAGACTCAAAGCGGAGAGAGAGACTCAAACTGGAGAGAGAGAAAGACGCACACAAACTGGAGAGTGACGCACACAAACTGGAGAGAGAGAGACACACACAAACTGGAGAGACACACACAAACTGGAGAGACACACACAAACTGGAGAGACACACACAGACTGGAGAGACACACTCAAACTGGAGAGCTACACACAAACTGGAGAGACACACACAAACTGGAGAGCTACACACAAACTGGAGAGCTACACACACAAACTGGAGAGCTACACACAAACTGGAGAGCTACACACACAAACTAGAGAGCTACACACACAAACTGGAGAGCTACACACACAAACTGGAGAGCTACACACACAAACTGGAGAGCTACACACACAAACTGGAGAGCTACACACAAACTGGAGAGACAGACACAAACTGGAGAGACAGACACAAACTGGAGAGACAGACACAAACTGGAGAGACAGACACAAACTGGAGAGACAGACACAAACTGGAGAGACAGACACAAACTGGAGAGACAGACACAAACTGGAGAGAGAGAGTGACACACACAAAGTGGAGAGTGACACACACAAAGTGGAGAGTGACACACACAAAGTGGAGAGTGACACACACAAAGTGGAGAGTGACACACACAAAGTGGAGAGTGACACACACAAACTGGAGAGTGACACACACAAACTGGAGAGCTACACACACAAACTGGAGAGCTACACACACAAACTGGAGAGACAGACACAAACTGGAGAGACAGACACAAACTGGAGAGACAGACACAAACTGGAGAGACAGACACAAACTGGAGAGACAGACACAAACTGGAGAGACAGACACACACAAAGTGGAGAGTGACACACACAAAGTGGAGAGTGACACACACAAAGTGGAGAGTGACACACACAAAGTGGAGAGTGACACACACAAAGTGGAGAGTGACACACACAAAGTGGAGAGTGACACACACAAAGTGGAGAGTGATATGCCCACAAACTGGAGAGTGACACACACAAAGTGGAGAGTGACACACACAAAGTGGAGAGTGATATGCCCACAAACTGGAGAGTGATACGCACACACCTAATCTGGAGAGAGAGACACACAAACTGGAGAGAGAGACTCAAACTGGAGAGAGAGAAAGACACACACAAACTGGAAAGAGAGACACACACACACAAACTGGAAAGAGAGACACACACACAAACTGGAGAGAGAGAGACACACACACAAACTGGAGAGAGAGAGACACACACACACAAACTGGAGAGAGACACACACACACACAAACTGGAGAGAGAGAGACACACACACACAAACTGGAGAGAGAGAGACACATACACACAAACTGGAGAGAGAGAGACACACACACACAAACTGGAGAGAGAGAGACACACACACACAAACCGGAGGGAGAGACACACGCACACACAAACGGGAGAGAGAGAGACACAAACTGGAGAGAGTGACCCAAACTGGAGAGAGAGACTCAAACTGGAGAGAGAGAAAGACGTACACAAACCGGAGAGTGACACACACAAACTGGAGAGTGACACACACAAACTGGAGAGTGACACACACAAACTGGAGAGTGACACACACAAACTGGAGAGTGACACACACAAACTGGAGAGTGACACGCACACAAACTGGAGAGTGACACGCACACAAACTGGAGAGAGAGACACACACACACACAATCTGGAGAGAGAGACACACACACACACAATCTGGAGAGAGAGAGACACACAAACTGGAGAGAGACACACAAACTGGAGAGAGACACACAAACTGGAGAGAGAGACACAAACTGGAGAGAGAGACACACACAAACTGGAGAGAGACACACAAACTGGAGAGAGACACACAAACTGGAGAGAGACACACAAACTGGAGAGAGACACACAAACTGGAGAGAGAGACACAAACTGGAGAGAGACACTCAAACTGGAGAGAGAGAAAGACACACCCTCGCACAAACTGGAGAGACAGACACACACACACGCACAAACTGGAGAGAGAGAAGCACACACACAAACTGGAGAGACAGACACAAAAACTGGAGAGAGAGAGACACACACACACAAACAAACTGGAGAGAGAGAGACACACTCAAACTGGAGAGAGAGAGACACACAAACTGGAGAGACACACACAGACTGGAGAGACACACGCAAACTGGAGAGACACACTCAAACTGGAGAGCTACACACAAACTGGAGAGCTACACACAAACTGGAGAGCTACACACACAAACTGGAGAGCTACACACAAACTGGAGAGCTACACACACAAACTGGAGAGCTACACACACAAACTGGAGAGCTACACACACAAACTGGAGAGCTACACACACAAACTGGAGAGCTACACACACAAACTGGAGAGCTACACACACAAACTGGAGAGACAGACACAAACTGGAGAGACAGACACAAACTGGAGAGACAGACACAAACTGGAGAGACAGACACAAACTGGAGAGACAGACACAAACTGGAGAGACAGACACAAACTGGAGAGACAGACACAAACTGGAGAGACAGACACAAACTGGAGAGACAGAGTGACACACACAAAGTGGAGAGTGACACACACAAAGTGGAGAGTGACACACACAAAGTGGAGAGTGACACACACAAAGTGGAGAGTGACACACACAAAGTGGAGAGTGACACACACAAAGTGGAGAGTGACACACACAAAGTGGAGAGTGACACACACAAAGTGGAGAGTGACACACACAAACTGGAGAGTGACACACACAAACTGGAGAGTGACACACACAAACTGGAGAGTGATACGCACACACCTAATCTGGAGAGAGAGACACACAAACTGGAGAGAGAGACACAAACTGGAGAGACAGACACAAACTGGAGAGACAGACACAAACTGGAGAGAGAGAGTGACACACACAAAGTGGAGAGTGACACACACAAAGTGGAGAGTGACACACACAAAGTGGAGAGTGACACACACAAAGTGGAGAGTGACACACACAAAGTGGAGAGTGACACACACAAACTGGAGAGTGACACACACAAACTGGAGAGTGACACACACAAACTGGAGAGTGACACACACAAACTGGAGAGTGATACGCACACACCTAATCTGGAGAGAGAGACACACAAACTGGAGAGAGAGAGACACACAAACTGGAGAGAGAGAGACACACAAACTGGAGAGAGAGAGACACACAAACTGGAGAGAGAGAGACACACAAACTGGAGAGACACACACAGACTGGAGAGACACACTCAAACTGGAGAGCTACACACAAACTGGAGAGCTACACACAAACTGGAGAGCTACACACAAACTGGAGAGCTACACACACAAACTGGAGAGCTACACACACAAACTGGAGAGCTACACACACAAACTGGAGAGCTACACACACAAACTGGAGAGCTACACACACAAACTGGAGAGCTACACACACAAACTGGAGAGCTACACACACAAACTGGAGAGCTACACACACAAACTGGAGAGCTACACACACAAACTGGAGAGCTACACACACAAACTGGAGAGACAGACACAAACTGGAGAGACAGACACAAACTGGAGAGACAGACACAAACTGGAGAGACAGACACAAACTGGAGAGACAGACACAAACTGGAGAGACAGACACAAACTGGAGAGACAGACACAAACTGGAGAGACAGACACAAACTGGAGAGACAGACACAAACTGGAGAGACAGACACAAACTGGAGAGACAGACACAAACTGGAGAGACAGAGTGACACACACAAACTGGAGAGAGACACACACAAAGTGGAGAGTGACACACACAAAGTGGAGAGTGACACACACAAAGTGGAGAGTGACACACACAAAGTGGAGAGTGATACGCCCACAAACTGGAGAGTGATACGCCCACAAACTGGAGAGTGATACGCCCACAAACTGGAGAGTGATACGCCCACAAACTGGAGAGTGATACGCACACACCTAATCTGGAGAGAGAGACACACACAAACTCAAACTGGAGAGAGAGACACACACAAACTCAAACTGGAGAGAGAGACACACAAACTGGAGAGAGAGACTCAAACTGGAGAGAGAGAAAGACACACACACAAACTGGAGAGAGAGAGACACACACACACAAACTGGAGAGAGACACACACACACACAAAATGGAGAGAGAGAGACACACACACACAAACTGGAGAGAGAGAGACACACACACACAAACCGGAGGGAGAGACACACGCACACACAAACGGGAGAGAGAGAGACACAAACTGGAGAGAGTGACCCAAACTGGAGAGGGAGACTCAAACTGGAGAGAGAGAAAGATGTACACAAACCGGAGAGTGACACACACAAACCGGAGAGTGACACACACAAACCGGAGAGTGACACACACAAACCGGAGAGTGACACACACAAACCGGAGAGTGACACACACAAACCGGAGAGTGACACGCACACAAACCGGAGAGTGACACGCACACAAACTGGAGAGTGACACGCACACAAACTGGAGAGTGACACGCACACAAACTGGGGAGAGAGACACACACACACACAATCTGGAGAGAGAGACACACACACACACACAATCTGGAGAGAGAGAGACACACAAACTGGAGAGAGAGACACAAACTGGAGAGAGAGACACAAACTGGAGAGAGAGACTCAAACTGGAGAGAGAGAGACACACAAACTGGAGAGAGAGAGACACACAAACTGGAGAGAGAGAGACACACAAACTGGAGAGAGAGAGACACACAAACTGGAGAGAGAGAGACACACAAACTGGAGAGAGAGAGACACACAAACTGGAGAGAGAGAGACACACAAACTGGAGAGAGAGAGACACACAAACTGGAGAGAGAGAGACACACAAACTGGAGAGAGAGACACAAACTGGAGAGAGACACTCAAACTGGAGAGAGAGAAAGACACACCCTCGCACAAACTGGAGAGACAGACACACACACACTCACAAATTGGAGAGAGAGATACACACACACACACAATCTGGAGAGAGAGAGACACAAACTGGAGAGAGAGAGAGAGACACAAACTGGAGAGAGAGAGAGACACACACAAAGTGGAGAGTGACACACACAAAGTGGAGAGTGACACACACAAAGTGGAGAGTGACACACACAAAGTGGAGAGTGACACACACAAAGTGGAGAGTGACACACACAAAGTGGAGAGTGACACACACAAAGTGGAGAGTGACACACACAAACTGGAGAGTGACACACACAAACTGGAGAGAGACACACACAAACTGGAGAGTGACACACACAAACTGGAGAGTGATACGCACACACCTAATCTGGAGAGAGAGACACACAAACTGGAGAGAGAGACACACAAACTGGAGAGAGAGACACACAAACTGGAGAGAGAGACACACAAACTGGAGAGAGAGACACACAAACTGGAGAGAGAGACACACAAACTGGAGAGAGACACACAAACTGGAGAGAGACACACAAACTGGAGAGAGAGACTCAAACTGGAGAGAGAGAAAGACACACACAAACTGGAAAGAGAGACACACACACAAACTGGAGAGAGAGAGACACACACACACAAACTGGAGAGAGAGACACACACACACAAACTGGAGAGAGAGAGACACACACACACAAACCGGAGGGAGAGACACACGCACACACAAACGGGAGAGAGAGAGACACAAACTGGAGAGAGAGACTCAAACTGGAGAGAGAGAAAGACGTACACAAACCGGAGAGTGACACACACAAACCGGAGAGTGACACACACAAACCGGAGAGTGACACACACAAACCGGAGAGTGACACACACAAACCGGAGAGTGACACACACAAACCGGAGAGTGACACGCACACAAACTGGAGAGTGACACGCACACAAACTGGAGAGTGACACGCACACAAACTGGAGAGTGACACGCACACAAACTGGAGAGAGAGACACACACACACACAATCTGGAGAGAGAGACACACACACACACAATCTGGAGAGAGAGACACACACACACACAATCTGGAGAGAGAGACACACACACACACACAATCTGGAGAGAGAGAGACACACAAACTGGAGAGAGACACACAAACTGGAGAGAGACACACAAACTGGAGAGAGACACACAAACTGGAGAGAGAGACACAAACTGGAGAGAGAGACACAAACTGGAGAGAGACACTCAAACTGGAGAGAGAGAAAGACACACCCTCGCACAAACTGGAGAGACAGACACACACACACGCACAAACTGGAGAGAGAGAAGCACACACACAAACTGGAGAGACAGACACAAAAACTGGAGAGAGAGAGACACACACACACAAACAAACTGGAGAGAGAGAGACACACACAAACTGGAGAGAGAGAGACACACACAAACTGGAGAGAGAGAGACACACAAACTGGAGAGACACACACAGACTGGAGAGACACACTCAAACTGGAGAGACACACTCAAACTGGAGAGCTACACACAAACTGGAGAGCTACACACAAACTGGAGAGCTACACACAAACTGGAGAGCTACACACACAAACTGGAGAGCTACACACAAACTGGAGAGCTACACACACAAACTGGAGAGCTACACACACAAACTGGAGAGCTACACACACAAACTGGAGAGCTACACACACAAACTGGAGAGCTACACACACAAACTGGAGAGCTACACACACAAACTGGAGAGACAGACACAAACTGGAGAGACAGACACAAACTGGAGAGACAGACACAAACTGGAGAGACAGACACAAACTGGAGAGACAGACACAAACTGGAGAGACAGACACAAACTGGAGAGACAGACACAAACTGGAGAGAGAGAGTGACACACACAAAGTGGAGAGTGACACACACAAAGTGGAGAGTGACACACACAAAGTGGAGAGTGACACACACAAAGTGGAGAGTGACACACACAAAGTGGAGAGTGACACACACAAAGTGGAGAGTGACACACACAAAGTGGAGAGTGACACACACAAAGTGGAGAGTGACACACACAAACTGGAGAGTGATACGCCCACAAACTGGAGAGTGATACGCACACACCTAATCTGGAGAGAGAGACACACACAAACTCAAACTGGAGAGAGAGACACACAAACTGGAGAGAGATACACACAAACTGGAGAGAGAGACACACAAACTGGAGAGAGAGACACACAAACTGGAGAGAGAGACACACAAACTGGAGAGAGAGAGACACACAAACTGGAGAGAGAGACACACAAACTGGAGAGAGAGACACACAAACTGGAGAGAGAGACACACAAACTGGAGAGAGAGACACACAAACTGGAGAGAGAGACACACAAACTGGAGAGAGAGACACACAAACTGGAGAGAGAGACACACAAACTGGAGAGAGAGACACACAAACTGGAGAGAGAGACACACAAACTGGAGAGAGAGACACACAAACTGGAGAGAGAGACACACAAACTGGAGAGAGAGACACACAAACTGGAGAGAGAGACACACAAACTGGAGAGAGAGACACACAAACTGGAGAGAGAGACACAAACTGGAGAGAGAGACTCAAACTGGAGAGAGAGAAAGACACACACAAACTGGAAAGAGAGACACACACACAAACTGGAGAGAGAGAGACACACACACACAAACTGGAGAGAGACACACACACACACAAACTGGAGAGAGAGAGACACACACACACAAACCGGAGGGAGAGACACACGCACACACAAACGGGAGAGAGAGAGACACAAACTGGAGAGAGAGACACAAACTGGAGAGAGAGACACAAACTGGAGAGAGTGACCCAAACTGGAGAGAGAGACTCAAACTGGAGAGAGAGACTCAAACTGGAGAGAGAGACTCAAACTGGAGAGAGAGACTCAAACTGGAGAGAGAGACTCAAACTGGAGAGAGAGACTCAAACTGGAGAGAGAGACTCAAACTGGAGAGAGAGACTCAAACTGGAGAGAGAGACTCAAACTGGAGAGAGAGACTCAAACTGGAGAGAGAGAAAGACGTACACAAACCGGAGAGTGACACACACAAACCGGAGAGTGACACGCACAAACCGGAGAGTGACACGCACAAACCGGAGAGTGACACACACAAACCGGAGAGTGACACACACAAACCGGAGAGTGACACACACAAACCGGAGAGTGACACGCACACAAACTGGAGAGTGACACGCACACAAACTGGAGAGAGAGACACACACACACACAATCTGGAGAGAGAGACACACACACACACACAATCTGGAGAGAGAGAGACACACAAACTGGAGAGAGAGAGACACACAAACTGGAGAGAGAGAGACACACAAACTGGAGAGAGAGAGACACACAAACTGGAGAGAGACACACAAACTGGAGAGAGACACACAAACTGGAGAGAGACACACAAACTGGAGAGAGACACACAAACTGGAGAGAGACACACAAACTGGAGAGAGACACACAAACTGGAGAGAGACACTCAAACTGGATAGAGAGAAAGACACACCCTCGCACAAACTGGAGAGACAGACACACACACAATCTGGAGAGAGAGAGACACACAAACTGGAGAGAGAGACACAAACTGGAGAGAGACACTCAAACTGGAGAGAGAGAGACACTCAAACTGGAGAGAGAGAGACACTCAAACTGGAGAGACACTCAAACTGGAGAGAGACACAAACTGGAGAGAGAGAGACACAAACTGGAGAGAGAGAGAGACACAAACTGGAGAGAGAGAGAGACACAAACTGGAGAGAGAGAGACACACACAAACTGGAGAGAGAGAGACACACACAAACTGGAGAGAGAGAGACACACAAACTGGAGAGAGAGAAAGACACACCCTCGCACAAACTGGAGAGACAGACACACACACACGCACAAACTGGAGAGAGAGAAGCACACACACAAACTGGAGAGACAGACACAAAAACTGGAGAGAGAGAGACACACACACACAAACAAACTGGAGAGAGAGAGACACACACAAACTGGAGAGAGAGAGACACACACAAACTGGAGAGAGAGACACACAAACTGGAGAGACACACACAGACTGGAGAGACACACTCAAACTGGAGAGACACACTCAAACTGGAGAGCTACACACAAACTGGAGAGCTACACACAAACTGGAGAGCTACACACAAACTGGAGAGCTACACACACAAACTGGAGAGCTACACACAAACTGGAGAGCTACACACACAAACTGGAGAGCTACACACACAAACTGGAGAGCTACACACACAAACTGGAGAGCTACACACACAAACTGGAGAGCTACACACACAAACTGGAGAGCTACACACACAAACTGGAGAGACAGACACAAACTGGAGAGACAGACACAAACTGGAGAGACAGACACAAACTGGAGAGACAGACACAAACTGGAGAGACAGACACAAACTGGAGAGACAGACACAAACTGGAGAGACAGACACAAACTGGAGAGAGAGAGTGACACACACAAAGTGGAGAGTGACACACACAAAGTGGAGAGTGACACACACAAAGTGGAGAGTGACACACACAAAGTGGAGAGTGACACACACAAAGTGGAGAGTGACACACACAAAGTGGAGAGTGACACACACAAAGTGGAGAGTGACACACACAAAGTGGAGAGTGACACACACAAACTGGAGAGTGATACGCCCACAAACTGGAGAGTGATACGCACACACCTAATCTGGAGAGAGAGACACACACAAACTCAAACTGGAGAGAGAGACACACAAACTGGAGAGAGAGACTCAAACTGGAGAGAGAGAAAGACACACACAAACTGGAAAGAGAGACACACAAACTGGAGAGAGAGACACACAAACTGGAGAGAGAGAGACACACAAACTGGAGAGAGAGACACACAAACTGGAGAGAGAGACACAAACTGGAGAGAGAGACTCAAACTGGAGAGAGAGAAAGACACACACAAACTGGAAAGAGAGACACACACACAAACTGGAGAGAGAGAGACACACACACACAAACTGGAGAGAGACACACACACACACAAACTGGAGAGAGAGACACACACACACACAAACCGGAGGGAGAGACACACGCACACACAAACGGGAGAGAGAGAGACACAAACTGGAGAGAGAGACACAAACTGGAGAGAGAGACACAAACTGGAGAGAGTGACCCAAACTGGAGAGAGAGACTCAAACTGGAGAGAGAGACTCAAACTGGAGAGAGAGACTCAAACTGGAGAGAGAGACTCAAACTGGAGAGAGAGAAAGACGTACACAAACCGGAGAGTGACACACACAAACCGGAGAGTGACACACACAAACCGGAGAGTGACACACACACAAACTGGAGAGTGACACGCACACACAAACCGGAGGGAGAGACACACGCACACACAAACGGGAGAGAGAGAGACACAAACTGGAGAGAGAGACACAAACTGGAGAGAGAGACACAAACTGGAGAGAGTGACCCAAACTGGAGAGAGAGACTCAAACTGGAGAGAGAGACTCAAACTGGAGAGAGAGACTCAAACTGGAGAGAGAGACTCAAACTGGAGAGAGAGACTCAAACTGGAGAGAGAGACTCAAACTGGAGAGAGAGACTCAAACTGGAGAGAGAGACTCAAACTGGAGAGAGAGACTCAAACTGGAGAGAGAGACTCAAACTGGAGAGAGAGACTCAAACTGGAGAGAGAGAAAGACGTACACAAACCGGAGAGTGACACACACAAACCGGAGAGTGACACGCACAAACCGGAGAGTGACACGCACAAACCGGAGAGTGACACGCACAAACCGGAGAGTGACACGCACAAACCGGAGAGTGACACGCACAAACCGGAGAGTGACACGCACACAAACTGGAGAGTGACACGCACACAAACTGGAGAGAGAGACACACACACACACAATCTGGAGAGAGAGACACACACACACACACAATCTGGAGAGAGAGAGACACACAAACTGGAGAGAGACACAAACTGGAGAGAGACACTCAAACTGGAGAGAGAGAGACACACAAACTGGAGAGAGAGAGACACACAAACTGGAGAGAGACACACAAACTGGAGAGAGACACACAAACTGGAGAGAGACACACAAACTGGAGAGAGACACACAAACTGGAGAGAGACACACAAACTGGAGAGAGACACACAAACTGGAGAGAGACACTCAAACTGGAGAGAGAGAAAGACACACCCTCGCACAAACTGGAGAGACAGACACACACACAATCTGGAGAGAGAGAGACACACAAACTGGAGAGAGAGACACAAACTGGAGAGAGACACTCAAACTGGAGAGAGAGAGACACTCAAACTGGAGAGAGAGAGACACTCAAACTGGAGAGACACTCAAACTGGAGAGAGACACAAACTGGAGAGAGAGAGACACAAACTGGAGAGAGAGAGAGACACAAACTGGAGAGAGAGAGAGACACAAACTGGAGAGAGAGAGAGACACACAAACTGGAGAGAGAGAGACACACAAACTGGAGAGAGAGAGACACACAAACTGGAGAGAGAGAGACACACAAACTGGAGAGAGACACACAAACTGGAGAGAGAGACACAAACTGGAGAGAGAGACTCAAACTGGAGAGAGAGAAAGACACACCCTCGCACAAACTGGAGAGACAGACACACACACTCACAAACTGGAGAGAGATACACACACACACAAGCTGGAGAGAGAGACACACACAAGCTGGAGAGAGAGACACACACAAACTGGAGAGAGATACACACACACACACAAACTGGAGCAGGAGAGACACACACACAAACTGGAGAGAGGGACAGACACACGCGCACAAACGGGAGAGAGGGACAGACACACAAACTGGAGAGAGGGACAGACACACAAACTGGAGAGAGGGACAGACACACAAACTGGAGAGAAAGACACACACAAACTGGAGAGAGAGTCACACCCTCGCACAAACAGGAGAGACACACACACAAACACACAAACTGGAGAGAGAGACACACACACAAACTGGAGAGAGTGACACACACAAACTGGAGAGAGTGACACACACAAACTGGAGAGAGTGACACACACAAACTGGAGAGAGTGACACACACAAACTGGAGAGATTGACACACACAAACTGGAGAGATTGACACACACAAACTGAAGAGAGAGAGACACACGCACAAACTGGAGAGAGAGAAGCACACACACAAACTGGAGAGACAGACACAAAAACTGGAGAGAGAGAGACACACACACACACACAAACCGGAGTGACAGACACACACACAAACCGGAGTGACAGACACACACACAAACCGGAGTGACAGACACACACACAAACCGGAGTGACAGACACACACACAAACCGGAGTGACAGACACACACACAAACTGGAGAGACAGACCCGCACAAACTGGAGAGAGATTCCAATTGGGGAGACACACAAACTTGGGGGAGAGAAAGGGATGTGCGTATACAAACTGGAGAGAGAGGCACATGCACAAACCAGAGGTAGAGAGATACACAAATTGGGGAGAGAGAAGGAAAACACAAGCTGGAAGGAGTATGAGAGAGAAGCATAAACTGTAGGCGAGAAACGCAAATTGGTGCAAGGGTGGGCTGGCCTGTGATGTGTGCTTTTGTGTTTTGTCCTGAATGTCAGACAACTTTGGTGCTTAACTCTGTGGACTGAGCCTCATCTCCCTGAAACTAAGCTTCAGTGGTTGTGTAAAAGCCCGTGAATTGAATTAGGTTTCACATTGATTGTGTTTATTAACTTGCAGTTTATTATGAAAATTTCGTAAAATTGTATGAAAACTTAAGTTAGAAGTTACTTCTTTCAGTGATATTTTTGCTGAATCAACTATGTTTACTTGAGACTTCTCATTGCAGTTGATATTGTAGAAACATCAAAAAAGTGTTTTTTTATTTAAACTATTTATCCTGATTTTTCGATTCCGTTATTTTGTTGTTTTATAAATTGTTATTCATCTCACTGCATATAAAGTCAGGTATTTTATTTGCAGTTTGGAGAAACTAAGCCGTTCAACTAATGTAAATGCAATACATGCCATTAAATCACATGATTATGTATCATGAACTGACACATGATCAAATGCCATGTGATCAAATGTTGCACAATTACATCTCTAGAAATAGGTCAAGCCAGAGTTAGCAACCCTACTGCCAGCTGACCTGGCCTTCTGCCCGCCTGCCCACTTTGTTCCCACCCTGGCATTGACTAGGTATAAAAAAGCTGCATGTTTGGTTCCAGCAGGGAGTTAAATTCATGCTGTGCTTTCATAGTTAACACACACACAAACTTTGCTTAAATCATTTAAATTTACTCCCCATCATGACCAGGAATGTAGCTTTGGTGTTTTCCCTGGAGCTTTGGGAATGGAGTTCCCAAAATGATTTCCTTATGACCCCTGAGTCAGTAGCCTTTTATTTGAAGGGAGTTGTGTAATTATGTTGTCATTGCCAACATACTGATGGTAATTACATTATGACCACAATATGAACACCTGCAAAAGCCCTTTTGTAAAATTACTGGGGTTGAGGGGGAATTACAGTTTTCATTCAATTCCACTTCCAGATCTCTACCCCTGCTCACTCTCGCTCCCATCGCAAGCGCTCGTGCCTTTTCAACCTCTACCCACTCACTATCCAAGGTCCCAAACCTTTCTTGATCTTTCTGCTCTACAAAATCAACTGCTGACCCAGCTCAAGGGGAACCACCCACTTCCACATTTTACAGTGCTGCATTCTTGGGGGGAAAAAACTACTGCACTTGTACTGAGAGAACACTTTAAACGGCTTACAGCCAGTTGGGCTGTAACTAAGCACTGGGCTTTTTTTTACTGTTTGTCTGCCACCCTACCCCCACCCCCACCATCCCCCTCCTCAGTCAGTAACCTATATCGATTGACATTGGAAATCAGTTACTGTCTATTGGGAGGCTATTGTTGTTTCTCAGGCAGACAAAGGGAACTTGTGTCTCATGATAAAGAAATAAAATTGGCACAAACATTTATGACCTGTACATCACTTTGGAGCAGAGTTGACAACTGTGAAGAATGAAAAAGTGCAGTGCCTTTGTACAGGGTGGGACACAGAAGAGCAAAGGTCTAAAATGGCAGTAAAGTTACACAAACAATAATGGACATTCAGAGATGAGTTAGAGATGTGGATCAAGCCTCAAGTTGATCTTGTAGACTTAAAGGTCAAAATCAGCAACAGATTGTAATTTTGCTTTTTGTAAATATATATATGTGTGTGTGCGTGTGTGTGTGTGGCAATAAAATGGCTGATATGATTCAAGTTGAGGTGGCTGCATGTGTGCACAGAAATCTTCACTGCTCTCCATTGCAGTGAGATTGCTGAACTGTCAGAGGTGCCACCTTGCAGATGAGACGCTAAACCAAAGTCCTAGCTGCCTGCTCACATAGATCGTATGGCACTATTTTGAAGAAAAGCAAGGTAATTATCCTCTGTGTCCTGGCCAATATTTATCCTTCAATCAACCAGATTATCTGATCATTATCACAGTGCTATTTGTGGGAGTTTCTTGTGCAAATTGGCTGCTGTATTTCCCACACTACAGTGAACAGTGCAACATAAATGCAAGTTTTTCTTTTTTTATTAGGCCAAAGAAATTGCCCCATGTTCAGCTTGCATTGACAGCTCTAGAATTAAACTTCTGGAACATCATTTTCAGATAATATTGAAATAAATGGCAAATTGCCTTTGTGTAAACCATAGAAACAAATAGATGTTGTGAATTACTGAACAGAATAGTAACCTATAATAACCTGCAACTGGTTATTCCCTAACCTAAACCTGAAAAATGTGCATCGCCTGCTCCCAGTGCAGAGGTGTCTTATCACTTCATGTAAAATTGCCAAAGATGGGCAAAACTGGCTACCTTAACTGAAACATACTTCTGTGGCAAAATTTAATGCTTAATTTACAGTACCATCATACTGAATATCTCGGTGTATCAGCTTTATCTTTGTTTATAAATTTATATTTTACACCTTATTAAAATAATTCTGAAAAGCAATTTAGTTTTGAGCATTTTGGTCCTTAAGTAAAATTCTTGGCTTATACACACTTGTGGTTTCCTGTGTTGCTTGAGAAAATGCCTTTCTGCATGATTGTGAAGACGAAAACAGACGGACTTGAGAGTTGCCAAGTTAACCATGACAGCCATGGCTCAGGTGGTTCCACACACTCCTCTGAGTCACATGGTTCCGCATTCAAGTCTCACTTGAGGACTTAAACACAAAAAAATCAAAGGCTTACAGTCCAATGCAGTGCCTAGGAATGCTGCACTTGTAGATGTGCTGTCTTTTGGTTGCGATGATAAACTGAGGCCCTGTCCATGCTTTTGGGTGATGTAAGATTCTATGGTACTATGAAAAAGAACAAGGGAGTTATCTTCAGTGTTCTGGGCAATGTTTATTCCTCAACCAACATCACCAAAATCAGATTATCCGTTCATTTTCATATTTCTTTTTGTGAGAGCTTGCTGCACACTTATAGACTGCTGAGTTTCCTACATTACCATAGTGACTACACTTAAAGGTCTTCATTGGCTGTAAAGTGCTTTGAGACAGCTGGTGATCGCAAAAGGCACTATATAAATGTAATCCTTTTTTTTCTTGTTTTCTTCCCCCTGTACTCTACTCTGTTGATTTTGCTGACCTATGTTGGAGTACGTTACCACATAGATACCAGGCACCTTCTATCACCTCACCTATGTGACCATTCTGAACATGTCAGCCTGGACACTATACAGACCAGTAATTTGTAGGTGGCTGGTGGGAAGGGTATCACAGGCCACCCCGATTCTTCCTTCACCTGACAGTACATGTACACGTTTACCAGCAGCGGTCACTAGAGAGCAGTCAGGAGTGGGAGCCCTGGCTGGTTATCTCCAGTCACCCATAGCCCAAAGGCAGGGACTGAATCTTCTGGCTTCACTGGGGAGCCTCACGCACCAGCTGACTATATTGAGAGATTGTGGGTGTAACTCGCAGCCTACGGTATGGACTCAGAAAATCAGCCTCCACGTTTTGCCTTTACCAGTAAATTTACTGAAATCGGTTAAATCAGCACACACCAGGAATCACAACTGGGACTTTCTGGTCTGTACAGCTCAGCAATTCCAACAGAGGCATGGAGACAAAATTTAGCTAACAGTGTATGACAGGAAGGAAATATTGTTCAGCCAAATTAGCTCTGACTAGAAGCTCAGCCTATCATTTAAATCTTCATTCAAACCCAAGTGGATGTCCTTTAATCCCAATGCCACCTCAACCCCTCCCCCACTGCTATCTGCTATAACCATTGAGCCAAAAATCTTCTATGGTGTTGCCTATATTAAATAATTCTTAAGCTGCTTCTAAATGAAGCTGATTTAATGTCTTCGAGAACAAAACTATTGATCAGTGGGATATCCAGTTCGGGAAGTTTCTAAACATGTACAGAAGATTTTCATAATTGATTTGAAATCAAAGGTAATTAAGTTGCATAAAAGTTCCTAGTGCTTCAAATTGTGACATTGGCAAAAGACTTATTGAGGTCCCAGGTCCTGTTATAACCCTCTGCATCAGATTTGAACCAGTGGTGCATTTTTTTGAAACAGGTATGTGCGGAAACTGGTTCTGTTGTAACCAGTTGAGGTCTGAAGTTAGTGCAGCCCTCTGAAACCACACTTCCTGTAGCTTTTGAGGCACTTTCTTTGCTACTGAGAAGTACTTAAAAACTTCAATCTAGCTGCCATTGCAGCACTTAATTATTTCCATGCACATAAAATACCTATTTAATGCAAGTTTTAATATTTGAAGTTTTAACATTTAGACTTTGCACTGTACAAGTGCTAGTCTCCAACAGCAGAGTCTAAACACCTCTTAAGTGTAAATGCAGTGGTAGTGTCACCAAAATCACCTTGTTTTGTACCTATTTTCAACATGATTTTAGTTTGTATCTTAGACTATTTGCCATTCGTTGCTAACCTTTACTCCCTTTGCCTTTATTCTGATCCTTTTTAATTGTTGTTCATTTGTAAAATCCTCCAATCTTGACGAGGGGGCCACACCTAAAACATGAATCCTTCTCTGCTCTCCACAGGCACTGACTGACCTGAGTTTTCAACATCTTCCATTACATTAGATTACATTCATAGGGTATGTGGCACGGAAACAGGCTATTTGGCCCATGCCAGCTAGTATTTATGCTTGACTCGAGCCTCCTCCCATCTTTTCTCATCTAAATCTACCATCATAGCCATCTATTTCCTCCTATCTCAATTGATTGTCTAACTCCCCCTTAAATGCATCAATATTATTCACCTTAACCACTCCATATGGTAGCAGGTTCCACATTCTCATGACTCTTTGGGTAAAGAAGTTTTTTCTGAATTCCCTATTAGATTCCTCGGTAACTACCTTATATTGATGGCCTCTAGTTACGCTGTTTCCTACAGGAGGAAAGATTTTGTCTGATTCTGCTCTATCAGAATCTTCTGTTTTTATTCAAGTCATGTGATCAGCTAATTCAATATTTGGGTAATCTTTCAACAAGTTTTCCATCTGAAAGTTATAAACTCACTGAGCTGAACAACATCCTGGGTGAGATTATGCTGGGACAGTGCAAACTCATACATAGGAAGCTAGTGCGTATCCCTCCCAACAAAATTGAACCAGGGATTCTAGGCACTAGCAGGATTTCCAAAGATGGTGGGCATGTAGATGACTTCATACACATTGAAATATAAATGCCCCTTAGTGATGTACGTGAACCAATTTTACTTACAATTTCTGGAGTCACATAATTCTTTCAAAGACTTATGCTTGTAAGAATTATTTGATAACTGACCACAAAATTGCTGTTGGAATACTTTGAGCATGTTTGAATCCCATGAAATGAAGGTCACTGTGATTTTAAACTTTGTAAACACAGTAACATGGCTGCTACTGGGCATACTTTCCAATTGCTGAATTAAGAGGGAGATGTCCTAATCATTCCGATTGTGTCATAACTGCACAACCTAATGGAGTTATGTAAAATATTTCCTGTGTATCACATAATCTTGCAATCCAGTGATGGGGGCTGCAATTTTGGAAACGGAGGGATACTCTGAGTCTTGGGATTGGAGCATCAGGACGTTCAACAATTTGACACTGACTAGAGGCACAGGGAACCAACTAATAGAAAAATCACTTTAGCAGAATGTGCTAAAGCAGACAAACTTTCCTTCTTGGTGGGCTATTGTATTCTGTATGAAAATATTCCTGTCAAAGCTCAACAAGTGGAGTTGTTAACATGGCTCCTAAGCAGTGTCACTACTGTTAGGTACCACGTGCCTGTGCAGGAAGAAGCCGGCCTTCCCTAATGAAGTTGAATTGTTTGAATACTTTTCTAGCGATCCAGCCACATTGTTCGTGATATGCCCGGAAGCACCGCAACCAGAATTTCGAACAGTGGGGATCAAATGAAAGGCTGCTGACTTCCCAGAGCACGGGGCAGAGTTTGCATGTGACTGGGATGTTATGGGGGGTGGTGGGGGATGGTGGAGAGGTGGGGAAATAGGGCAAGATGGAGTGGGGTTTTGAATTGGGGCATACTGGTCAATGCCTCTTCCAAAAGTGCACCAAGAGATTCGATCACTGCTTAGGCGTGCCGATTGCCTAATGGGTTGACATCTTAAATTTTACCATTTTTTCAGGAGCCTAATGAACCTCGTGTACAATACCATTCATGCTGGCCGCCCACATTAAGGTGTGCTGGGTGCTATAGTTACATTGCAGCCTCTGCACTCAATTTTCCAGGGAATGGGCACCCAATGAACTTCAGTATTAGCCCCATAGTTTTTAATGTGCCCTTCTGTTTATAATAGCATATTCAGTTTATAATCTACATATTAGCTCAGCAAAACAGTGCATGTGACTGAGGTATGAACAATGTTGAAATCACTTGTATGGCAGATACATGTTCCAATTTTTTCGTTTGGTTTGAATGCTATGTATGGATTACTAATATTAGTAATGACTTAAGTAAATATGAGAAGCTAAACTGAATAGTAAAATTATTACAGGCTGTCCTGTCAGACGTACACTTCGTAAATAAAATATGTATTATATATCAGCTACATATAATAATTTGCATCCATTATAATAGATTAAATATCCATTACTTTCTACTCCTACTGTAATTGAAATCAGAGGAAATAGCTCCCTTGGTAGGTGCAATCTCTCTAGTGCAGTACTGAGTCACACAGGACTCAATCCTGATCCCTGACACTCTGCTGGGTTAGCTGCTTTCATTCAGGTTCATGGTAAAGTTTCTACAGGTGTCCTGAGCATTTTTGGGATTTGAAGGACGAAATGAGCCATGATTCCAAATTACGATTTACTGTCTGTGAAATTCCTCGTGGAAGGTGTGTCTGTGTGGATATCAGACAAGTTCTTGGGCCAAGATGCCAAAGTGGATCCAGCATTTGTGGAAGTTTACCACAACTCAGCACTTTGAGCAAATGAGGGGAGATAATTGAAGGGTAGGAAGGTGAGGAACCTCAGCCCCCCCAAAAATTCTGTAGGATATAATGAGGACAGCTACATGCAACTTTCCATCTACAGTATCAGTCCTCCAGGTACCAGCACAGATGCCTTGGGAACTATTTTCAATTAAGTTGTCTCCATTCCACTATCTATGAAAGTGAACAGCTTAATTTCCCCAAGTCTTTCAGTTCAACAAATTTGGTCTAATCGCACAATCCATATGTATAGTTTTGTAATGAATAAAAAACATGTCACTCATTGGAAAAATGTGCTTTTAAGAAAAGCACGCAACAAGCCTCCTGAATTTCTTTCTTTATCCACCTTTTTAAAACAAAACACCAATGCTGCATGGCTTTCTGAAGTATCAGTCAAAATGATAGTTTAACATAGCTGCTTAAAACTTCATCTTCGTTTGGTTCATTGAATGTGAGCATTGCTGACAAAGTCAGCATTTATTGTCCATCCTTAATTGCCCTTGAGAGGGTGGTGAGCTGCCTTCCTGAATTGCTGTACTCAAGGTAGGAACACCCACAGCGCTGTTAGACAGGGAGTTCCAGGATTTTGACCCGGCAACTGTAAAGAAATGGGGATATCGTTCCAAGTCAGGATGGTATGTGTCTTGGAAGAGAACTTGCAGGTGGTAGTGTTCCCATGCATCTGCTGCCCTTGTCCTTCTTGGCAATTGCTCTCCCAGAATCTCATAAATTCTGAGTCACTGCTATACATTTAACAAATGTCTGTAATTTAATTGAGTGGTTGAGCCCATGCTCTTGAATTCTGTTGAGCTCCAAAAATATGACTTTTCAGTTAACTTTTAGCCAGATCGTTAGCAGTTGATTGATGAGCACATCAGTTCTTGCCTACCTTGTTCAAGATCTCAAAACTGTGAACCCATTTCCTCCCTCAGATTTTTTTAACAACGTCATGATTTTTCTTCCAACAATCTATAGATTTTAAAATCCACACCTGGTGCCATCAGTTTGATTAATTCCGTCTCTTCTATTCTTTTCAAATTTGGTGATGTTGTATGAGTGTTGGTCCTTATTTTAAAGATCTTATCCAGTACAGCTGTAAGAAACATTGGCTGAGTAGGAGAATATGCAGATAGGGTTAAATAATGTAGGCTGGAAAAAAGTTCGCATGGACTATAAACATCAATGTGGATCAGTTGGACCAAATGTCCTGTTTCTGTGCTGTAAATTCTATGTACAGTATTTCTGTGCAGTAGTTGGAGGGTGGCAATTTACTATCGTGTGGTTCAGAATGTAACTTCAAGACAAAAGTTGCTAATCTCCCAATGGACACATATTATGTTTCTCTCACCTTTTAAAACCTAAATAACTCCTACTGTAAAGCCACAAATCACCATACCCAATACCCCATCACCCCACCATTCCTTATAAATATTGGCCAAGATCTCCAGTCTCTGGATGGTTGGAAACCGTACCTGGTGCTACAGGGACCCTTGGAAGTCCCAGTGCAAGGATTCCACAGAAATTGGCCAGGAATTTTCAACTTCCAGTGGGCAATTCCCCTATGGCTGGGATCTTCTGAGGAAGTCTCCAACTCTAAGTTAGACTTGGAGACTTCAGATGCTTCCAACTCAGCCACCTGGGTAGTTACCCAGGAAATATTAGACAGGAAAATACCATATCTAACTCCTGGGAACTGATCCCTCCAACAGCCCCCCCTGACCCTCCAACAGCCTCCCTCCACCCCCCCGGACACTCCGACAGCCCCCCAACCCTCCTACTTCCCCGACCCTCTGACTCACCCACCTGACCCTCCGACTCACCCCGCCGACTCTTTAGCTCCTGGACCCTCTGACTCCCTCCACCCCTGGACCCTCCGACCTCTGCCTCACCCAGATACTCTGAGTTCCTCACCCACCCTGGGCCCTCTGAATTCCTACCGCCCCACCACCCCCAAGGCCCTCCATGAATGAAGACTTATGAAAATACAGCAGCTATCATCATAGAAAGGAGGCATGGCTTGGTTTTTCCCCTACAATCCTGTTCACTCCGAGAACAGGCATGCTCCGCATTTCTGAAGAGGCCCAGTTCGGAAGCCTGGGCCAGAAATTTGGAACCCCGGAACAGGAGGGCGGTGGCAATCTAACAGTAATTGCCACTCCTCAGAAGATTCGGCCCAATGTTCTGTAAAGTTGAAGGATCACTAAAGGTGCATATAGGTAAGAATCGGCCAACACAATATCCTGGGTTCTGGAGGTCAGAATAATTTTGGAAAAAATTGGATTTTATATTCTGAGAAAACTATATTCAAAAAAGTATTCTGAATAAACTATATTCAAAAAGGTTAAGACCCATCTGGTCATATATGACTGCTTGGATGACAGTGTTTTGTTTGCGAACTATGTATCTGAGTGGCATTGTTCTTTGTTCTCACTATAGGTGGAGTATCTACTGAAAAAAGTCTGCACAGAGATGAATGTAGAGTGGAGTGCGGGGGAGTTGGATGATTTCTTCGCCCAGGAGCCCTTGCAGCAGAATGGAATCACAGTCTGGGTGCTTCTGGAGTGGGTGAATTCTGGGAGATTTACCAGGGGGATCGAGAAAGAGACGATCACAATGGCAGTGCAGGAGGTCTATCAAGAAATTATTGAGGATGTGCTCAAACAAGTATGTATTTTTCAAGTAAATGCTCTGGAATTTTTGATTCCCTTTTCTCAAAAAATATACTTTATTCATAAAAATAGCAAAGGTACATTTCCTAACTTTTCAAATTTGGCATTGCTTAGAGTGCAATACAGTTTAGTTTCTTTCAAAACAGAATGAGGTGTCTCACTAAACTTACAACTACAAATTATATTTACAATATACATTTATATTTCATGTCAAACATTCTTTGCTACCTACAATCCAATGGGTTTTACACGAGTACCAGCCCTTTGGTACTTGGTGGCAAGAGGGCCTTAGGCATAGGCCTTTCTCCATTGAGCCCCAAGGTTTAGTGTGTCCCTCAGCACAAAATCCTGAAACTTGCTGGTGTGCATTACTTGACCATGGACAGCTCTTTGCACGGGAAGACCAACAGGTGTCAGGCAGACCAAAGAGCTTCTTTCTCTGAGTTTATGGTCCTCCAGCAGCAGTTGATGTTCGTCTCAGTGCATGTCCCTGGGAACAGCCCACAGAGCACTGAGTTCTGTTATACTGAGCTGCTTGGGATGAATCTTGATAAAAATCACTGCATCTCTTTTTGGCTCACTTCACAACTCTTCTCTGCACCTTTATCTCTGAATCATAAGCACAGGTAGATGGATTTACATTCCTGCATTCCTTCTAATTAAAGATGACTTTACTATCATCATGCATGCAAGGTAGCTCTTGCCTTTGAGAGAAGAGCTGTGCAGAATGTGGATAAAATGTTTGATTATTCTAGTGCCCTAGTTGAAAATTAATTCAGACCTTCAAAAAATTGCAATGTTAACTGAAAAGGAAAGATATGCAGGGCTCTGGGGAGAAGGCGGAGAAGTGGCACCAGATAAATTGCTCCTACCAAGAGCCAGCACAGACACGATGGGTCAAATGGCCTCCTGTGCTGTAATGATTCTGTGATTTTGATAATGATAATGTGATAAATGAAAGCATAAATTAAAATATATAATTACATATAAAAAACGGTTATTCTAAACTCCATCCACTAGGGTTTAAACCCTTATCATGCACAGTTATAAGGAACTTTACTGTAGGATCCGTGCTTTTACCAGGAATTCTGTAGTTTTTAACGTTGGAACTTCAGGAGTTTACATTCAGTCACATATTTTATTAAATAAATTCATATTTAGATTGCATTGTGTTAGCACAGTATCATTGGTTGACTTTGCCCGATTGTGCATAATTTGCATTTTTAAAATCATTTTTTGATTCATTTTTAATCAAATTAAATTTCTGAATCCAAAGCTGCTGCTGCTAAGCATTTTTTCCATATCCTTACTCGAAATAAGTTTGACACATTAATGAAGCATTTCCCCAAGGCTTTCATCAGATCCACTGTGATTTCCATGCAATAATAGCGACACTTTGATGTAAAGCTTGATTCTTGATCGATACCCCAAGTATTCAACTATGTTTCAGAAATACTGAAGAACACATGTTATAAGTGGGATATTGTGGGTCTGATATTTGTGCTCATTATGTAGGAGTGTATCCAACAATGGGTATGAAGTTGCAATTTGGAGGAAGTGTGTGGAATTGTAAAACTGCTGCTTACATCATTGGAGAATGGGTTTGTTAAAAGTTCAAGTTCATTTAAATACAGCATATCAAAGCCTTCACCATTAATGCTAGCTGGTATTTTTGATCGCTTTTGTTCGCATGTTTATCTTATTTCCTAGGAGCAGGCAGATGATGAATCTTGATGAATCTTGGAAATGACTATTTGTTGATTCAATGATTAGAAAATCAGGAGTGCTAAACTCTATGCCCAGTTCTCCAATCTGCATTCCCATTAAGCAAGCCTCTGTGTTGGTAATATCTTCAAACAAAAACTGAGTAAAATTTGAATGAAAGCCAGCCCTGAAGGAGTAATTGAAGTAAACATGAAATTCTTTTGCTTCCAAACAATTGAAACATAAACAGCAGAAACAGAAGCAAGAATAGACCATACGGCCCATCGAGCTTGCTCCATCATTCAAAACAATCACAGCTGATCTTGGGTTTCTACTTTCCCACCTGCTCCCCATATCTCTTAATTCCTTGAGAGACGAAATATCTGTCTATCCCAGTTATAAACATAGTCAACGATGGAAAATCCACAACTCTTTGGGGTAGTGAATTCCAAAAATTCACAGCCCTTTGAGTGAAGAAATTACTCTTCACCTCAGTCCTAACTGATCAACCCCTTCTTCTGAGACTGTTCCAGATTCCTCAACCAATGGAAATAACCTCTGTGCCTATCCTATCAAACCCCTTCAGAATCTTGTATATTTTAACAAGATCACCTCTCATTCTTCTAAACTCCAGAGAATATAGGCTCAATTTACTCAGTTGCTCAGCATGGAATAACTCGTTCATCCCAGGGACCAACTAGTGAACCTTTACTGCACTGTCTCCAATGAAGGTATATTGTTCCTTAAATATGGAAATCATAAAGGGGTGTAGTCTCACCAAAGCCCTGTACAATTGTAGCAATACTTCTTTACTCCTGTAATCTAATCTCCTTGCAATAAAGGGCAATATGCTATTTGTCTTTCTAATTGCTCACTGTGCTTCCAAGTTTACTTTGACTTACCAGTATGAGCACATCCAGGTGCCTCTGAACATCAACATTTACAGGTTTCATGCCTTTTAAAAAAATATTCTGTTTTACTATTCTTACAGCCAAAGTAAATAACCTGAAGAAGAGTTATACGGACTTGAAATGTTAACTCTGTTTCTCTCTCCACAGATGCTGCCAGACCGGCTGAGTTTTTCCAGCATTTTCTGTTTTTATTTTATATTAAATAACCTCACACTTCCCCACATTATACTCCATCTGCCATCTTGTTGTCCACTCACTTAACCTGTCTGTATCTGTTTGTAGCCTCTTTGCGTCCTCCTCACATCTTACATTCCTACCTAGCTTTGTATTGTCAGCAAAATTAGATACATTTCTCTCAGTCCCCTTGTCTAAGTCATTAATATGGATTATAAATAGCTGAGGCTCCAGCACTGATCCTTGTGGCACTCCACTGACCATAGCTTGCCAACTTGGAAATGTCCCATTTATACTCTCTTTCCGCTTCCTGTCCATTAACTAATCCTCTATCCTTGCTAATATATTACCCTCAACTCTATGAGCCCTTATATTGCCGATTAACCTTTTGTGTGGCATCTTATCAAATTCTTTTGGAAATCTATGTATACTACATCTATTGGTGCCCCTTTATCTACTCTACTAGCTACATCCTCAAAAAAAACTCTTAAGAAATTTGTTAAACATGATTTCCCTTTCATAAAACCATGTTGACTTTGTCTGATTTGTATGATTTTCTAAGTGCATTGCTAAGACTTATTTAATAATAGATTCCAACACTTTCCCAATGACTGATGTCAGGCCATCTGGCCTGTACTTTTCTGTTTTCTCCCTCCCTCCTTTCTTGAATAGCTGTGTCATGTTTGCTAACTTCCAATCTGCTGGGATCATTCCAAAATCTAGTGAATTTTGGAAAATTCTAGCCAGAGCATGGGCTATCTCTGCAGCTATCTCTTTTAGAACCCATGGATGTAGGTGATCAGATCCTGTTGCATTTTAGTTTCCTAGGACAAAGAAAGCTAGATGATTGTATATTAAAGAAATTGTCACCGTGTTTGGTAGGAATTAAGTCTAAGTTACTTTCCGATTAGAGTATAATCCTTAGCTTCATACCATTCAGAACAAAGCAGCCCGCTTGATTGGCATCCCATCTACCACCTTAAAGACTCACTCCCTCCAACACCGATGCACAGTGGCAGCAGTGTGTACCATCTACAAGATGCACTGCAACAACTCACCGAGGCTCTTTTGACAACCCGTGACCTCTACCGCCTAGAAGGACAGGGGCAGCAGATGCATGGGAACACCACTATCCGCAAGTTCCCCTCCAAGCCACACACCATCATGACTTGAAACTGTATCGCTGTTCTTCCTCCACTGTTGCTGGGTCAAAATCGTGGAACTCCCTCCTTAATACCACTGTGGGTGTACCTAAACCACATAGATTGCAGCGGTTCAAGAAGGCAACTCACCACCACTTTCTCAAGGGCAATTAGTGATGGGCAAATGCTGCATTAGCCAGTGACACTGCCATCCCATGAACAAATAATAAAAAATAAAATTGGGAAATAATTTAATCACCATAAGAAACCAACCTAATCAGAGTTTAGTACCAGAAATTATAAGCTACATAGTCATAATTAATCAGTTGATGCCTCTTACCTGCTGGTTTAAACAACAGAATGTATAATTATTAAGAGCAGTTGCATTTGTCACTTGTATTTTATGTGTTGGTATACTTGCTTTACCTAGTTTGCATTCTTATTAATACCATCAATAACTATTTTCAAAACTGAAGGAATTATTTCTGATTTGTTTTTACTTTCCTGTGTTGTGCCAGGGCTACTTATGGAAGAAGGGCCAGTTGAGGCGCAACTGGACTGAGCGATGGTTCATCCTCAAACCAAGCATCCTTAGCTACTATGTGAGTGAAGATCGGAAGGAAAAGAAAGGCTGCATCCCTCTGGATAGGAACTGCTGTGTAGAGGTGAACATGGTTAACCATTTACGACTGTGACATGGGTCGCAAGTTTTGTGAAATATGCCAATGGAACTCTTGTCATTAACTCAGAAAATTCTGCTACAGATTTGTAATTCAAATATACATCATTTTAATATATTTATTTTTAAGATTCTATCGGACCGAGATGGGAAGAGATGCATGTTCTGTGTAAAGACGCCATCAAGAACTTATGAGATGAGTGCATCAGACACAAAGCAGCGACAGGAGTGGACAACAGGTAAAAGGATTAATCTGAAATGGGTTGCTTGTACTCGAAACACACCTAAGAATGCAAAGATTGCATTTAGATAATTTTGTTAAAAGTGTTTTTATTCGCACAATGTTATCTGTCAGTGGCCCAGAGCCTGGACACTGGCAACCCTCCGTCAATCAATAGATCAAGTGTTATCTGATAGTATTCAGTTCCAAAAAGCTCTAATTGGGCAGAATTTTCACCTGAGCGAGCGTGCGCCTGACCTGTTTGACATGAAATGACGCGCGTGCGTCCCAATGTCAATGTGCAGTTGTGCAATAGTTTGGTCGGCAGGCGCATGGGGGAATTGGCATCACACCCACCGACAATTAGAAAGCCTATTAGGGCCATTAAAGTATTAATTAACTTAAATGTTTCGCTGCCCATCCAACCTTATGGTTGGCGGATAGGCGAAAAGGCCAAGCAGCCATTACACTTTTTAGGAAGCCTCATCCACAGGTGGGATGAGGTTTCCAATAGCAAATAAAAATAAAATAAAAAAATTTTGCATCTTATTCATAACATGTCCCTGCTCATATTACAGAATCCCATGAGGGGACATGTTTTATAACATTTAAAAATTCTTTGTTTTCGTTTTTCAGAACTCTTCATGTGCCTCAGGGAGCTTTTCCAGTGCGCACTCACACGCATGCGCCAAGTTCCCTGCTCACCTCATTTGCCCTCCCCTCCAGCGTGAAATCACAGTCCGGCCCTGATCATGGGCAGAGGTTGGCTTCTGCCCACATTTTTTTACAACGTGCATTCCCGCTCTTTTCTCAAAACACTCGTTCCAGTGTGTGGTTGCAAAGATCCGAGCAGACTTTCACTACCTTATGTAGGCAATTGCTTACATCCAGGGAAGCATTGGACTCAGTCTCCTAGGTCAGGGAGCAGGGCAGAATTGGCCAAAGTTCTCATTCTTTATGGCTTCTTGCTAACGATCAATAGCAATGTGTGAACATCATGTGAAGGTAGCATTTGGCTTGGCTTTGAATTTCACCTCTCCTGACTGCCCATCAATAGTTGAATGAATAGTCCATCATGCTCCATGTCTGGACCTACCCATAAGGGATGTTCAATGATGGAAGCCTGTCAGTGGACATGTGATTATACATCAACATGAGATACTACTTCAGGGACAATAGGGGAGGGAATGGGAAAAGACTGGGGACAAGCATAATGGTTTCTCTATTTTTCTTTGTGGATTTTAAGGGCTTGGCTACATGCCGTTTCATTTCCTTTTGATCTTTACCTTCAGCCATTCAGACAGCAATCCGGTTACAGGCAGAGGGGAAGAAATCTTTGCACAAGGATTTAAAACAGAAAAGGCATGATCAGCGAGCCCTTCGGGAGAAACAGAAAGCAGCGAAGGAGGAAGAACTTCAGAGACTCAAACAGCTCCAGGAAGAGAAGGAAAGAAAACTGCAGGAGCTGGAACTACTTAAAGAGGTAATAGTGGTTAGCAGAAGACAATGGAAAAGGCATCTTGTAACAAACAGCAAGAAGCAGATTTCTTAAAAGGTTCTAGGGCTGATGGAGGTTACAGAGATAGGGAGGGGTGAGGCCTGGAGGATTTGAAAACAAGGAAGAGAATTTTGAAGTCGAGGCATTACTTAAACTAGGAGCCAGTGTAGGTCAGCAAGCACAGGGGTGATGGTTGAATAAGACATTAGAGGAATACAGGCAGTAGAGTTTCGGATATCCTCAGGTTTATGGAGGGTGCAGGATGGAGGAGGCCAGGAGAGCATATAGTCAGGTCTAGAAGTAAAAAAGGCATGGATGAAGATTTCAGCAGCAGATGAGCTAAGGCGGTGTGGGGGTGGAGGGGGTGGGGAGTGGGGGGTCGGTGGGTGGGGGGAGTTGAGCAATGTTGTGGAGGAGGAAACAGGAGTCTTAGTGATGCATGCACCTGTGGCCAAACACTCACCTCAAGGACAAATATGACACCAAAGTTGAGAAAAGCCTGGTTCAGCCTCATGTGGTACCCAGGGAGAGAGATGGAGTCAGTAGCTGGGGAACAGAGTTTGTGGTGGGAACCGAAAACAATGGCTTCAGTCTCCTCAATATTTAATTGGAGAAAATTTCTGCCCATCCAGGACTCGATGTTGGTTAAACAGTCCAATGATTTAGACACACCAGAGGGGTAGAGAGAGGTGGTGGTGAGGTGAAGCTGGATCTCATCAGCATACAAGTGAAATGTAAAGTTGTGTTTTTGGATGATATCGCTGAGGGACAGCATGTAAATTAGAAATAGGAGGGGGCCAAGGAAAAAGCTTTGTGGGACACCAGGGATAATGTGCCAGGAGTGGAAAAGAAACCATTGCAGATGATTCTCTGACCACAACTCATAAACAATTCACTTCAATGTGTCAGCACCTCTCAGGAGGCACTCTTTAAATTATCAAAACCGTGATAAAATATTAGTTTAATTGACATTGCTAACCAAAAAAAGCCATTAGTCCCTATTTGTGTTCATTTTAATGTGTGTTAATCTGACAGTTTTGGGATCAGGGATGAGGATGTTTTGTGGTGACTTACAAATAAAGGGACTGATGTGGGAGCCCGATAATTTTGGTTCATAAAACGATATAATGCAACAAAATTACTTGTGCTCTTAGAATGGACTTGCATCCAGCAGATGTTTGTAAATAGTATTTTATGTACTTAATCATTTTGAGGGTAAGCTAATGATTTAAGATAACTTGTAGCTATGAGCTGTTTTATTAATTAAGCTGACTCCATTATGGACAGAATGGCTGCTGGGTTTGCAGGGAGGCCTGTAAAATTCCCCAAGTGACCTCCCCCCCCCGCCCCGCCCCCCCCCCACCCCCCCCTCTCCACCACCTGCCCCCGACCTGACTGCAAATGCTTGAATCTGTAATAAAGGAGGATATGAGGACACTTAGGGCAGCTTTTTCCAGTTGCCGAGTGGGGGCAGGGCCTGCTCGCCGACACATAAAATGACGCAGGGTGATGTTGGGCGTGCGTCCCGACTTCTCCCCGTGCTATTTAAATTTTCAGTCCGCCTTGCTGTCAACGGCCTATTAAGGCCATTAAAAGAGTAATTGAAATGATGAATGGACCTGCCTGTCCAACCTTAAGGTTGGCAGGCAAGTGAAAAAGCATGAAACCTCATCCATGGGCAGGATAAGGTTTCATGAGGGATTTAACGTCTTCAGAATTTTAAAAATAAAAGTAATGGACATTTCCCAGCTCATGTGACAGTGTCACATGAGGGGACATGGCAGGAAAATTTTTTCTAACCTTTAAAAATTTTTATAACTTCAACTGTTCTCCCTGAGGCAGCACTTGTGCGAAAGAGCGCACTCCTGGCTCAGGGAACCCCCCCAAGCCTGCACAGGGGTTCCGAGTGGACATCATGCTAGGTGGGCCTTAATTGGCCCACCCATGTAAAATGGCAGTATGCCCCCAACTGGGGGTGCCGATCGGGAGCCTGTTCCCGCGCTACGCCGCCACCACCAACCCCCCCCACCCACCACCCCCCACCCACAACGGAGGGGAAAATGCTGCCCTTAGAAAATATGGTAGGATTGGGGAGAGTTGACATGGATTTAAGGAAGGGACATCGTGTTTAACAAGCCTGTTGGAGCTTTTTGAGGATGTAACTAGCAGAATAGAAAGGGAGACCCTTTGGGTGAGGTATATTTAGATTTTCAGAAGGATTTTGATAAGGTCCCATGCAAGAATTTAGTAAACAAAATAGTGCACATGGGATTGGGGGGAATATACTGACATGGATTGAGAACTGGTTAACAGACAGAACACAGAGTGTAGGAATAAATGAGCCATTTTCAGGTTGGCAGAGTGTGACTGTTGGGGTACCAGAAGGACCCGTGATTGGGCCCCAGCTATTCACAATCTATATCAATGATTTGGATGTGGGGATTAATGTAGTATTTCCAAGTTTGCAGGTGACACAAAACTAGGTGGAAGTGTGAATTGTGGAGGAGGATGCAAAGACACTTAAGGGGATTTGGAGAGGCTAGGTGAGTGGGCAAAAATTTGGCAGATGGAATATATTTTGCAGAAATGTGAGGTTATCCATTTTTGGCAAGAAAAACAGAAATATAGAGCATTTTTTAAATGGTGAGAGGCTGGGAAGTGTTGAATTTCAAAGGGATTTTGGTGCCCTTGTTCATGAGCTGCTGAAAGCTAACATGCAGGTACAGCAGGAATTAAGAAGGCAAGTAGTATGCTGGCCTTTATTACAAGAGGATTTGAGTATAGGGGAAAAGATGCCTTGCTGCAGTTGTATAAAGCCTTGATGAGACCACACCTGGAGTACTATTTGTAGTTTTGGTCTCCTTACCTAAGGAATGAAATACTTGCCATAGACAGATTGGTAAATCTTCTTTGCACTCAAATTCCTGGGATGGAAGGATTGTCCTATGAGGAAATATTAAATAGACTGAGCCTCATTTCTCTGGAGTTCAAAAGAATGAGTGATGATCTCATACGGACAATACAAAATTCTTACAGGGTTCGACAGGGTAGAAGCAGGAAGGATGATTCCCCCGGCTAGTGGGGGGTGTCTAGAACCAGGGGACACAGTCTCAGATAAGGGGCCAATCATTTAGGACTGAAATGAGGAGGAATTTCTTCACTCAGAGGGTGGTGAATCTTTGGAATTCTCTGCCCCAGAGGGCTGTGGACACTCAGTCTTTGAGTGTGTTCAAGACTATCAATAGATTTCAACATATTAAAAACATCAAGAGGTAGTGCAGGAAAATGATGTTGAAATTGAAGATCAGCCATGATCTCATTGGATAGCGGAGCAGGCTCGAAGGGCTGAATGGCCTATTCCTGCTCCTATTTCCTATGTTCTCATGTTTATGGGGGCAATCAAGGCCTGGGACGGCCCGCCCGCCCTCACCTCAATGGAGTCCCTTAGGGCTGCTTGCCACCTTGTCTTAAATTTGAGGCTGGAGGGAGAGGATCGGGGTGGTGGGGGGAGCCCACCTGGTTAAATTGCTGGGGCTTCAGTCAGGAACAGGGTGGGCTGGGAGGGTGTCTCCCACAAGGTCTGCCCCACCCAAGGTGCTCAGTCTTTCCTCCCAGCCTCTTGATCAAGACCCTCACCCCATTCTCCACATCCCTGCCGGGCCTCGTCCCCTCTCCCCACCATGAGATCCCTCGCACTTAGCTGGGACTGGACTCCATGACTTAGAACCTGGGGACCCTTTGTAGGCCCAATTCTGGCTACTTCTGCCACGGGTGCTGCTGGGACTACGGAGCTGCCAGCCAGTCAGATTGGCTGGCAGCATTCTGAGGCAGGACTTCCTCCCAAGTGACGGGTGGAAGTGTTGCATCCAGTCAATTGACTGACACTCTATGGAGCTTTAAATGCCTGCAAGGCTATTGTGATCAGGAATGCATTCCCACCAACTCTTCAGGTGGTGGAGCCTGAAACCCCACGACTGAAAAATCCTGCCCTATAATACAATGTAATACCTGAATCAGTGGCAGCATTTCTAGTTTCATTTCAACCATTCCAGAAGCTTAACATTTTCTGAAGACTTTAACTGGTAAAAATGGCCTCCATATGGGTGACATTCTTGCCATTGTCTAGCTCCATTACAGATACGATTTGGATGTATTGTCAGCAAAATAGTGATAGCATTTCCTTTCATATCCTAATTAAGAAGAATGCCACTTAAATAGGCATTCAAACGTTATAACAACTTGAGTGGACTCAATGGACTTTGTGGTGACAATATGGTTACTCAGCTCAAGATCAGATTGTAAAAGTTACTCTGATCTTTCAATTCAGCCTCATTTTCGCTGTTTTTTCTTCTAGACTTTCAGAATAAATACTCAAGTCCTCAAGTAGTTTTTTTAAGAGTTTCCCAATACCGCAGTGAGATTATCCAGTGAATAATGCATGCAGACCACAGAAGTACTAATTCGCTCACCGTGTATGTGCTGAATGAGGTGATCGCAGTAAATGGCCATTGGATTCCTAGATCAGAAGAAAGAAAATCAATTAATGAGCCTCATCAAATGAATCATGCTGGATGAGGTCCAGCCCCCAAAAATGTATAGCCTGCCAACATGATCAGGCCTCACACATGAATGTATTTGAGTGAGTTACTGGATGCATCTGGTATTCACTGATTTTCACCCCAGAAAAATGGAGAGTTGAAGAGAAAATTGACGAAGTGGGGAAAAGACAACCTTAACTGACTAGATCTTTTGTTAAGGTGGCGAGAGGAAGAGGTGCTTAATCCTATCTTCAGTTAAACCATTCTAATACTGTTAAATAAGTAAAGCTTATCATAAGTTAAATAAGTAAACCCAATTGTATATGTTCCATCAAGTGGCATTAATCACAATAAACTCCTATTTCAGAGTCATCTTTAACAAACATTTTAAAACATCTAAAACTCTGGCCTGGCTTGTATTGGTCCTCCTTTATAGTTCCAGAACACTTTGTCTAAAGGCACTAGAATGACACTTTAAGGCCCATGGGCCAATGTTTTTGTGAATGTCATTCTACTTTTTTCTTTAGCCTTTTCAGCATGACTCTTATATCTTTCATAGTCAAATATGATTATTGACATATGGAACTGCAGGACCTCCGAAAGCTAGGTGTTGGTCAGGGCACATGTAGGCCATGGGCAATATTATTAATTCAGTGTCATGTGATAATATTGAGTTCATAAATGAAAAGTAATCATTTTAATTTTAAATGATTGAAGCTAATTTTCTAAAATATGAGGTATTTTTCCTCCTTCACTTCAGGCCCAGCGCCAGGCAGAAACACTTCTAAAAGAAGAAGAGCAGCGAAGGAAACAGCAGCATGAGGAGATGCAGAGGGCACTGGAAATACAGCTTCGGCAAGCTGAACAGGTCAGAGGCCAAATAGACTGGATGAGGTTGGTGAATTGGTAACTGAGGAGGATTAGGCGAGGGAAGATTCCTCTGAGAATGTGGGGTTGTGAGGCGTAGGTGTGGGATAGTAGTAAGGAGAAAAAACTTACTAACAAAGTCCATTACTCAGCACTAACAATGTCAGTCATCTGCTTTACGTAATAACTAAGGTTGCTTTAGGTCAGTTCGGTTTGTTCTGCTTTTTTCTGCAAACATGCGCGTGTATTCTTGGGTTGTTCTCATATTATTCTGCATTGTGCTTTAGGAATTTTATTTTTACGTCCTTGAAAAGTTAGGAATTTCACATGTTTTACTGTGAAGTGAGGGGGTTCTTCCATTCTTTTAGATAAAACTCCCTCCCACAGTGTTACTCAGCCCCAGTCTCAGAAAAATACCCAGGTGATATTTTGCATTTCTGCAATAACTACATTGTGCTTTATAGAGTCATAGAGGTCTACAGTGCAGAAAAAGGCCCTTCAGTCCATCGAGTCTGTGCCAGTCAAACAAGTACCTAACTATTCTAATCCCATTTTTTTGCTCTAGGCCCATAGCCTTGTATGCCATGGCATCGCAAGTGCACATCCAAATACTTCTTAAATGTTATGAGGCAGTGAGTTCCTCTGGGTGAAAAAATTCTTCCGAACATCTTCTCTAAACCTCCTGCCCCTTATTTTAAATCTATGCCCCTGGTTATTGATCCCTCCACCAAGAGGCAAAGTTCCTTCCTGTCTACCCTATCTATGCCCCTCATAATTTTATACACCTCAATCATGTCCCCCTTCAATCTCCTCTGCTCCAGGGAAAATAACCCCAGTCTATCCAATCTCCCCTCATAACTAAAACTCTCCAGCCCAGGCAACATCCTGGTAAATCTCCTCTGCACTCTCTCTAATGCAATCACACCCTTCCTATAATGCGGATTCCAGAACTCCACACAATACTCTAGCTGTGGCCTAACCAGTGTTTTATACAGTTCTAGCATAACCTCCCTGCTCTTATATTCTATGCCTCTGCTAATAAAGGCAAGTATCCCATATGCCTTCTTAAGCACCTTATCTACCTGTCCCACTACCTTAAGGGACCAGTGGGCACGTACACCAAGATCCCTCTGATCCTCGGTACTTCCCAGGGTCCTACCGTCATCGTGTATTCCCGTGTCTTGTTTGTCCTGCCCAGGTGCATCACCTCACACTTATCTGGGTTAAATTCCATTTGCCACTGATCAGCCCATCTGACCAGCCTGCCTATATTCTCCTGTAATCTAAGGCTATCCTCCTCACTATTTACCACCCCACCAATTTTCATGTCATCTGCGATCTTACTGATCAACCCTCCTATAATTATCTGAAGTAAATTGAGGTGGATTTGTGCTATTAAGCAGATGCCCATTTGGAACTGGATTGAGATTGTCCACAAAGGACCCTTACTGTTAGCAGAGAAGATTTTCATCCTATCAGTCAGGCAAGATTTCAAACCAGACCACTATTTAATCCAATGATCAAAACTTCAATGCTTTGGATAGATGGGTCAAGCCATAATTAAGGCTACAGGCCACTGACAGGCATTGTGTACATTTTCATTTGCTAACCGTGTTTTCTCTTCAGGCTCGAGCCAGTATGCAAGCAGAGATGGAATTGAAGGAGGCAGAGGCAGACCGTCAGAAAAAACGGATTCGTGAGTTGGAGGATATGCAGAAACTCCTCGAGGAAGCTCTTCATGCTGAGGTTACTGCTCGCCAGGAAGAGGAAGCAAAGAGATACGCACAGACTAGGTATGAGGAAAATAAAAATATATTCAAGTGTGGAAGGACAATTATGCGCTATATGGTGCACCAATGGGCAGTACCATGGGTGAGGCAGTACCTCAATAGGACTTTGGGGTCACATTCACCTGCCTCCACTGACTGAGCTCCCAATTTAATTTCATGTTGCTGTGAGGAAGGAGAATGTTCACAGGAAAATCAGGGGGTCTTTGCTTGCCTGATGTCATGTACTTTGTTCATGGCACCAGTTTCCATTGTTGACCAATCTGCTTAAACATGTAAGGTGGAGATGGCAACAGTGGGAAATTTCCAGTATGGTGGATCTGATCAAGGACCTAGCCCATTGCCAGGGGAAGGCACGTATTGTTCAGCACTTATGAAAGCATATTGCTAACTTGAACATGACATTAAGTGATCTTGGCAATACATGTTTGAATTTGGTGTCAATGGTACTTTTGGTGAAGGACAGAAAGTAAAATACCCATCCACTGGAATAATGTTCCAGTTTATCCACCAGCACTAGCACCGAGTCAGTTAAGTTTTGGGTTTCCTGTGATAACATGTTTGCCTTCAACAGCAATACTGTAGAAAAAAAAGGGTGTAAGAAGGAAAAGGAAAGAAGGATTTTGTACGGTTGCAAAACAAGTGTTAGCAACAATCCTACAACCTGTTGTTTCTGTTCAGCAATTAGCTGTTCCCACAGCAGATTTCCCCCAATCTCTTCATCCTTGGGATAAACCAAGAGTTTATGTCACTAAGGCAGTATATCGATTCTCTAAATAAACCAAATTTACCTTCTGTATGTTGGGATATGATCACTGACACTAAAACTGGCTCTCCCTGACTTTGACATTGCACCTATTCAGAAATTTGCATGACCTGTCACACACACCAGATTTTCCTATGTACTTTCCACTGAAGTGACTGTTTTTTTTTCCCACTGAACATATACTCTACTAGCATCCCATTCTCAACGAGGGATTTCTGAAGCATGTCCCTTTGACCAACAATGGCCTCTGTAGTCCATACCCATCTGTACAGCAGTGAATTATCAAGAACCCTAATGATTCTTGCAGTACCTCTTGGCAAATTTTGATCCCAATCTGCTGAGTGTAGGTCCACAGCATTGTCCCTGGGCCCCACTAAAACTTCACAACTGTTCACTTATCGGAGGATGGTACGAAGTAATGCAAAGTTGTTTAATGTGACACTACCTTCCACAGCTGTGTGAATAACTGGGACATAAAATTTGTACTGTGATCAGACAAAATTCTTTCTGAATCTGACCCGTTAAATTGCTACCAATTACCTCAGCATTGGTTGGTTTGAAAGCTGCTATTCCTGGATACTTGGATGCATTGTCAATATGCAGTGTTTTTCAGATTTACTTCGTGGAAGTGTTCCACGCTTTTTATTTAATGGCATTGATATTTAAGACTGTTATATAATTTGGATTCAGTCTCCCATATACCCATTTTCTGCAATCAATGTCATGTTTGACAGCAATGTGTTGTCTTTTTGATACGCACATCCACTTTTGGATAAGCATCTCCTTTTGGTTTGTTCAGCAACCTAGTGTAAGGTTTTCATTTCCAGATCACAGAGTGTTGGATTAATGCAGCACAGGAGGCCATTTGGCCCATCGATTCTGTGCTGGCTCTTTTGAAGAGTTAGTCCCACTCACGTTCTTTCCCTGTATCCCTACAATTCTTTTCTCCATCAAGTATTTATCCAATGCCCTTTTGAATGTTACTATTCAATCTGCATCCGCCATTCCATCAGGCAGTAAATTCCAAATCCTAACCACTTGTTGATTACTAAAGCTTTTCTTTATGTCACCTCTGGTTCTTTTGCCATTCACCTTCAATATGTGCCCCCGGTTATCGATCTTTCCACCATCGGAATAATTTTCTCTTTAGTTACTCTGTCAGCATCTATATCTTAACTCAATCCGCTTATTTTGGCCCCATATCCTTTATCCCCTTGTCCAGAAAAAAATCTTATCAATCTCAGACTTAAAATTATAAATAGAGCTAGCATCTACTGCTTTGCTACTGTTTGCATGAGGAAATGTTTCCTAATTTCTCTCGTGGTCTGGCTGTGATTTTACAGTTATGTCTCCTTGTCCTATACACCCCCACCAGCAAAAAAATTTTCTTACTACCCTATAAATTCTTTCAATAATCTAACAATTACAATTAAATCAATCTAAGCCCACAATATTTCAGGAATACAGGCCTAGTGTATGTAATCTCTCTCATAATCTAACCCTTGGTAACATTCTGATGAATCTGCACTGCATTCCTTCCAAGGCTAATATTTCCTTTCTAAAGTGTGGTGCCCAGAACTATACACCATGCTCCAGATGTGGTTTAACCCTGGCTTTGTATGGCTTCAGCAAAGCTTCCTTCCCTTTATATTCTAGCACTCTGGTTACGAAGGCTAACAATCATTTAGACTTCTTAATTTTCTTTTTTTTATTCATTTACAGGATGTGGGTGTTGCTGGCTAGGCCAGCATTTATTGCCCATCTCTAATTGTCCTTGAGAAGGTGGTGGTGAGCTGCCTTCTTGAACCGCTGCAGTCCCTGTGGCGTAGGTACAGTGCTGTTAGGGAGTTCCAGGATTTTGACCCAGTGACAGTAAGGGAATGGTGCTAAAGTTCCAAGTCAGGATGGTGAGGACCTGACTACTACATTTTAATGTATATGGACTCTTAAATCACTTTGGACCTCTACTGTTCCTAGCTTTTCACTATTTAAAAATAGCTTGGATTTATCTTGCCTGCAATAAAATCCAACTGTTTACTAACATCTAGGCAGAAGTTTTGCCCATTAACTTAAGCCTTTGTAATTTTATGCACCATCTACACTATTTACTATACCATCAATCTTTGCGTCTTTGGCAAACTTGGATAGACGTCTCTTTATTGTGTTATCAAAATCATTAGTAAACAGTGAATGGTTGAGGCTGCAGAACAGATTCTTGTGGGACACTGCTAGCCAGTGCCTTCCAACTTGGGTACCTAAGACAACAGAGCATAATTGTTTTTTTCCAGCTCGTCTCACAAATGTTTTTACTAACATCTAGACAGAAGCAGGAACCATTGCTACTCCATGCAGGGATAAGGATAAATTGAAGTCGAGGTGGAGATCAGCCATAATATAATGAAATGGCAGGGCTGGCCCAAGGGGCTGAATGGCCTTCTCCTGTTCCCTAATATTCCCATGATGCTGAGACTAGTTGTCGTGTCCTCTACACCTAGCTGAGATCAGGTAATTGAGCACAGATCAGTGACTGATTCTGGGTCCTTTCTGGTCTGTTTGGCCAAAGATCACATCATGTGGTACATTTGCCTACAAGCTATCAGAGGAACCATTTGGCTGAGCATTTATTTGAAAAATATACTGCTCTGTGTAACTCAATAGCATCCAAGCTGGTGAACGTTTTTCTCCAACTTTTACATTCTTAACATATTAATGTGAACAACATCTGGAGACAGATCACATACCTAACCACAGCTGAAATGGTTTCTATGAAGCAAGTGGGCTCGAGGCAGGCGAGCTAATTATTCATCTTGTTTTCTACATGTCTCAAATTCGCTTTCAAGTCCATAATAGATTATAGTGCTAGGAAAGCAATATAAAATCTCCAATGCCTTCCTATGAAGCTTGAAACTCACTTGTAATAACTGTTGTTGCTTCATCCAGCCATGGTGACAGACAAGCTCAGTCAAACAAAGCTTCAAGCAAAGAGTTGCAGGATTCTCACTGAGTTGGATAAATAATGTGGGTGAAGCTTTTCCAGTGGCTGAGTTGGTTGAAGCAATGAGGAGCTGAGCAATATAGATCCTCATCTATGCTGAGGCAATTGACCTTAGGCACGAACTAACCTGACAGAGAATATCCAGGTTACTTCTCTGAAAATATTGTTAGTCTTCAATGTTATTATTTCAGTGCTAAAGAAGTTAAGAGCTCCCCCATGACCCATAACCGCTGGGAAAATTACACTGCGAAGGAAGATGACACGATAGAATCATAGAATAGTACAGCAAAGAAGGAGTCTATTTGACCCATTGAGTCTACATCAGCTCTTTCAAAGAGCAATCCAGTTAATCTCCCACCCCCTGTATTTTCCCCAGGTCCCTGCAATATAGAGATAAAAACAAAAAAACTGCGGATGCTGGAAATCCAAAACAAAAACAGAATTACCTGGAAAAACTCAGCAGGTCTGGCAGCATCGGCGGAGAAGAAAAGAGTTGACGTTTCGAGTCCTCATGACCCTTCGACAGAACTGTTGAAGGGTCATGAGGACTCGAAACGTCAACTCTTTTCTTCTCCGCCGATGCTGCCAGACCTGCTGAGTTTTTCCAGGTAATTCTGTTTTTGCCCTGCAATATAGACTTGGGAAAGGTGAAAATAATGAGGGCTCTCAAACAGGAATGCTGGCGGATATTTAGCCTGTAGCGTGGTTGGAATTTCGGAAGAATGAAATGTATGTAAATATGGGGCGTGGAGAATTGGCATTGTAACCACAGGCAGTCCTCAGTCTGTGTTGTACTAGCTAATCTTAACTGAGGCTGCCATTAGCCTAAGCATCTCTAGGGTTAGGCTGGAATTGGCTGGAATTCCTTCTTCTGAATGTTAGCCAGTTTCCTGCTGCACGTGCACAGGTATGAACTTCGGATGAAGTCAGAACCTTGCTCAGTTATAATATCCTCCTTTGGTGAAATGGGCTGTCAGCGCTTTGTCAAGTTCATTCATAAATGATGGTCAGTTGGGTGAAGCGTGACAAACACCTGTTATAATTTGTACACTGTACTATTGCTGTGATTCCTGTATTTAATTTATGGTGTATTCTCTTAAAGCATTTAGTGGTATCAGCAAACTCTGCAACTTACATTTCTGATCATTTATACCTGTATTTTGTGAAAAATAAATATGTCATAGAGATAGATGCAGTAATACAAAAATAGGATCACATTTCGCCAGCTGTCAGGACTGGCATGACTTGCTTTCAGCTGCCTTCTGCTCATACTGTTGTGGCAGATTCTGGGAGAGCTATCCAAGTGCCCAAGCTGACTAGATTTGATTGTCCCCTCCTGGATTCCTAGCTTTTGCTGCACAAAATAACTTTGCCATCAAGAACTTATGGTGTGGGAAAGTCTGAATGCAAACCAAGACACCAAATCTGTGCAAGTTGGAGAGGACCACAGATGAATTGTCCCGTTATTTCATATTTTATTTAGCTTCCCTTCAGTGCTGAAATGGAGAATTTCCAAAATTTAACTTGTTATTTCGATGCTGATCCATCCCATCTTATCAATTCTAATATCAATGCTCTTTATGCTGGGAATTGACACACGGTTAATTTATGATTTCTTTGTAATGACCAAAATGCTAATTATAAACTTCAGCTCGGAAAGAAATAAACATAAGGGAAAAGTCTTTTGAATTAACATGACTTCTCTCAGTTTTTTCTCCTTCCCTTTATCTTCAGGCTTACAAATCTCAAGCTCACCATCATCTAATTTATCTGATTTACTTCACGTTTAGAAAGAAAAATTCAATCCTAATGGTATCCCTGCTGTCCTTGGTTTCTCTATTTAAAATATATCTCTCAAAAAAAATCAGTGAATCAGTTTTTAAATGTTTGTTGATTTTAGTAGTATTAATTGTGGGAAAATGTAGTGGGAAGACAGAGGGCCCTATCTTATAGTCGCCAATCTGCAGTTTGAAACATTTTTAAATCACTCGTTCCCTGTAAATGTGAAAACTTTTGTTAAATGCCGTGAAACTAGCTGGATTCGTAATATTTTGTTGACATCAGACAGAATCTTCCCAGATTTGCAGTAACTGCAGTAGCAGGTGGGTAAAATGTCATTATCATCCGAAGGCACTGCATTAATTATGCATTCCTGGGAAACAAGTTCTTTTCACGGCAGACTGGCTCTCATTCGCCCATCGCCTCGTCACTTCACCATGCCGGCCGTCATACTTAAATTCCAGCCATGTGCACACCTCTCAGAGCTTCCAGCCCACAACGGCTGCAAAGAAGACATGGCCCTGAAAGGCAATAAGACTGCAGCCCCCAGGTTCAATGAAGCATCCTTCAAGTGCCTTTTGAATGCAGTAGAAACTCACTGTGATGTCCTCTACCCACACTCTGGCACTGTTAGCTTGTACCATGGGGGAGACTGGTCCAAACCAGGCTGATGACATTGCAGGTGGCTGTGAGCACCTCCACCAGTCTCTGTTCCAAGGCCAGCTTTAGCAAGGAGATTGTACAACATATGCCCAGTCTTCCAACTGTCCTGCAGTCCACTAAAACTCTCATTACTTTGCAGTCTGTGCCTGAGGGGTGAAAGCTCTGGAACATTTGGTGGCACTTTGATGCCTCTGCATTGCTTGAGTGGGCAGAGAAGCTAGAGGCCCCACCCCAATCGTATCAATGTGGCTGTGCCTGAACTGTCTCAGCTGCAGAGGAATGGTCACTTTATACAAGGTTTCCCTAATGCGTGGCCGCTTCCCGCACCCACTCCCACCTCCACCCCACACGTGATTCTGCATTACCTTCAACCACAGGGCAGCCCTTGCTACCACTCCCCCCCCCAGCCCTCCAAGTCACCGCAACTGCAAGGTAGCCCGCTCCAACTCCTCACCAAGTCACCTCAACTCAGGGCAGCCCTTGCCACTGCCCCCCCAATGCACCTCAACCTTGAAGTTCAACAGGCGACCTGGGAAAGTGCTGCGTAACGTTACTGTGTACTCACCTCCGATTTACCCTCAAAGTGTAGCCCGCCAAATGCAAGCCTTATATATGCTGTTGTGAAACATGTCAGCGTGAAATCACACCGATGTGAGCAGATGGTCCAGTTGGGGGGAGGGGGGAGGATTCTGGCGGGCTGGCTTATAATGATATGCAGACGTATTACAGTCAATTACACCCAAGGGTGTAACAGAGTTGTTGGAGGTAACTCTTGCACTTGCTGACACTGCACACAACTTCTCATTAAGCTCTTTATTTCTCCATCCATTTCAGGCCACCATAGGTAGCTGCGTGCTATGTGCACTAGGTAGTTCAGATAACAAAGGCTTTCATCCTTTTGGGGGAACAATCATTTGAACTCCCTACAATACGATACCATCCTGGCTGGATATCTCATATCTTCCATGAAAATACGGTTTCATTTCGTCAGACTCCAGTTCTTGTGACCAACTCATACTTTGGATAAGACTGGGTCTCGACTTGCCCAAAGTCTTATCTGTCTAGCATATACCGGTGATGGACCTAAGAAGTTCAATAATAAAACAAGTTCTTGAGGAACTGGAACATCCTCATCTTTTTCTCTCAAAGACAAATGACTAAGTGCATCAGCGTTTGCAATGTGATTTCTAGGCCTGTGGATGAAAGTATACACATACGCTGCCAGGTTCAATGTTCATCTCTGTATTCCTGCTGAGGCTATGGGTGGTATAGCCTTGTCCTCGCTGAACCATCCAACAAAGGCTTGAGGTCCGAAATGATAGTAAAATTACAACCATGTACATACTGGTGAAATTTCTTGACACCAAAGATGATTGACGAGTCTTCTTTTTCTATCTGTGAATATCCCTTTTCCGCTGTGTTGAGCATTCTTGATACACATCCAATAGGCCGCTCTGAGCCATCGTCCATTCAATGGGAGGTTGCTGCTCCCACTCAATAGGGAGATGTGTCACATGTCAAAACTAACTCTTCCAGCTGAGAACCCACTGGCCCTCAGCTGGAAGATCTCAGCCTAATCCAATTTAATTTCTTTCAGCCAATTTCATCCAAGGAGGCTTGGCCCCTCATCTGCTACCACCATCAAAAGTAATTTTACTGATTGACTTCTGTATTGTACAGTAACCCTGCTTATGTCTTTGATTTTGATGCCTTCTCCTGTGTAAGTTTTCAATTTGGTATCTGTTTCTTCCAAATTTAATTTACATTCCCCATAATTCAGCTATCTGAAGGTATGCTCACCTATTACCATTATGGAAGCTCCTGTGTCCACCTCCATTCTGATGGGTCATCATTCACCCTCACTGTTACATAGATTGGTTCTATTCTTCGTGGAATAAATATCTGAATCTGTTATTTCAGGCTCTTCTATGTTATGGATCACATGGGGTTTTTTCTTTTGATTGGAGATCTGCCTGATTCTATCCTTGCTATGTCTCACGAGATGCCCTTTTTGATGACAATAAAAACATTTGATTATTTTAAACATCCATTCATTACAAGGTTGTCTGCTTCCACCTCTGTTACCATTATTCCATGTTTTCACTGCTAAGTCATTTCTTTTTATTTGTCTGCAAGCGGTGGTTGCTTCCCACTTCTCATCAGAGCTGTGCATTTTCGTGCCCTTTTTGGCTGGGGCTCCCTGCCCAAAATGGAGGATGGTGCCATTTTGCACTCCCTGTATGGCTTTTGACTTCCTCACTGCGCTTTCTATGGCCAGTGTTACTTCTAGCGCCTTCTAAAAATCCCAATTTGTTTTAGACAGCAATTTCTTCTGAATCTTACCTTCATTTATACCACACACCAAACAATCTTTAAGCATATCATTTATAGATGTACCAAACTCGCAAAATTCGGTTAACTGTTTCAGACTTACCACGTAACAAGCAACTGTCTCCTTTGGGGCTCTATTTCTTGAGTTACATTTGAACCTTTGCATCGTTACCGAGGGCTTGGGCTGGTAATGACTCTTCACAAGGTTCACTAAATCATCAAAACTTTTTGAATCCGTGGCATTCAGTGCTGTCAAACTTAGAATCAATCCATAGGTCATACTCCACATGTGGATAAGAGGATCACTCGCCTCTGCTCCCCTCCCACAATATTGTTTAGCTTGGAAAAAGGATGCGAGGCGCTCAACATAATGAGTCCAGTCATCCACAGTTGGATGGAAAGAATTAACTCTTCCAAACTGTGGCATGCTTTGAGGGGACTGCTTTGACAATTAGGATAGAAATTCTATTTACAATTACTGTGCGAGGTATGGCCTGATTTCAGTTCACTTGATTTCCTTCCTCGCTTTTTCTCCTCCTTCCTTGCTTTTTCTTTCTTTTTCCTCGTCACCAGTTTGTTGGATCCTGGTCACTAGTTTGGTTGGGCTAATGGATCCGGATTGCATGCTTGTTTCAGGATTGCCAAGTTGGTACTGTAGACAGGGTAGATCAGCAGATAGTTCTTATGTAGAACACATTCTATTTATTTACAAAGGAACTCAGCAGTTACATTTGTGTGCTTACAACTCAAACTCTGTCTCTACATCACAGACTCTAACTCTAGATGACTCCTACTGACTGCTAAGGCAGCCTGTGCAACTCTGCTTTTGGATACTTAGCTCATGTGATCTTCCATTATAACATTCTTCTTAAAGGTATATTACACATCAGATTACCACATAAACCAAACTGGCTGAAGGATGGTCTGAGACTAGTTGGACAGCTTTGTGCATCTCCTCGAGTGACAGTGAGCCAATGCAAGAGGCTGCAGATTCCATTAACATTTGCCACATCATTCCATGCGAGGCTTTTAACAAAAAAGCTCAGCGTCTTGAGCAGCAGCAGTCCTGGGTGGCTAGATGGTGGCAAGGTGAGATCCAAGTATTGCCACAACGCCCATCAGTGGGGCGGCCCCATTCAGAAAGCACTTCCACATTATTTCCCAGACCCTGGTTTGAGTAGCACTGACTTCAGATATGGTTTCAATTAAAATGTGAAAGAAGCTACTAGCTTAGGAAAGGAGCATGAAATGTAAGAACTTATTGTCAGGACAGTTCAGACACTTAGTTCTCAAATATATGTTAAAATGGAAGCTTATTAATATAAATTGCTGCAAACGGTTTCCAGTAAGATTTTTAAAAAGTACAGTAAAATTGACGTAGGATACTATAGAGCTCTTTTTAAAAGCATTTGCTAAATCTTTGAAAGTTTCATCCCTAAACTAAATCATGCCTTGAAACAAAAATAAAAATGCTGGAAAGACCCAGCAGGTCTGACAGCATCTGTGGAAAGAAAGGCAGAGTTAACGTTTTGAATCCGTATGACTCTTCCTTTAAATCATGCCTTGAATGTGGTGCTTTGTACTGTTACTGGAGTCTGTGGGGTCCATGGAACACAGCTAAGAGCTCCACTGAGACAAACTAGTTGGATGTCGTTGGGTCCATATTCTGAATATGGAACCAATTTTCAGTGCAGCTGTTTTAGGATCTAATTGTTTTTACAATTACAATTCTTTTAAACAAAATCAAACCATGTGGGTGAATATACTTTTAACACTGTCAATATGTGACCAGCGCATACATTTATAAACAGAACTAATGTGTGATTGTGAAGTCATCAACCAACAGTTTGATACGCCCTTGACTAAGTCAGTAGTAACAAATCAGCCTCTTAGAATTAGGAAATGTAAATACATTGAAGAGTTGGAATGTTGCAGACTCCCGGGCTAAAACACACTACTGTATACAGAGTCTTGTAAATTGTGTGCCTATTGTTCTCCTGCGATTTCTGACTCCGCCCACTGGAGCCTTTCAGCATTTTCTTGAAGCTCAGCATGAGGCAAAAGTAGTCAAGTACTTCTACAGTACAGGACAAATATCCAAATTCTGTCCCAATAAGACCGAGACAAAAATGCTGTAAAAACATTTTTTTGAGCCCTGACTCAAATCCCGTCATGCACGGAAACCCTGTCATGTTTCAGCATGTTGTAGCGGCTACAAAGTTATGTTTGAAGTCAATTTCTTAATTGAAACAGCCAAATAACTGAAAAAGGTCGCATTAAAAAATTTGACAGGTGTTTAGCGTAAATCAAGCAACGTGAAAATGTATTTCCAAAGTGAAAACAACTATATGATGCATGATCCATCTGTTCTGTTATTAGATTGCTGTCTGAGGAGGAAGACAAAATGAAAGCGCTGATGCAGCTTAAGGAAGAGCAGGAGGAGCTAATTAGAAAAACCCAGAGAGAAAAACAGGAGTTAAGGCAAGAGATGGACAACAAGTCTAAGATTCTAGAAGAGGCCCAGAAACAGCTGGAGGAAGTCCGGGTCAACAGACAGCGAGCAGACCAGGATGTGGTGGTAAGTGTTTACTATATCAAACTATATCAGCACTAAAACAACAGCCTTACTTACATAAGATCAGGAAGAAGTTAATCTGCTAGGGACTAGTCTTTTCCCTAAATCACAACATGTTGCGATGTAACATCACAAATGGAAGCAGTATTTGCTGAACATTAGATGACGTTCATAAAAATACAGAGGGTAGAAATTAATTTAGGTGATGTTTATCACATCAATGTTTAATGTGTTCAAATCAAGTTCCTATCTCTGCAATTTTAATAGAGGGATTAACCCATTTATTTCAAATTGAGTTTTAGACTCATAGAGATCTACAGAGCAGAAAAAGGCCCTTTAGCCCATTGAGTCTGCGCTGGTCAAAAAAGTACCTAACTATTCTAATCCCACTTTCCAGCACTAGGCCCATAGCCTTATGTGCCATGGCATCCCAAGTGCACATCCAAATACTTCTTAAATGTTATGAGGGTTTCTGCCTCTGCCACCCTTTCAGGCAGGGAGTTCCAGATTCCCACCACCCTCTGGGTGAAAAATTCTTCCTCACATCCCCTCTAAACCTCCTGCCCCCTTACCTTAAATCTATGCCCCCTGGTCATTGATCCCTCTACCCAAGAGGAAAAGTTCTTTCCTGTCTATTCTATCTATGCCCCTCATAATTTTATATACCATGTGTATAACTTGAGTTAAAATTGAAACTATAATAATGATGCATTTGACTTGGAAAAGTCCAAATGTGAGCCATAAGTAATCAATAATCTGCATTGCGTTAGTTATAGAATTCATGAAGAAGACAAAGTTCAGTAGAAAGGTTATATATTCCTTTTTGTTTGGCTACATATAGAATTGTCAAAAAAATGTCATTAGTATCCAAATTGTAAAATCAGAGTCCATGTCTAAAGATTATGCTGCCTTTGATTGAATTAAATTAGGCAATGGGAATCTATTGAAGTATAATATTCTGAGATTAGTCACCATTTTGGAACCATCCTGTCAATGGCCAATTGAGGCCATTGACAGGCTAATTAAGATAATTAAAGACCTGCCCGTCCAAGCTTAAGGCTGGTGGGCAGGCCAGGAGCCCCAGCGGGCTCCTGATTATTCATGAAACCTCATCTACTGGCGGGACATTGTCACATGAGGGGGACATGTTAATAATTTTAATACTTCTCTATTTTTTGACTTTTCTTATCTGTCAGTAAACTCCCTTTGCTTCAGGGAGCAGTGCGCTCTTTCGTGCACATGCGTGAAACAGCACACTTTGACAGATGGCGAATCCCTCCACCCCCCGCACAGAAAGTGCATAGCGCTTCCTGTCGGGAAGGCCATAAGGCCCGCCCACTCAAAATGGCAGCGGGCCCCATTTCGGTGGTGGGGGTTGGCTGTATGCCCGCCGCTGAGCTGGTGGGGCCCACCCGCCCATCCGAGGGCAAAATTCTGCCCATGGTATAAGTTCAGCAAATTTTCGGTTATCTTGAAGCCTCTTTACAACACTGCTTCAGACTCTAGCTTACTCATAATACATAGAATGGTACTCCAAACATTTTTATTTTCATGTGAATGAAGATGGGTCTGCTGCTCAATTTTCCCCTCACTATGAAGTTAAATTGACCAGTTGGCGTTTATATAAGCTGCTGTGATACAAAGCTCCTATCTATGATGAGCAGTGAATGCTCTGGTTTTGATGTGGTGTAGCCTGTGGGTGAGTACAACATTCCTCCAGCCACTAGAGACTAGAGATTGCTGTCTGGCCTTCCTTCCTGCCTTGTAGAAATTTAAAATAGAAGTCATGTTTTATTGACCAACGTGGAGCTTTCTGTGCCTATGGATACACAACTCGGAGATCTAAGAAATTTGGTGAACTGCCCTTTTTTTCATACAGAAAAAGGCATTTGTAATATTGCAAGTATTACAAAACAGAGAAGAGCAAAACTGGCTCTTTTTGTAAATGCAATATGGCCGTTAACAGGGAGCTAAAGTTTATCATGCTTTTTAAAAATATAGTTATCACCACATGGGCTAGTTTTAGTTGTGACTTCATTAGTGGAGGAGAGTGGAAGAAAAGGAGAATAATTTGAATGTGTGGAAGCGTGGCCTTTAGCATGTGGTATCTGTGGTGATATATGGAAGATAATGTGTCAGGTTTAAGGTCAAAGTAACATCAATATTAAAGTTGACACCTCCATGAAGTGTTTATTGCGACTTTGTGCTAATCATTTTGAAATTCATAGAAGTGTTATAGTTGGCAACTTATGCTTCCTGTGGGCTGCTGGAGTTGCTTTCAAATAATTGAGACAAAGCAGCCAAGATTGAAGGTGGAACCATAACTATCAGGGTTCAAAGGCTTTAGAAATATCAGTTACCGTGACACCATGAACACAAATTGCACAACCATAAAATGGAAACAATACTACTGAGAAAGTCATGTCTTAAAATAAACACAGAAAATGCTGGAAATACTCAACCGGTTATGGCAGCGACTGATTCGGGCCTGTGATCTTTCATCAGAACTGGGAAAAGTTGCCAAAGTAATGGGCTTTGAGCGAGGGGTGAGTTCAAGGACAAAAGGAAGGCCTGTGACGGGGTGACAGTCAGGAGCAGAAGAATTAGCCTTCCAGGGTCAAAGGGAATGGTGATGCTGCAAGAAAAGAAGCAAAGGGACAAAAGCTGTGCCCAGAGCCAGGTGTGCTGCTGACTGAAGCAAGAATGAGAGAGAAACTGAAACATGGAAATAGGGAACAAAATAGGCACCAAAATTATGGTCTGAAATTGTTGAACTCAGTGTTGAGTCCAGAAGGCCGTGAAGTGTCTAATCAAAAGATGAGGTGCTGTCCCTCAAGCTTACGTTGAGCTTCACTGGAACAGGAGTGCAGGAGGCAGAGAACAGGAATATCAGTGTGAGAGCAAGGTGGAGAATTAAAATGACAGGCCATCGGAAGCTCGGGGTCGTGCTTGCGGACTGAATGGAGGTGTTCCACAAAGGGGTCACCCGATCTGCGGTTGGTTTCCCCAGTGTAGAGGAGACTATACTCTGAGCAGCAAATAGAGTATACTAGATCAAAAGTATACGTAAATTGCTGTCTCCCCTAGAAGGAATGTTTTTAGTGCCTTTGACAGTGAGGAAAGAGGAGGAAAAAGGGCGGATGTTATATCTCCTGCATCTGCATGGAAAGGTGCCATAGGAAGGGGACATGGTGTCGGGAGTGGCTGAGGAACAAATCAGGGTATCATGGAGGGAATAATCCCTTCGGAATCGGAGGGGAAGATGTATTTGGTGGCAGCATCACATTGGAATTGGTGGAAATGGCAGAAAGTGATCTGTTGAACAAGGAGGCTGGTGGGGTGGCAGGTGAGGACACGGGGAACCCAAGGTGGTTCTTGGTGGGAGGGGAAGGGGTGACAGCAGAAGTGCGGGATATGTGGTGGGTATAGCTGAGGGCCCTGTCAACCATAGTGGGGGTTGGGGATGCGGAATCCTCGGTTGAGGATAAAAGAAGACATCTCAGAAGTGCTGTTGTGGAAGTTTGTATCACTGGAATAAGTACGATGAAGATGGAGGAGCTGGGAGAATGAAATCCTTACAGGGTCTAGGGTGTGAGGAAGTGTGGTTGAGGTAGAAGTGGGAGCCAGTGGGCTTATAATGAATATTAGTTGATAACCTATGATAAAAGCATAGAATGGTTTACAGCCCAGAAGAAGGCCATTTGGCCCGTTGTCTGTGCTGGTCCTACTCACCTGCCCTTTCCCTGTAAATCTGCAAATTTTTCTCTTCGGTTGCTTATCTAATTCCCTTTTGAAAGCCAGATGGAGATGATATCATGTCATTGACCGGAAACATTAGCTCTTTCTCTCTACACAGATGCTGCCAGACATGTTCACTGTTTTCAATATTTTCTGTTTTTATTTCAGATTTCCAGTAGCCATGGTATTTTGCTTTTGTATAGATCATAACTTGAACTTATCACCAGTTGATAGGATGAATTTTCACTTTAATCCCTGGGCAGTAGCAGATTGGTGACCTATTTTAAACCTTTTCCAGTTTTCATATCTAATGGAAACTAAAATCAGGCTGTGTATAAAATGAGCAGCCAAACCAAAACCTCCCATTTTCCTTCCAGTGGTAAAAGGGAAAACTCACTCCAACTGCTATTGTCCAGGATGTGAAAATATATGTTGAGTGATTATATTTTATTTTATCAATTCTTAAATAATCCGATTAATATGGGGCAGTCATATTAGCACAAAAAATTTGATTTAGTCAATAATTTGTACTAAGGAGCAGAATGTACTTGGGGACAATGTTTCATAAATATAAAATATAAAGCATTAATTCTCTTTCTTTCAGAGCTATTAACAGTTTTGTTGAAATCTGGTGCTAGTTTGTCAGTTGTCTCTGATTTCATAAGTAGCTTTTTGTTTCACTATATTGCACAATATAGTATCCAGGTCAAGACAGGATGGACTCAATCTACTTAAATGAGGGATTTTAAAATCAGTCTTTATATTATAATCTTCACATCTAATGCCATAACAAGTTGGACTTTATTGTGAATTCACAGCAGCAGAGTTTATTGGCACACTTGTTCCTTTAATAAAACAAAAATTACTTTTTTCTCATTGCACAATGATAAAATGATAAATGTATCTCAACAACATAAAAATGGTAAATATTGTACGTGTATTAACAATAGATCAGTTCCCATTTGTTCATTAGTGGAGCAGGTTTCATTTGGTGACAATTTTCTCCTCTCCTTTTGCAGGCTGCACAAAGGAAATTACGACAAGCAAGTTCACACGTTAAGCACTGGAATGTCCAGATGAACAGGCTAATGCATCCGATTGGACCAGGAGGTAACCAGCAACATTGAAGTTAACTATATTCTTGAAAATAAATACTTTTATATTTTTTCAAATTGCCACATTTCTTTAAAGTTTACCTCAAATTGCAAACCCAGAAGCTTTACATCACTTTAACTATCTTTATGCTACAACAAAAACCTGAATCTAAAAACTGTAATCAGATTTTTAACTTAAACCTAGAGTCCTGTGTGCAAACCATTATCAAGGCAGAGTGAAGTTTCAGCAGGCAGTCTCCCAGTCCTTAACTTTAATGTAGGCATTTAGCTATTTGTTTGGGGTTCCTGTCAATCATCTGCCAAAGTGGATGATCCGGCGAAAGCTTGCCAAAATTCCAGGCTGTTTTCCTTATTGTGGACAGATGTATCCCAATGTGTTTATATTGCTGTAGCAACAATCAGCTGGAGGATGGTTATTGCAATGCTTCATCACTTGCCCACAGACTGTTTCATAGCTCCATCTTGGGTTTCCTATCATTTTATTTTTGACTGGCACTTCTTTCCCTTCCACTCCTCCTCCCATTCAGCCTTGGCAAAAGTTAACAAATATTTTATATTAATTTTGAATCTTTATAAAGGCTGAAGCAATAGTTGTCCCAAAATGAAGCCACTTCTCTTGGAGTGGATAAGATCCTTCAGATGTTGGTTTGAGTATTTGTTTTTCTGTTTTCCTACAGAGGAGAAATAACTGCATGCAGAGTAGTAACAGTTTGAGTCTTTCAGCAGTAGACAATGGAATTCAAAATTCAGTGATGAAAACCTGCTTTATGTTGCTTTAACAATAGCTGCATTATGTTCTAAACAGTAACACCTATGTCAAATAATTAGTTTGCATGTCGCATTGCAAGTGCAAAGTAACAAGGACAGCCTTCAATAATAAAAAATACCGTTAATCAACTTCCTTTACAAAAAGGCTTTTCTGCAAACGTTACATATGATTTTAAATGTTTGTTTATATCTCATATTTCCCCTTGCTCCCCTTCGACCTTAGCTGAACTAGGTACGTCGATCTTATTGATTAATATTTCACACGTGTGTGTATGAGCATATGTATTTTTAAAATCTCTTGTAACCAAAGTTAAGCTATTCCTCGCTCCTTTAAACTGAAGATGACAATTAGCTCTAGCCTACTAGGATTTGTGGTGTAGGAATTGGGATATAACTTTGAAATGCTCGTTGATTGATCCAGGTCTCAGCAGCTGTGTTGGATAATGTCAAACCAGCTAATCCTTCAAATCATGCTCCCACCTCCACAGTTGCCCCCTCCTCCACTCCCCTGTATCTTCTCCCCACCCCTCACCATCCCACACTGCACAATCTGTCAGCTTCAGCCACCCTCTATGATCTAACTGTCAGTTTTGGGATCTCCTCCCTCCCCCACCCCATCATCAGTCAGCTTGCCAGAATCCCCAAGATCACCAACAGTGCGCCTCACCCCCTCCATGATGCTCCCATCGCCCACCCTCACCAGCCTGTGATTTCTCTCCTCTGGCCAGCTGTCAGTTAGGAAACCTGAAAGAAAAATTGCAAACACATCATGTAGTTAAAACTGCAGGTGATCAGGGAAATCTGTACTTCCAGACCTCCCATCCATAACTCCTTCCCCCCTCGCCCTGCCCATAGACCCTTGCTCCAAAATATTGCCCAAGTAAATATGAGGACCATAATCCACTCACATGGACATCTTCGAAATCATTGACAGTGAGAGTCTGAACCATAATCCCATTTGTAATTTTGTTTTTTTACATCTTTAGTTGCCCATGACCTGTTCTAAAGCAGCTGCCAATGCTATTGACTAAATAGTGTACGTGTGGCTTATGTAGCTTAATGGCTTTCTTTCTCTGTCAACAGCACTTTGCGTGATACTCTTTTGGAGCACTACTAACTCACTCTCCCACCACAATAATTAAGGTCACAACACATCAATAATGTATCTGAATAAATCTGAACTAGCATCCACACTTTGGTTCAAACATGGACAAAAGAGCTGAAGTCCAATGATGAGGTTGCATCAAGGCTGCATTTGACCAAGTGTGGCATCAGGGACCCCTAGCAAAACTGGAGTCAATAGGAATGTGAGCGGAAACTCTCCACTGGTTGGAGTCATACCTAGCACAAAGGAAGATGGTTGTGGTTGTTGGAGGTCAATCATTTCAACTCTAGGACATCACTGCAGGAGTTCCTCAGGGTAGTGTCCTCAGCCCAACCATCTTCAGCTGCTTCATCAATGACCTTCCTTCCATCATAAGTTTGCTGATGAGTGCACAATGTTCAGCACCATTCGCGACTCTTCAGATACTGAAGCGGTCCATGTCCAAATGCAGCAAGACCTGGATGATATCCAGGCTTGGGCTGACAAGTCACAAGTAACATTCGTGGCACACAAGTGCCAGGCAATGACCATCTCGAACAATAGAGAATCTATCCATCGCCCCTTGACATTCAATAGCATTACTATCACCCCAACATCCGTGGGGTTACCATTGACCAGAAACTGAACTAGACTAGTCATATAAATATTGTGGCTACAAGAGCAAGTCAGAGGCTCGGAATCCTGTGGCGAGTAACTCACCACCTGACTTCCCAAAGCCTGTCCACCATCTACAAGGCACAAGTCAGGAGTGTGATGGCATATTCTTCACTTGCCTGGATGAGTGCAGCTCCAACAACACTTAAAAACTTGACCCCATCCAGGACCAAGCAGCCCACTTGATCGGCATCTCATTCATCAACTTGAGCATTCACCAGCCCCACCACCAACGACAGTGACAGTAATGCATATCATCTACAAGGTGCACTGCAGAAACTAACAAAGGCTCCTTAAGCTCCTTATAAACCCACAACCCCTATCATCTAGAAGGACAAGGGCAGCAGACACATGGGAACACCACCATCTGGAAGTTCCCCTCCAAGCCACTCACCATCCTGACTTGGAAATATGTTGCTGTTCCTTTGCTGTCACTGGTTCAAAATCCTGGAACGCCTTCCCTAACAGCACTGTGGGTGACATTCACATGGAATAGATGCCAGGTTCCTTGGGTTTTGCATTTGGTGTCCATTTTTAGGAGCGTTAATGCAAAATTCAGGTACAAATGGGTGGTGTTTATATTGCGTATGCATCACTTTACTTCCCCTGAGCTATTTCTTATAGGGGCCTCCGGAGACTGCTAAGAAGAAAGGCCCAAGACATTTTTCATTCTCCTTCCCCGGCACTCTTTCCGGGCACCCACACTCCCTCAAACCTGACCTCCTCACTTTCCCCACATGCGAGCTAGCCGATGAACCACTGTGAGTCGATGAGTCACAGTGGTGCCCATAATGTGCTTGCAGCTCACCAGTGACATTTAAATGAGGCCTGATGTCAAATTTGGCTCCTGCTTCAAACTGACATGGACCTTCACGAGAAGCCGTCATGCACTCAACAATTGTTTTGGGCACAAGCTGAATTGCTCACCCAAAATGAACCCATATATAACAAATGGATGCATGATTTCCTGGACTCTAGAAGTCCCAGCCCATTTAAGCACATTATCCAGTTCTTTACATTACTATCTCAAGAGTGAGCAGCCTGTGTTAAATTGTTTTCTACATGCTCCCAAATCAAATTGTATTCTTTAAAGAGACATTTTGCATATCAGAAGGTGATGTACACATTTTATAAGAGGTAGGAAACAAATTAAAAGTAGCCAAATATAAAGTGACCTGCCAGCTCTCTCAAATGGACCTAAAAAATCTATAGATTTTCTTTTAACTTCAGTTGCAACAGAACCTCTGTTCATCACAATCTATTAGTATTGAATATCTGAATATTTCAGTATGCTTTAAAGTGAGGGGATGCTTAAGGCTAGTAATTGTTGAAATAGCTGAAATGTTTAATCATTGAGAAATGGGACCTTAAAAATATAAATTGGGATTAAAATTTTGTAAAACTGTTACTGAGCAGCCAGCTGTTTGTGTGGGAGTAGGCAGGAAATGCCCCTTTGGTCCTGCCCTCGTTGAAAGACCTAAATAGGTCAGGGGTTAGTGTCCTGATCCACCCCCACTGGAGTACCAGCAATAAGCAGAATCTGTTGCCATTGTGGAGTTTAATGCTGCTGGCTGCTGTTTTATTCTCTGACATTGGGTGGGCTGAGTCATCTGGCTGCACCTCAGCAGTAACTCTGCTGCCACAATTCAGTTTCTGCATTCCTGACCTGCATGGTCCTTTCCTGATATGTCTGCTTATTCTGAAAGCTGTACAAGCTATAGGTAGTCCATGTTAGTGCAACCTGTGAATGGCCTGGTGATGGGAAAAAAAGACTGCATAGACAAATGGTCTTTTACCATTCTACGCACTTCTATGCTTGTAGTCATTTTCAACATGCTTGCTCATGTTGTTGCAGATAAACGGCCTACAACTACTGTTGGGACTGGCTTTCGAGGAACAATAGGAGGGCAGAAGGATGAATGGGTAAAATTATCGGGAAAGACTGAAGAGAAAGATAACGCTGATGAGCATGGCAAAGAGAATCTCCATCGATCACTATCAAACTGTCCTTCAAACACAAGCTCAGTTGTGGAAATGGAGACCATGGCTTTAAATGGACAATTGAAAAGAAATTCAGTGGAAATAAGAAAACCGGTACAAAGATCATCTACAGAAGATCCAGAGGATACTCCAACAGAGGAACTTATGCGGTAGTTTAGATGTCACCCGAAGGTGATTCAAAATAGTTGGTATTCCATTACTTCACATTGGACAGTAAACATCACACCACAAAGAGCTGTCCAATAAAGTTCAGAGTCAGCAATGAAAACCATTAAAGATAGATGTCAAAAAATGAAGTCAGCCAATATCTTGATCATCTTCCGCAAGGATAACGGAAGTCACTAAAAGCAAAATGACCTCAAATTCCCTGAAGCCATCAGCTTTTGTTTGCATACAGTAGAGAATAGTGCCTAATGTATCCTTGGATCAAGAGTGGTGAAGGAGAACTTTAATTTAAGATTTGAGCTTTATCATATTTTTACATTCTTACACCTGGATGCTGTAGCACAGTTTGGGGATTTTGAATTTTAAAAAAAATTTTAATTGGCAAAAACACCTGTGTTAAAAATGGACACTATCTGTTCAGTTTTGAATACTATCAGCTTCCTCACCATCAACTGAATAACCCACACCATCTGCTTCATTTCTGGTGGGATAAAATTAAAAAGTAGGGAAGTTATGCAAAACTTGGAATTGAACTTTGTTTAGACCCCACTTAGAGTACTGTGTGTAGTTCTAGTCACCATATTATATAAAGAATATAGAGGCACTGGAGAGGGTGCAGGGAAGGTTTACAAGGAAGATACCAGAAATGTGTGGCTATAAATATCAGGAAAGGACTGAAAGACTGGGTCTCTTTTCTCTTGAAAAATGAAGGCTGAGGGGTTGAGAAGTCTTTTAAATGATGAAAGGTTTAACAGAGTGGATACAGAAAGAACGTTTCCTCTTGTGGGGGAGAGCAAAACTAGAGGCCATCAATATAGGAAAGTCACCAGGAAATCCAAAAGGGAATTTAGAAGAAACTTCTTTACCCAAAGAGTGGTGAGAATGTGGAGCTTGCTACCACAAGAAGTGGTTGAAGCAAATACTGTAGATGCATTTAAGGGGAAGTTAGACAAGCACATGAGGGAGAAGGGATTAAATGATTACAAAGGTAGATTTAGATGAGGAAAGATGGGAGGAGGCTCCAATTGCTCATAGCCACTGACACAGGTTGTTTCTGTGCCATACTTCCTATGTAACCTTATGAATGAGCTGTTTGGAAATTGCTTAAATATAACCTGACAGCCAAAGTCTGCTTTTAAAGCTTAAGTCTATATTTTCCAATTTGTTCATATGTTTTATAATATGGAGACATTACCCATTAATGCTCTTATTTTCCATTCATTTTCATTAGCAACAAACCCTTACCCACTCCTTTAAACTCACTAGCTGATTTTCATTTAAGTCTAAAGCTGCATGTACCTAAACTTGCCAGTGTGTGTCAGCCAAAGCCAGAATAGTACAGGCAAGTTGTTCTTAAGTCAAGCAGTTCAAATCCATTAGAAACTGTTCAACGGACTTGCATCTCTATTAAATGTGAATGTGAAGCATATACATATGAAATGTTTCTTCAATGGCATTGTACAAATTTTGGTTTGACTCTAATTTTGTACAGAACGTTCAAGTGTGAGGTGCAGAGTCAAAAGGCGCTTCTGCAATTCATAAATAAAGGCAAGCTTCACTTCTGATATTTGCTTTTAAATGAACATGCCCTTTATTTTGGGCTACAATCAGAAGTATTTCAAACCATCTCAACATTGTTTTTATTTTCATGCTTAAAGTTTGTAAAATATATATGCAGTTGTTTTTAATAAATATTTTGTTCAAATGCTGAAGTCTTTTAAAAGTGAAGGGCAGGTACTGGCTAACTCCAGAAGTATTTATTTTGAAAGGTTACAATTTGATACAACTGGGATTTGTTAGCATAAATGATGTGTTCTTGTATAGTTTGTTTTTTGGCAGGTACAGACTGCCTTACAAAGTACACATAACCAATATGATTCTATCATTAAAAATTGTCACTTAATCCTCAATCAGACTTAGTTCGGATACTGTCTCCCTGTATCAAATTCTAATTAAACTGATTAAGGGTCAGGATTGTGTATTAGTTACAGCTGTAGCTAAATTATATTTTAAACATTATTCTTAAATCATCTAAAGTCTAAATGATAGTCATTCAGATAATGTCTGTACAGTATTGTTACATTTCTACTGTAATAAAGTAGTTTTCTTAAGATGTGTGACTCAGTGTCTATGTTTCTGCACACAGTCACTGAACAGTGGGGCCAGCTAGTTATTGCCTTGTCACTTCTAATAGCTTCTCCTAAAATTCCAAAACATCAAACAATTTTCTGTTCATTTTTAAATAAGTCATCTGCAAGGGACCTGAGTGTGCATGTAAATCTATCTTTGAAGGTGGCAGATAGTGGTCAAGAAAGCGTATGGGATCATGGGCTTCGTAAATAAAGATTATAAGTACGAAAGCAGGGAAGTTATGCTCAACTTTTATAAAGCTCTGGTTGGGCCACAACTAGAGTATTAAGTTCAGGTCTGGTCACCATATTTTAGGTAAGATGTGAAGGTCATTGAGCAGGTGCAGAGGAAATTTATCAGAATGGTTCCCTGGCTGGGGGGATGTTAGCTGTAAGGTTAGGTTGGAAAAGCTGGAGTTGTTCTCCTTGGAGCAAAGGATTTGAAGGGGTGATTTGATAAAAGTATGCAGGATTATGACAGGCTTAGATAGAGATGAGGAAAAACTGTTCCCATTAGCTGGTGGTACAAGGGTTACGAGACACAGTTTTAAGGTTTTGGGACACGAGGTGCTGGGGGAAAGTGAAGAAGAACATTTTTATGCAGCGAGTGCTAATGACCTGGAATTCACTGCTCACGAGGGTGGTAAAAGTGGAAACAATCAATATTTTCAAAAGTAAATTCAATGGGCACTTGAAGCAAATAAACTTGCAGGGCTGTGGGGATTGAATGGGAGATTGGGAATGACTTGATTGTTCCGCAGAGAGTCAATTTCGGCTCGGTGGGCCAAATGGCCTCCTTCTGTGACGTAAGTGACTGTATGACTAATCTCATTTAATTTCAAAATATTCACTTGATTAAAGCACGTGAGAACGTGGCAAATAATTTAAATTTATATTTTAGATGTAAGTTCTAGAGTTGGGAACCATTCCTGACCAATTTTAAAACTGAACCTCCTTTATAGGTGGTTGTACTTCTGTTTTTTGATGTAGGTTTACCCATGAAGTGTATTGGCCGGCTATCTGCCTGCCCTTTGCAGCCAGTTAAGTGATCCAATTCAGACTTGAAAGCAGACATTTTTTTTAAATCAGTGAAACTCGAAAGTTCAGAGATAAGGAACACAAAGTTAGCATGCAAGAAAAGCAAGGAATTCGGAAGGCAAATGGCATGTTGGCCTTGATTGCAAGGAGATTGGAGTACACCAATAAGAAACTCTTGTTACAGTTGTACAGGGCTTTGGTGAGACTACACCTGGGGAGAATTTTCAACCTGTCTGGGAGGGTTGGGCTGGAGCAGGCGCGAACCCGATCTGCGCCCCTGATCTGGTCCATGCCGCCATTTTACGTGGGCGGGCCAATTAAGGCCCACCCAGTGTGACGCATGCCCAGAAGTGCTGAGCACTCCCTGTGCAGGCGGGGAGGGATTCCCTGATTCGGGGTCTGCACTCTTTCACACGGATCACAGAAATCTCCCTGAGGCACAGAGGTGTCTCAGGGAAATTAGTTTAAGTTTAAAAAGCTGATTAAAGAAAAAATTTTAAGACATATCCCCTCACGTGACATGTCAGTGAATTTTTTTTATAAACACTTCATGAAACCTCATCCCGCTTGTGGATGAGGTTCCATGAAAAATGCGAAGATCGCCTCGGCTCTTCGCCTGCCGCCAACCTTAAGGTTGGACTGCAGCTCAGTTTGTTGGTTTAATTAGTTTTTAAATCGCCTTAGCAAGCCTTTGACAGTTCGGCGGGCGAAAATCTAAATGACATGCAGTGACGTTGGGACGCATGCCCGACGTCACCCCGCATCATTTTACACCTCAGCGAGCGGGCCCTGCTTCTGCTCGCCCAGACGAAAATTCTGGCCCTGGAGTACCATGCACAGTTTTCAACGGGAAGCAGTGGCATAGTGGTATTGTCACTGGACTAGCAATGCAGAGCCCCAGGGTAATGCTCCGGGGACCCAGGTTTGAACCCCACCATGGCAGATGGTGAAATTTGAATCCAGTAAAAATCTGAATTTAAAACTCTGATGATGACCACAAAGTCATTGTCAATTGACATAAAAACCCATCTGGTTCACTCATGTCCTTTAGGAAAGGGAATCTTGCATCCTTGCCTAGCCTACATGTGACTCCAGACCCACAGCATTTTGGTTGACTATTACATGCCTTCCGAACAAGGGCAATTAGGGATGGGCAATAAATGCTGCCCTAGCCAGTGACACCCACATCCAATGAATTAAAAAAAACTTTGGTTTCCATATTTAAGGAAGGATATACTTTCGTTGGAAGCAATACATTGAATGTTCACTACATTGGTTCCTGGGATGAGAGACTGTTTAAATTGAGCATAAACCCTCTGGAGTTTAGAAGAATGAGAGGTGATCCCATTGAAACATACAAGATTCTGAAGGGTCTTGATGGGGTAGATACTGAGAGATTGTTCCCCTGGCTGGTAAATCTAGAACATGGGGGTACAGTCTCAGGTTAAGGGCCCGATGATTTAGAAATGAGATGAGAAATTTCTTCACTCAAAGGGTTGTTTGGAATTCTCTATGCCAGAGGGTTGTAGATGCTCCATCATTGAATATCTTATTTCCCTCCATTCCCTCAGACAGATATTTTTATGTCTCAGGGAATCGAGGGATTTGGAGGGCAGGTGGGAAAGTGGAGTTGAGGCCAAAGATCAGCCGTGATCACATTAAATGGTGGAGCCGGTTTGAGGAGCCCTATGTTCATACATGAAACTGGATGTAGTTTTTTCGCACTAGAGGCATAACTATTATGGACAGTTTTGGTGCAGTTATGAAAGGCATATAAGATATATAAGGTAAGTCATTGAGTTACATTTAGCCATTGATCTATTAGTGATATTCTTGGACAGGTGATCAATGATGATTAGGAAAGTTTCAACAGAAATTATTTTTCTCCTATTGGCCAAATGGTTCAGATTCTGTCAAATACTACCCAATAACGAAGGAATAAATTTGTCCTTTTCATATGTTCTTATGGAACTGTGCCTATCAATCACTGCATTTGTTAAAAACAAAAAACTGCGGATGCTGGAAATCCAAAACAAAAACAGAATTACCTGGAAAAACTCAGCAGGTCTGGCAGCATCGGCGGAGAAGAAAAGAGTTAACGTTTCAAGTCCTCATGACCCTTCAACAGAACTGAGTGAATATTAGGAGAGGGGTGAAATATAAGCTGGTTTAAGGTGGGGGGGTGGGGTGTTGGGGGGTGGGGTGGGGGGTGGGGGTGATGGGGTGGGGGGTGGAGATGGGTGGGCCCCAGCTATGCCTGTCTCTTTATGGGAGCTATGCCTTTCTCTTTATGGGGTATGTGGAACATTCCTCGTTCCAGTCCTACTCCGGCCCCCTTCCACAACTCTTTCTCCGGTACATCGATGATTACTTCGGTGCTGCTTCATGCTCTCGTCAGGACTTGGAAAAATGTATTAATTTTGCTTCCAATCTCCACCCCTCCATCATTTTCACATGGTCCATCTCTGACACTTCCCTTCCCTTCCTTGACCTCTCTGTCTCAATCTCTGGTGATAGGCTGTCCACCAATATCCATTACAAGCCTACCAACTCCCACAGCTACGTTGACTACAGCTCCTCACACTCCGTTTCCTGTAAGGACTTCATCCCATTCTCTCAGTTCCTTCACCTCCGTCACATCTGTTCCGATGATGCTACCCTCAAAAACAGTTCCTCTGACATGTCCTCCTTCTTCCTTAACTGAGGTTTTCCACCCACAGTCGTTGACTGGGCCCTCAACCGTGTCCAGCCCATCTCCCGTGCATCCGCCCTCACGCCTTCTCCTCCCTTCCAGAAACATGATAGGGTCCCCCCTGTCCTCACTTATCACCCCACCAGCCTCCGCATTCAAAGGATCATCCTCCACCATTTCCGCCAACTCCAGCATGATGCCACCACCAAACACATCTTCCCTTCATCCCCCTTGGCAGCATTCCATAGGGATCGTTCCCTCCGGGACACCCTGGTCCACTCCTCCATCACCCCGTACTCCTCAACCCCCACCTATGGCACCTCCCCATGCCCACGCAAAAGATGTAACACCTGCCCCTTCACTTCCTCTCTCCTCACTGTCCAAGGGCCCAAACACTCCTTTCAAGTGAAGCAGCATTTCACATGCATTTCCCCCAACTTAGTCTACTGTATTCGTTGCTCCCAATGCGGTCTCCTCTACATTGGAGAGACCAAACGTAAACTGGGCGACCGCTTTGCAGAACACCTGCGGTCTGTCCGCAAGAATGACCCAAACCTCCCTTTCGCTTGCCATTTTAACACACCACCCTGCTCTCTTGCCCACATGTCTGTCCTTGGCTTGCTGCTTTGTTCCAGTGAAGCCCAATGCAAACTGGAGGAACAGCACCTCATCTTCTGACTAGGCACTTTACAGCCTTCCAGACTGAATATTGAATTCCACAACTTTAGATCTTGAACTCCCTCCTCCATCCCCACTCCCTTTCCGTTTCTTCCCCCTTCCTTTTGTTTTTTCCAATAATTTATATAGATTTTTCTTTTCCCACCTATTTCCATTATTTTTAAATCTTTTATGCCCTGCTAGTCTTTCCACCTCACACCCACTAGAGCTGTACCTTGAGTGCCCTGCCATCCATTCTTAATTAGCACATTCATTTAGATAATATCACTACCTTCAACATCTCTGTGTTCTTTTGTTCTTTTGTCTGTGACATCTTTTGATTATCTGCTCCTATCACTGCTTGCTTGTCCCTACAACTACACCCAACACCACCCCCCCCCAACTTCTCTCCCCCCACCTTAAACCAGCTTATATTTCACCCCTCTCCTAATATTCACTCAGTTCTGTTGAAGGGTCATGAGGGCTCGAAACATCAACTCTTTTCTTCTCCGCCGATACTGCATTTGTTAAGTTTGAGTTGGCTAGTTCAGTTGATGCAAGTACCCCAGCTGTAGGCCTAGCAATGTTCCTGCAATAAGGTACTTGAAACAGACAAATTGCCAGAGCTTGCTAGTGATTGTCCATGATTTTTCCATGATTCTCATGATGGGAAGCTTCTCTGTTTTAGTGAGCCACAATAACTTGATGGGCTGGTTTCCTGGAATGCAATATTTTTGAATAATACTGATTGCCCAGGGACTCAGCTACCATCAGCAAGGAACATCACTTATGAACACAATGGGGAGAATCTTCGGCTCGGCAAGCAGGGGCGGGGCCCACTTGCTGAGGTGTAAAATGGTGCAGGGTGATGATGGGCAGGCGTCCCAACCTCACCACGTGTCATTTAGGTTTTCAGTTTGGCGGGCGCACAGCCGAGGCAGCTGCATGCCCGCCGAACTGTCAAAGGCCCATTAAAGCCATTTAACTAACAATTAAAATAATTAACTGAGCTGCCTGTTGAACCTTAAGGTTGATGGGCAGACAAAAAGCACGGGCGGCCTTCAAATTTTTCATGAAACTTCATCCACAGGCGGGATGAGGTTTCATGAATGATTTTAAATTTTCTCAAAAATTTTTATTGAAATTAATGCACGTTCCAGCTCATGTGACAGTTTCACATGAGGGGATGTCATAAGAAATTTTTTAACACTTCATTGAACTGTTAAACTAATCTCCGAGGCACCTCTGTGCCTTAGGGAGATTTCTGTGCTCTTTCGCGTGCGTTAAATGATGAGACGGCGCCAATCGGGTCCGCGCCCACCCCTGCATAACACCCCCCCACCCCCCGACGGAGGGAGAATTCTACCCAATAAGTTCTTAAGCATCAGGTACGCACTGACCACAAACTGCAGAGTCAGAGCCATCAACAACTTTAAACTGGGGGAGGCGGATCTTCAACAGTCAACTGGCAGGAAAATACCAAGCATGGGTATTGAGGCAAAGAGAAACAGGCAAAGCATGGGAAAACAGGTAGGTTAGGAGAGGCAGGTGGAATATCAGAAATTGAAGCAATAAAAGACAGGAGTCAATATCCTGAACATTGAAGTTAATGCATCCAAATTTGAATACCAGGACCATTGCATGAATTTTGATAAATTGCATGAAATTTTGGTGAAACGACACATATCATGATGCAGTAAAACATATGCCTATGTCAGATTCCCCATGTGGTGAGTTTTTTATTTTAAGAGCACCTTTGAGATTAGAAACCACAGGCACTTGTTTCTGTAGAATTCTTAACATGCCATCAAACCTAATACAACAGTTGTCTGGTTTCTTTGAAAGTTTTAATAAAAATCAGGATTCCCAGGTGAATAACAAAGGATTAGAAAGAAAATCAGAAGTAGGCTAGCCAGTAAAATTAAGAGTGGAGCAGCCTCTTGTCACTAACATGCTATTTGGAGCTGGTGGAAGCACAGTTTAAATTAATATGGGACAAGGTGTGAAGGGATTGTTTTGTAATGCTATACAAGCTTTACAAAAAGCATGAAATACTCAGCAGGTTAACCTTGAGATACAGCACCTCGTTGTATGATTAAGCACGTTAAAACCTACCAAATTCAACTTTTTCAACAATTTCAGACCATAATCATTGCCCCATTATTTTCAGATGACAGTTGTTAGTGATGATCTGCTATTCCCATTTTGCAGCTCCTCTAGGTGTTCCTTTTGTTTCTTTACCTATCCCATTACCATCTCTTTTTACTCTTTTTTTGAGCAACTAATTAAACTAAATTAACATATCGAGGGACTACCATCTCTTGTTGCCTTCTGCCATCACCCCACTTTCCCTGCCTCTATATTTGCTTAAAACCTTTACATCTATAATTTTTTCCAGTTCTGATGAAAAGTCATTGACCCAAAACATTAACTCTGTTTCTCTCCACAGATGCTGCCTGACCTGTTTATCTCTGGCATTTTCTGTTTATATTTTTTGATTTCCACCACCTGCAGCATGCTGCTTTTGTTCATACATGAAACTGGGTGTAAAGTAATTTTTCTGCAATAGAGGCATAATTATTATGGACAGTTTTGGTGCAATTATGAAAGGCAGTGTAAGACATATGAGGTTAAGTCATTGAGTTATATTTAGCAATTAATCCATTATTGATAGTCTTGAATAGGTGATGAAATGTCTATTAGGAAATTTTCAACAGAAATTATTTTTCTCCTTTGGCCAAATGGTTAAGATTCTGCCAAAACTACCCAACAATGAAGGAATAAATTTGTCGATAGAAATAATTGCTTTTCAAGAACAAGGGGAAAGCAAGATTTCTGTGCCATGGATAAGTGAGGGACATAGAAAAGGAAAGGATTAGGAAAGGAAAAGCAGACAATCTGTGCGCTTTTTACACATAAATAATGACCATTTGCCCAAGGAACTGAAGTGTGACTACCACACGTCGTGACTTGGCAAGGAGTTAATCACTACTGGCTAGGAAGGAAGGAGAGGAGAGGGAAAAAACTAGTTCAGATAAAGATAATCTGTTTAGGGATTTGTGAACAATATGCCTGCACAGTCTGCAGTGCTATGTGAATCAGTTTGTTGCGCACGTACTGTAGCAGGTCTACAAACTGGTTTGAATCAAATATGGAACTGCAATATCCGTTGATTTAGGTACTTTGTTGAATCATTGGATTCAATAAATAAAAAAAAGTTGAATTAACTCATTAATTAGATATTTGTTTGGGCTAAATATCCAATGCCGCCTTCTAGCTCCTATATCCAAATGCTGAACTCCAGGACAATCCCTACTCCTTGTTTTATATGCTATTTCTTGATGGCATTACACAGAAGCATGGAATCAACTTCCATATTTACATGAAGACACCGAGCATTCCACCTCCTCCATTAGTCCCACTCTTCAACATTGAACCCTAGGTTACTTCCCATAGTTACTTCCAGCTAAATGTTAAAAAAACTGAGGCCTGCCAGAACCTTAAGTGTCTACCAGATTTAGTTCCATCAGTCTCCCAAGCTGCCACCTAAGGCTAAACCCAGAGTTATACACCTTTTGTATAGTTCTCCACTCTAAGCTTGAACAATCTTACCCATTCTGATTCATTGCCAAGACGGTTTATTCCCTTCTACAAAAAATGACAAGCTTTAGCCTATTTCTCCTCTACTATTGCCAATATCCATTTTGATCCATGCGTTTACCACCTCAATGTTTAGCGCCTCAAGTGATCTATTGATCTAAAGGAGATAGACAAAGTAGATGTGCAGCAGATGTTTCCCCTTTTGGGGCATTCTAGAACAAGAGGCCATAGTTTTAGGCTAAGGGTGGTAGATTTAAATCAGAGATGAGGAGGAATTATTTTTCTCAAAGGGTCGTGAATCTATGTAATTCACTACCTCAGAGTGCAGTGGATGCCGGGACGCTGAATAAATTTAAGGAGGAGATAGACAGGTTTTTAATTAGTTACGGGTTGAAAGGTTATGGGGGGAGGCCGGGAAATTGGAGTTGAGGCCGAAATAAGATCAGCCATGATCGTATTGAACGGTAAGGCAGACTCAAGCGGTTGAATTGCCTACTCCTGCTCTTAGTTCTTATGTTCTTCTCTACCCCTGATAAACTAGACTATTCAAAGTGCATGGTCTTGCATACCGACTCACACAAAATGCCACACTCCAAAGCCCCCCCCCATGCCTTATTGAATTGATTTCATGTCCTCATCTTTGTCTTCAAATCACTTCATAGCTGTACTCCCCCGATCTCATTCATCTCCAATTATACATCTATTGCGCACCCTCCACCCCTCTGACATTGGTTTCCTTCTCACTCCCACCAGTCCATCATTGGTAGCTGGTTTTTTCAACCACTATCCCTCTCCTCTCAAGAATTTACATTTAAAACATCTCAGATAAACCACCTCCCTCTTGCTGTGTTTTTCCTGCCTCTCATTCCCACCCCCATCCCCATAGCTTTCTTGTTCCACTCTCCCTCCTGCTTGCTGTCTATATTTATTTTTCACCCTGTGGAGCATTAGTGAGGTTTTTTCTGTATGAGGAATGTACTATTAAGTTGTTGAATGTGAGCTCATATTTGAGTTTTATGAATAAAGATATCATGCACTGAAGGTGGTCTATGAGTTTTTGAATAAAACTATAATATGGCATGATTCCCAGAATGAAGTAAATGCCGTTGGTTCAATATAAAGCCAGTTAAAGCCAACTGGGAAAAGGGAAGCTGCAAATAGGGGCTAAGGGAGTATTAAGGATCATGTGTGACTCAAGAAATCACTGCACACATCAGTTTGAAGGAAAGGTCTTGAATAAATCTTAACCAGCTGCTTCGATTGTGGTTCTAATTTTGTTTCATGGCCTGTGATACGAAGAAACATCTGCTGAATGTGCTACACAGCACTTTTTGCAAAAACAGTACAGCTTCTGTTCTTTTTTAAGACAAGTTGCATACGGCAGTATTAGAAGACTTGCTATTTACAACAGTAAAAGCAATCGAGCAGTCTTGTTCTTTTACTGGTGTTCTGACTTAACCTCCCAGCTAATACCCCTACTGATATAGAAGGCTATGGTTACACGGAGACAATAATAGCAAATATATGGGTTCAAAGAAGTGTGTACAATCCACAAACTTCAGTTACTACAGCTTTCTCTCCCTCAGCCCCCTTCATTTTCCAATATCTCTCCTCACATTGGAGAACCTGTGCATTGTGTGAATATCTTCACTGTATGGACAGCAGTGGTTCAAGTAAAAGGTTCACTACCACTGCCACCTCGAAGGCAAATAGGGATGGGTAATAAATGCAGGCCTTGTTAATGATGTCTATATCCTGAGAATATGAAAGAAAATGTCCTGAAGTCTCCTTAAGTTCAAGTTCTTTGACCTTTGGTCACCTTCCCTAATTCTCCAGGTTGATGTTTGCTTCTCTTCCCTCTGTTGTGAAACATTTTGGGATATTTTGCTCAGTTAGAGGTGATGGATAACTTCATGTTGCTGCTGTTGTTGTTAATTAGAAAAGTTGAGCCACACTGTGACAAAGTAAGTAACATGCCCCTGCTTCAGTTATGTGAAAGCAGCTCAGAAAAGATTGTGTGAAAGTTCATCACTAATGCCAAATTTTCATTCTGAAATTTACCAACCTAAAAACAGCTGGATTCAAAAATTCAACTCAATGCGATGAAATTTGCAGATGATGCCAAACTAGGAGGGGCAGCCCCTAAATTAGAGTGAGTTGATTTGGAAGCAGAGCAGAACAGTGGCAGATGAAATTAAATACAGGCAAATGTTAAGTGCAGGACATAGGAAGAAAAATGGATGCTGTATACACTCTAAGATTGGTGTTCAGATCACTAACGATGAAGCCAAGGGAGAATTAGGAGTCTTAAAACATTTGATGCTATACCAAGCAATTCCAAACAGCAAACAACTGAAAGTTAGCCAAAACAGCTGACTTTTCTTGAAATCCTAGCTAACATTTATTCCTCAACCAACACTACCAAAGAGATTACCTATCATTTATCTCATTGCTGTTTATAGGATCTTGCTGAGCCCAGATTGGCTGCTTCATTTATCTACATTACACTTGCTTTCTCAGCTGTCAAACTCTTTGGGAAATCCTGGAGTCATGAAAAGTATTATAGAAATATACTACCTTTTTATTTCTTACCCTAAATAATACAATACAAATTAATTAAACCCAATGCACTTTGAATACTGCACTCAGTTCTGTAATAAGAGAGATTTTCAAGTAGTGGAAATAGTGCAGGAACGAGACCTCTTCCTCCTCCAGGTACCATACCCCAAAGGGCATTGGCGAGCATGGACTTCTATTGGATTGGTCCTGCAAGAAAGAGTCACAAGGGTAAAATACGTGTACTGGAGCACAACAAACTTTATTTTTCAGCCTGGAGAGGTGACACCTAACAGGTGATGTGGCAAAGTTTTTTTTTATTCGTTTGTGGAGTTTGGGCATCGCTAGGAAGGCCAACATATATTGTCCATTCCAAATTACCCTTGAGAATGTGGTGAGCCACCTCCTTGAACCACTGCGGACGAAGGTATTTCCATAATGCTGTTATGTAGGAAGCTCCAGGATTTTGACCCAGTGATGAAGAAGGAACAGCAATAAGTTACCAAGTCAGGATGATGTGTGCCTTGGAAGGGAGCTTATAGATGGTGCCGTTCCCATTAGTCTGCTTCCCTTGTCCTCTAGGCAGTACAGGTTGCAAGAAGCCTTGGCAAGTTGCTGTAGTGCATCATCTAGATGGTGCACACTGCTGCCAATATGTGTCAGTGGTGGAGGACATGGATGCTCAAGGTGTTGGATAGAGTGTGAACAAAGTGGGCTGCTTTGTCAATTATGGACTGAATCTTTGGCTCGGCGAGTAGGGGCAGAGCCTGCTCGCCAAGGCATAAAAGGAAGCAAGGTGACATCAGGCTTGTGTCCTGACGTCACTGCGTGTCATTTAGATTTTTAGTTTGGCGGGCGCACGTTCAAGTCGGCTGTGCACCCACTGAACTGTCAAAAGCCTGTTGAGGCCATTAATTAACTAATTAAGCCTATTGAGAAAGCTGCCCATCCAACCTTAAGGTTGGTGGGCAGGCAAAGAACCCAGGTGGCCTTTGCATTTTTCATGGAACCTCAACCATGGGCAGGATGAGGTTTCATGGAGGGTTTATAAATTAAATAAATTTTTTCATTAAAGTTCATTGACATGTCCCAGCTCATGTGACGATGTCACATGAGGGGCCATGTCTTAAAATTTTTTTTTCTTCATTAAAATTTTTGGAACTTAAACTAATCTCCCTGAGGCAGCTCTGTGCCTCAGGGAGATTTCTGCGCTCTTTCTCGCACATGCGCGAAAGAGCACAGGCCCCGGCTCAGGGAACCCCACCCGTACAGGGAGTGCTCATTGCTTCTGAGCGTGTGTCACGCTGAGTGGGCCTTAATTGGTCTGCCCATGTAAAATGGCGGCACGGACCCAATCGGGGGCGCCACTCGGGTCTGCGCCCACCTGCACCTGCCCCCACACAACCACCCCTAACAGGGAGAAAATTCTACCCTATGGTTCAGTTAGTAGCAGTCTCACCTCTGGATCAGAAGGTTGTAAGTTTAAGTGGCACTCCAGGATTGGAGCAGAAAAATCAATATTAACACTCCAGTGCAGTGCTGAGGAAATTCTGCACTGATGGAGATGGATCAGAAGAAATTTTAAACTGAGGCCCCGTCTGCCCTCTTAGGTGGACATGAAAGATCCCTTGGCATTATTTTGATGAGAAACAGAGGAGTTTTCCAGGTGTGCTGGTCAATATTTATCCCTCAATCAACACCACAAAAAATAAATTATCAGGTTATTATCATGTTACTATTTGTAGGACCTTCCTGTGTGAAAATTGGCTGTCGGGTTTACTAATTACAACACTGACCACACATCAAAAGTCCTTCACTGGCTGTAAAGCAATTAAAGACATCCTGGGGTCATGAAAGACATTACACAAACGCAAGTGTCCACCGCAACCTCAACTCCTTTCCTTCCGTTTGTCCGTCCAGTTTCTTGAGTATTGTTACAGCTGCACTCTTTCAAGTAAGTGGAGTGTATTGCATCACATTACTGACTTGCATCTTGTAGAGGCTTTGGCAAATCAGCAGGTAAGTCACTCGCCGCAGAATAATCAGCCTCTGACCTGGTCTTGTAACCACAGTAATTATATGGTTCGTCCAGTTGAGTTTCTAGTCAATGGTGAACCCACCACTCCCCAGAATGTTGTTGATAGAAAGTCAGTGATAGTAATCTTGTTTAATGTCAAAGGCAGATGATTGATTCTCTCTTGTGGGTGATGGTCATTGCCTAGCACTTGTGTGGTGGGAATGTTACTTATCACTTATCAGCCCAAACCTGAAATATTATCCTGGTCTTGCTGCCTGCAGGCATGGACTGCTGCAGTACCTGGGGAGTTGCAAATGAAACTGAAAACTATGCAATCAGCAGCAAAAAATCTCCATTTCTGATTTCATGTTGGAGGGATGGTCACTGACGAAACTGCTGCATGTAGCTCGGCCTCAGACACTACTCTGAGGAGCTCTAGCAGGGATGTCCAGGGGCTGAGATGATTGATCACCAATCACCACTGCCATCTTCCTTTGTGCTAGGTATGACTCCAGTCAGTATTTATAATTGTTCAGGATACAGAAAAAGTTAACCCAGAATATTACTTTAAATTAAATTGTGAACTATAAGGTACCATTTCAAAAAGGAGCAGGGCATCAGGAAATTCTTCACAAACAGCGGATGATCAACAAGTGAAGCAACATTTCAGATAGGGTAGTTGAGTTAAAAACATTGGAATCATTTAATATGCAATTTGTTACAATAGTCAAAGGGTCATTAGGATCCCTCAGGATTGGCTGAAATCCAGAATTACCTTGAAATCCTGTGATGATACTTTCAATCTCGTATGTTGTGGGGTATTTCCTACTTAGTAACCGAGTAATTCCAGTGCCTATGACAAGCAAAGAAAGATCTTGAACTTATAACAGTGCCTTTCACAACCTCCAAAGTGCTTTACAGCCAGCGTTGTAATGTAGGAAACACGGCGACCAATTTGCACGCAGCAAGGTCTCACAGGCCACAGTGAGGTAATGACCAGATCAATTGTTTTATTGTTGGTTCAGGGATAATTATAGGCTAGGACACCAAGGAGAACTGCTCTTCTATGAAATAGTCCCGTGTCATTTATATACGTGTGGGAGGGCAGATTGATTCTCATACAGTTTAAAATCTATTCAAAAGACAGTGTAGGATTCCCTCAGTGCCACACTGAAGTTTCAGCTTGAGTATCGTGCTCAACTTTTTGGAAGGCGGCTTGAACCCATTATTATCTGACTCAGAGGCAAGAGTGCTGAGATACATCTAACACCTTTGTAAAGCAGAGAATATAGAAAATGAGATGACATATAGAGAAATAGAGACAGGAACTAGGAGACCCAATGATACTTGTTCTTAATCTCTGAATTTTATATTTAATCTTTAAACAATGTCAGATGATAACCTCAAAAGGTACTTTATTTTGGACTGCGGGGTACAGAAACTAGGGGCAATACAGAGGAACCATTCAAGCCCTGCCTGGAACTGGAGATATTTTTCTTCTGAAGCATTAAATATAACCTTTTTATTCTTCATGTTTTTGAAATAACAAAACCGCAATCACCAGGGAATATTTAAATTGTAAGTGATAGTTCCAATACTTTACAGGCTGCCAATTTTCCAGAGTTAGATGTAAAAATATTTGGAAAAGCATGACATTGCATAGTTTAAGAGGGACACGAAAGGGTCCAGCATGTATAGCATTGTGTTGGGGTTTGATGTACAACTTCAAATGCAATTGTAAAATGCCATCATTAACCTGGTGCAGGGTGTACAAGGGTATAGAAAAGCAACTATAGAATTTGTACTTGGGGTGTTTGTTGGCAAAAAGAGTATGTCAGAGAATGATACCCTAGGTGCAATTTTATGGATGGGTTTGATTTAACAAAAGATGTGTTGTTTGGTCTCTTAGTTGGGTTTAAAACAGATGTTATTTCAAAGGGATTGTTTGTCAACCACACGGTGAAATGAGCTTTATAGTGAAATGAATGCTGCTTTGAGATTGGTGTATGCACAGTTAATATGGTAGTACAAAATACTGTGAGATGTTTACATTATTACATTTCATTCGATGTTAAAAAAGTTAAAAAGAGGGTAAGATATTGAGGAATGGTAAAGTGAGATTTTTTTAAATAAATAAATGTTAGCCTGGAAATGACTGTGATATTAGTATTAATACTGTTTGCTTCTTTATTTTTGAGAGAAGCATAATTTTGGCCAGAACTTTTCCTGCGTCGGGTGGGCTCAGCAGGAGCGCACGTGAAGCCAACCACCGCCAGCAATTGGTTCCGCACCGCCTTTTTACGCGGACGGGCCAATTAAGGCCTGCCCAGCGTAAGACACAAGCGGTAGCGCTCACATTACCTGTGCAGGCGAGGGGAGGAGGGAGAGTCGGGGCCATGCTCTTTCGTGCATGCACGCGAAAGAATGCTTCAATCTCCCTGAGGCAGCTCTGTGCCTCAGGGAGATTGAAGCGCTTTTAAAAAACAAATAAATGTAATAAACATTTACTGAAACATGTCCCCTCATGTGACTCTGTCACATGAGATGGAGCATGTTTTAATTTTTCTGAAAAGCTTTTTATTTCATTCGTAAAAGCTTTAGGAAACCTCATCCCGCTCGTGGATGACGTTTCCTAAAAAACGTAAAGGCTGCTTGGCCTTTCAGCCTGCCAGCCAACCGTAAGGTAAACTTGAAATTAATTACCTTGTTAATGGCCTTAGTAGGCCTTTCAATTATCAGTGGGTGTGCAGCCGATTCTGGCGAAACATCACGAGACAGCACAATGACGTCGGGATGCACACCCGACGTCATCCTGCGTCATCTTACACGTGGCGTGTCGGGCCCACCCCACACTCTGACTGAAAATCCTGGCCTTTAAAGCAAATTAACTGGCCATTCTGCATGTCCAAGCTTGTTATGCACAAAATGGCTGCTGTGTTTGACTGCATAACGATTACTGCATTTCAAATTAATGAATTGTATGAGAGTGCTTTTAGATATTTTAGAGAGAAATTGTAAGGCGATAAATGCCAGCCTTTTTTTCTTCTTTGGTAGAAATTATGGTTTGCTTGGTTTCTGTTTCATGCTTCAGTCTTTGATGATGTATATAGCCTGTGATGTGATATGTCTTTAGTCCATGAAACAAAGCCCCCATTTGGTCCTGTGAGCAGTCATAAAGGCTGCGATAAAATCTCCTGAAAAGCTTCAATGGATTGATAAGTAATTTCTGCACATGGACAGCTCACTTGAGAGGGGATTATAGGGGTGGGGGTTGTGGGGAGTGTCTATATGGGCAGGAGTGGGCTGTTAGAGTCAAGTCGCATACTGAATTCCTATCTTGAATTATGATGCATTGTAGTTGTACCTGTACAAATGGAGCTAAATATTGAATCATCCATCCATCGTTATCATCTGTGCTCGCTGTCTGAAGACAGGTCCTCAGCTCATCATAGTCTTTCCACATCTCTCTATCCTGTGCCAATCTTTTCATTTGCCAATAACTTCCTTCAACTTTCAAGCTTCCAACATTAATATCTCCTCCTTCCTCTTTTTCCTTGAAATCTTCCCTCCATGACGTCTCTTACAAGTCTGTTTCCTTTTAAAATGTGTCCTATTCAGTCTCTCTGACTTTTCCTAATTATGTTCAACAAATTTCTTTGTTCATTCACTCTTCATAGTATTTCATCATTTGTTACTTTTTCAGTCCAGCATATCCTTTCAATTCTTCTCCAAACCCACTTTTCAAGTCTACTTAGCAAGTTGGTCTCCAGCTTCTCTAAGGTCCACGTCTCACTTCTCTACAAACCAACACTCTAAATCAAGCTCTGTACAAGTCACTTTTTGAGCTATTTATTCAGCTTTCCGATTAGCAACTGTCTCTTTTTACCAAATATAGCCTTTTCCATTGCTATTCTTAATCTTATTTCTTTGTCACATCTGCTATCTGCCAGCTTTATGCTTCCTTGTATTCTTGCACCTGATCTAGGTCTCTTCCCTCTATGAATATATTCACATTTCTTGGTGATTTTGAGATATGCATCCCTTTGGTTTTGTCAAAGTTTACTTTCATTCCAGAGTTCATGCCTGGCATTACCATTTTTTAGGTTTTATAGCAATGCAGCTTATGTTCCACATGAGCCTTCTCCCACCCCATTTCTTCTCACCCCAACAACATATCCTAGTATTCTACTTCTCCTTCATGGACAAAATTTTATGTTACGCAGAGGTTCCCGTGACCCTGTAACACTCCCTCCATGGCAGAAATGTCGGAGGCAAGCCCTGCCTTGATATTAGCAGGTTGCCCCACAGTCATTTAAAGCTCAGAGTAATGTTAGTTGGCTCAAGCGAGACTACTACCCCCATCTGGGGAGGAGATCCCACCTCTGAGAGCAGTCAGTCAATCAAGTGGCCGGCAGATCTCTGGTCCCAGCAGTAGCCCTAGAGCGATGGCCACTGCTGAAACTGCATCCAATCCTCAATGCGGGTCTTTGCTGGAGCAAGATGGGGAGGTAAATTTGGAGGGGCAGGGGGTTGGTGCAGTTTGGCTGGGCCAGGTTAAGAGGCCCCAGCAAGATGTTTTCGAGGCTGTTTCTTGGAGCAGTATGTAGTGGAACCAACTAAGAATAAAGCTATCTTTGATCTAGTATTGCGTAATGAAGCAAGGTTAATTAGTAATGTCATAGTAAAAGATCCACTGGGAAATAGTGATCATAATACCATTCAACTCCTTGCTAAGTTTGAAAGTGACATATTCCAATCACAAACAAAATTCTTAAACTTCAAAGCCATTTACACGGGTATGAGGGGAGAGATGGCTAAGGTTTATTAGGTAAATAAACTAAAAGTTTGGAGGTGAATGAACAGTGGGAGACATTTAAAAGAAACAATTCAAAATGTTCAACAAAATACATTCCATTGAAGAACAAAAACTTAGCGAACAGGGACCATCCACAGCTTACTCAGGAAATTAAGGATAGTAATAGATTAAAAGAAGAGGCTTATAATCTTGCAAAAAGCAATAACAAGTCTGAGGATTGGGAGTGTTTTAGAAATCAGCAAAGGGTCACCAAAAAGTTGAGAAAAAGGAAGAAATATAATGAGAGTAAATTAGCCAGAAATATAAAAACGGATTGTAGCAGCTTTTATAAGTATATAAAAAGGAAGAGGATAGCTGAAGAGAGCAACTCCAATAAACGTTGATCCATTAGAAGCAGAGACAGGAGAAATTATCATGAGGAACAAGGAAGTAGCAGAGGCTTGAACAAGTATTTTGTGTCTGTCTTCACAGTAGAAGACACAAGTTCCATACCATATATAAATGATAACCTAGGGGCTAAAAAGAGTGAGTAAAATTAGGGAAATTAATGCCAGCAGAAATGAAGTATTGGAGAAATTTAATGGACTAAAATCTGACAAATCCCAAGGCCTGATGACCTACAACCTAGAGTTCTAAAAGAGATAGCTGCAAAGATAGTGGGTGCTAGCTATGATTTTCCAAAATTCCTTAGATGCAGGAATGGTCCCACTAGATTGGAAGTTGACCAATGTTACACCACTCTTCAAGAAAGGAGGGAGAGAAAAAGCAGTGAACTACAGGCCAATTAGCCCAACATAAGTTGTTGGGAAAATGCTGGAATCTATTATTAAGGAAGTCTTAACATTGCTTTTAGAATAAGTCCACATGGTTTTACTAAAGGGAAATCCTGTTTGACAAATTCATTAGAGTTTTTTGAGAATGTAATTAGTAGGGTAGATAAAGGGGAACCAGCCGGTGTAGTATACCTGGATTTCAAAAAGGCATTCATTAAGGTCCAGTACAAAAGGTTAAAAAGGCAAAATAAGGGCTCATGGAGTTGGGGGTAATATATTAGCATGGAAAAGGATTGGTTAACAGGTAGAAAACAGAGTGAGCAGAAACGGCTTTTTCAAGTTTGCAGGCAGTGAATAGTGAAGTGGCACAACGATCAGTGCTGGGGCCTCAGGTATTTACAATCTCATATTAATGACTTAGATGAAGAGACAGAAAGTCATGTATCTAAGTTTGCTGATGATACCAAACTAGGTGGAAAGGTAAGCTGTGTGTGTGTGGCGGGGGCACAGAGAGGCTACACTGAAATATGCACAGGTCAGGTGAGTAGGCAACAAGATGGAAAATGGAGTATAAAATAGGGAAATGTGAAGTTATTCACTTTGGTTGCAAGAATGAAAAAGCAGAATATTTTTTAAAAGGTGAGAAACTTGTAAGTGTCGATGTTCAAAAGAACACAGAAAGTTAGCATGCAGGTACAGCAAGCAATTAGGAAGGCAAGTGCATATTGGGCCTTTATGGCAAGGGGATTGGAGTACAGAATAAAGAAATTCTGCTACAGTTGTACAGGATTTTGGTGAGACTGCATCTGGAGCACTGTCTGCAGTTTTCGTGTCCACATTTAACAAAGGATATATTTGCATTCGAGACAATACAATAAAGATGCACTAAATTGGTCCCTGGGATGAGGGGGTTGTCCTATGATGAGATTGGGTATATATTCTCTGGACTTTAGAAGAATGAGAGGCAATCTCATCGAAACCTACAAAATTTTGAAGGGGTTTGATAGGGTGGATACCGAGAGATTATTTCCATGGGTCAGGAATCTAAAACATGGGGGCACATGGGGAGGCAGTGGCACAGTGCTAATGTCACAGGAACAGTAATCCAGAGGCCCAGGCTAATGCTCTAGGGATAAGGGTTCGAATACCCCTACAGCAGCTGGTGGAATTTAAATTCAATTCATAAATATGGAATTAAAAAGCTAGCCTTAGTAATAGTGGTCATGAAAGCATTGTCGAATGTTGTAAAAACCATTTGGTTCACTAATGCTCTTTAAGGGTGGAAATCAGCTCTCTGGTTGACATGCAACTCCAGACCCACAGCAATACTCTTAAATGCCCTATGAAATGTCCTAGCAAGCCACTCAGTTGTATCAAACTGGTATGAAGTCTACAAAAAGGAAAGAAACCAATCGATCACCTGGCCTCAACCTAGGGACTAGAAACGACAATGGCAAACCCAGCCCTGTCAATCCTGCAAAGTTCTCCTTACTAACATCTGGGGGCTTCTGCCAAAATTGGGACAGCTGTCTCACAGACTAGTCAAGCAACAGACATAGCCATACTCAAGGAATCATACCTTACAATGTCCCAGACACCACCATCACCGTCCCTGTCCCACCAGCAGGACAGACCCACTTGAGGTAGTGACAGTGGCATACAGTTGGGAGGGCGTTGCCCTGGGAATTCTCAACATTGACTCCGGACCCCATGAAGTCTCATGGCATCAGGTCAAACATGGGCAAGGAAACCTCCTGCTATTTATCACCTACCGCCCCCACCTCAGCTGATGAATCAGTGCTCCTCCATGTTGAACACCACTTGGAGAAAGCACTGAGGGTGGCTAGGACACAGAATGTACTCTGGGTGGGAGACTTCAATGTCCATCACCAAGAGTGACTCGGTAGCACAACTACTGACCGAGCTGGTCGTGTCCTAAAGGGCATAGCTGCTAGACTGGGTCTGTGGCAGGTGGTAAGGGAACGAACAAGAAGGGAAAACCTACTTGACCTCATCCTCACCAATCTGTTGAAGGTGCATCTGTCCATGACCGTATAGATGGAGTGGCCACCGCACAGTCCTTGTGAAGACAATGTCCTGTCTTTACACTGATGATACCCTCCATCATGTTGTGTGGCACTGCCACTGTGCTTAATGGGATAGATTTTGAACAGATCTAGCAACTCAAAACTGGAAGTCGTGAGGAGTTGTGGACCATCAGCAGCAGCAGCAGATTTGTATACAACCACAATTTGCAACCTCATGGTCTGGCATACCTCCTGCTCTACTATTACCATCAAACCAGTGAATCAACACTGGTTCAATGAAGAGTGCAGGAGGACATGCCAGGAACAGCACCAAGCATATCTAAAAATGAGGTGTCAACCTGTTAAAGCTTTAACAGGGCTACTTGCATGCCAAACAGCGAAGGCAGTATGCAATAGTCAGAGTTAAGGAATCCCACACCAATGGATCAGCTGTAAGCTCTGGGGCAGAATTTTACGTTCCGTGGGCGGGCGCGCACCCAACCCGAACAGGCAAAAAATCGCATGAGATTACATCGGGCGAGAGTCCTGACGTCATCGCACACTCGCACGATATTTCGCTTGATGAGTGCGCACGGCAGTCGGAAGCACGCCCACCGACGATTAAGCAGCAATTAAGCCCACTGACAGCGCAATTGTCAATGATTTTTCATGGCCTGTCCAACCTTACAGTTGGCGGATGGGCCAAATGGCCAGGCAGCCTTCACATTTTTGATGAGACCTCATCAAAGGGCGGGATGAAATCTCCGTTCAGAAATAAAATAAAAAGAAATACCTGGGGAGAGCATTTTTATGAGGTATGCTTTCAGGTGCTTGATTGTGCTGCATGAACATTTTTTGCAGCTTTTTTGTGCTTTATTTTATTATTTGCAGGTCTACAGATCCCTGAGGCAGCTGTCCGCCTTCAGGGAGCTCAGTAGAAGCGCTCCCCCGCGCCTGTGGTAATGTCATTGCCCATCATCTTTCCGCCCCCACCCTGGCAGCACTGAACTATTCAGCGCAAGTTTCACAATGGCTGCCCATTAATTGGCCAGCCAATGTGAAATCGTGTTTAGGGGCCAATGGCACGCACCCAATGAGGGAAAAATTCAGGTCCTGCTACATCCAGTTGTGCCACATCCAGTCGTGAATAATGATGGACAATTAAACAACTAACAGGAGGAGAAGGCTCCATAAATGTCCCCATCATCAATGATGGGGGAGCCCAACATATCAGTGCAAAAGACCAGGCTGAAGCCTTTGCCAACAATCCTCAGCCAGAAGTACCAACTGGATGATCCATCTCAGCCACCTCCTGAGTTCCAAAGCATCACAGGTGCCAGCTTTCAGTCAATTAAATTCACTCCATGTGATATCAAGAAACGGCTGAAGGCACTGGATGCTGCAAATGCTATGGGGCCTGACAACATTCCAGCAATAGTACTGAAGACTTGTGCTCCAGAACTAGATGTGCCCTTAGCCAAGATGTTCCAGTACAGCTACAACACTGGTATCTATCCAGCAATGTAGAAAACTGCCAAGGTATGTCCGGTTCACAAAAAGCAGGACAAATCCAATTCGGCCAATTACTGTCCCATCAGTCTACTCTTGATCATCAGTAAAGTGACGGAAGGGGTCATCGACAATGCTATCAAGTGGCACTTATTCAGCAATAACCTGCTCGCTGATGCTCAGTTTACATTCTGTCAGGGCCACTCCTGACCTAATTACAGTCTTGATCCAAACATGGACAAAAGAGCTGAACTGAAGAGGTGAGGTGAGACGTCAAGGCAGCATTTGACTGAGTGTGGCATCAAGGAGTCTGAGCAAAACTGGAGTCAATGAGAGTCAGAGGGAAAACTCTCTGCTGGTTGGAGTCACACCTAACACAAAGGAAGATGGTTGTGGTTGTTGAAGGTCAATCACCTCAGTCTCAGGACATTGCTGCAGGAGTTTCTCAGGGTCCTAGATCAAACCATCTTCAGCTGCTTCATCAATGACCTTCCTTCCATCACTGGGTGTGAAGTGGGATGTTCACTGATGATTGCACAATGTTCAGCACCATTCATGATGCCTCAGATACTGTTACAGTTCATGACCAAATGCAGCAACACCTGGACAACACTTGAGCTTTGGCTGATAAGTGGCAGGTAACATTTGTGGCACACAAGTGCCAGGCAACAACCATCTCCAACAGGAGAGAATCCATCTTCCCTTGAACATTCAATGACATTCCCATTGCTAAATCCCCCAGTATCAAGATCCTGGGGTTACCATTGACCAGAAATTGAACTGGACCAGCCATATAAACACTGTGGCTACATGACCAGGTCAGAGGCTGGGAATTCTGCAGAGAGTAACTTACCTCCTGACTCCCTTAAGTTTGTCCACCATCTAAAAGGCACAAGTCAGGAGAGTGATGGAATAATCTCCACTTGCTTGACACCATCCGGAACAAAGCATCCCACTTGATTGGCACCCCAACCACCACCTTAAACATTCACTCCCTCCACCACTGATGCACAGTAGCTGCAGTGTGCACCATCTACAAGATGCATTGCAGCAAGTCACCAAAGCTCCTTCAATGGCACCTTCCAAACCCACGAACTCTGCCACCTAGAACAACAAGGGAGCAGATCCATGGGAATGCCAACACCTGCAAGTTCCCCTCCAAGTCACTCCATCCTGACTTGGAACTATATCGCCATTCCTTCACAGTTGGTGGGTCTAAATCCTGGAACTCCTTTCCTAACAGCACTGTGGGTGTCCCGACAGTACACAGACTGCAGCAGTTTAAAAAGGCAGCTTGCCACCACCTTCTTACGGGCAATAGAAAAAAAATGCTGGCCTAGCCAACAACGCCCATGTCCTGTGAAAGAATAAAAAAAGGTCTCTGGGTAAGGGGTCGCTTATTTAGGACTACGAGAAGGAGAAATTTCTTCACTCAAAGGGTTGTGAATCTTTGGAATTCTCTACTTCTGTGGGTTGTGGATGCTCCATCATTGAATACATTTCAGGCTGGAAAAGTCAGATTTTTGGCCCCTCAGGTGAATTAAGGGCTATGAGAAGTGTGCGGGAAAATGGAGCTGAAGCCTAAGTTCAGCTATGACGATATTCAGAGGTGGAGCAGGCTCAATGGGCCATGTGGTCTACTTCTGCTCTTATTTCTTAAATTCTTATGTTCTCTTGCATAGCACTGCCAAAGGCACAAAGAACTGCGCTGCATCGTTTTATGAAAAGGAAAACTGCATTTAGTTATAGAGCTAATGCCTCTCAATGTGCAAAGTGTTCATAGATTCAGAGTGATACAGCAAAAATGGAGGCCACTCAGCCCATCATACTGTTGCTGGGATTTGGTAAGGCTAAACAATTAATCCTTTCCCATGCTCTTCTCCCATAGCTGATCATTCTGCTACTGGAAACAGTTAACTCATTTATGTGATCAAAACCACTCATGATTTTGAATGTCTCTGTCAAATCTCCTCAAAGTATTCTGCTCTAAGGAGCACAAGTTCTCCCCACCTTCTACAGGTAACTGAAGTCTCTCGTCCATGACACCATTCTAGCAAATCTCTTCTGCACCTTTTCTGAACACTGATATCCTTCCTAAAGAGAGGTTTCATCTGCCATTTGTCTATCCATTTCACCATTCTATGGCCTGCAAAAGTCTATTATTATTCTCCTTATTATTTACTGATGATTGGCATCCTTCCATCTGTGAGAGATAATGGGAATGCAGCCTCAGAACTTTGGTGAGGTCAGATGAAGTCATCTGCTGTGCTTCTTTTGATGGCTGAACAAGCAGATTCTGGAAAGGGCAAACCTACCACAAATGCGGCACATGAAGTTGTTCTTTGCCAGTGGCGCAGGATGATGTTTACTGACACCTTGTTTGCAGGGCTAATGTCTGTTTTGGAGCTTCTGAAATCAGATGTTGTCAAGGTGGTGAACTCCTGCCCACAGCTGGTGTCGCCGATCACATTGATCATCAGCTAGAGTTTTCCACTTGCCGTGATTGATGAAGCCTTTCATGTCTCTTTTAACATTCTTAAGTGTGGGCTTTGGGCATCCTACTAGTCTCTTGGCATGGGATAACTTAATTTAATCTTTTATGGGATGTGGACATTGTAGACAAGGCAGGGCTACTTCTCTGTATAGCATATCCTTGTAATGTGCAGTGCATTCCAATGCGTGTGCTGAGCTATTCATCAAGAAACAGATTGCCTGTCACCGTAGATCCAAGGTAAAAGAATTTGCTGACTGTTTCCAGTGGTGTGTTGTTGAGTCTGATCACAGGTCAAAACAGAACACCCTGTCTCGTAACTACAATAGTACTATATTTCCATGTTTCATATCATCTATGAACTGGAATTATGTCCTTAATACCCAAGTCTAGGTCATTAATATATTGTCATGTTCCTAAAACATGAAATATATCACAAACTGTTTAAATCAAACCTTATTTTGTTGCTTATTTAGAAAATGGACTTTGCTGAACCAAAAGATGGCTACTGCAGGTCACATGATTCACAAGTTGGCTATAGTTTATGGAAATTTCTGGAAACGGTTACAGGACAAAAGCTTAACCCTCATCCTGCGGAATCTCACACTTCTCCTTGTGAGGACACATTACAATTGATGAAACCAGGGACCAGCAGACAATCTGTCTCCCTGGTTTGGTCCTATAACAAAAGGAGAGCTATCAAAATTCATTATACTTGCAAATGCACTAAGACACCAGAGACATACAACAGCTTGTTAGCCTACAACTTGACTCATTAATAGGCAACATCATATAACCAAAACTTCTAGCCTTTGGAAAGTTTTAATATTACATTTCTAGTTTCACAACTCAGTCTACTGTTTAATCTTCAGCCTGCAAACACCACAACAGGACTCCAGGCTAATTAACAGCCTGCATTAAGTCTAATCCTCCTCAAAGCCTGTTTCTCTGGAAGATTCCTGCTATCGCCGGCTGAACAGTCCAAATCTCTGTATATGAACCTCATCTCGCTGTATCACCATCAACTTTAAAGGAATTCTGCAACTTCCGCTTCAATTAGCTGAGCCTGCCTGAAATATAAGTCCTCCGTCAAGGAATCCTCACTGACTTTCTGGGCCTCCGGCAATCATGTGAACTGATATCGAGATCTGTGGTTCTTTTTCTTTTCAGTTCTTCATAGTTATAAAAACTGCTCTTTCCCATCTTCCTATTGTGTACTTGTGTGTGTGTATGAAGTTACGACCATCACTTTAGTTTGAATGTATGAATAAACCATACTTTTGATTTAACCCTAAATAGAGTTTGCTGCAAGTCACTATCAAAATTGATTTCACAAACAAGTTTTGGGGAAACACACCACAGCCTATTTCAAAAATTGCAACAAATGGCAAGTAAATAAAGGGAGTATCAGGCTTGCTCCCTTCCTCCACCTGCAACGATTTTTATGAAACAAACAGCGGCCCTAATACTAACTCCTGGGGAACACCACTGTTTACTGTTCACTGTTGCTCTTTGTTTTCTAATTCTTAGTCAATTTTGTATCCATTCTTATTGTCCATAGTTAACAGCAATTTGTAATTGTGATGCTTTGGTTACATCCACTAGAGATTAATTGCATTGCCATGTGCAATGTTGTTAAGTACCGTAATCCAGTGTTTAACTCCATTCTTTTTTTTTGGCATGAAGAAACAGAAAATGCCAGAAAGCTACAACAGGTCAACTAGCTTCTGAAAAATAGGGCAGCAGAGATCTGATAAGGAGTCGCTACCACCCAATTGGGTAGAATGTCTTCCTCCATCAGTTCTCTCCTCTTTCATATTTTCAGCAATTTTTGGTTTAATCTGAACATATGTAAATGATCCTTTTTAGTTTTGCCGCTGTCTATTTCTTAACTTTCAACTGGAAGCAGATTTATTCAGGTTGCAAATGTAACACCAACTGAATCTCTATAAACACTTCATTTTGCTCATTCACAATGCTCTCAGTGTTTAGCTGTTGGAATCTCAGAAAAGGATTAGTAATTGCTGCTCAAATCGAAACTGGAGGAAGGAAAAATAAACAGGCTATTGTTAGCTATTAAACAAGTTTCAATTGGTAAGTCATCAGGAATCGAAAAAAAGGCTTGTTTAGGAGAACTTGGTTTTAAATGTAAATCCTAAGAGGCTCTTCAGAAGCTCTCTGTACTGACTCCACTTTTTCCATTGTACAACTGTTGCATTGTTAGAAATGATGATTAACTCATTTAAAACTTCCTAATGGAATAAGATCCTGTTATTCTACAAGAAAAAGCACACGTGTACAGTTCTATTTTATGGACACAGGCAATTATCTCTTTGGGACTGATTAACACCGAGTCAGAGAAACATTCAGTTCTCAAAAGGAAGTAGAGCATGTTGAGTTCATAATGACCTCCCACTCAGCAAAGTTTCGGTTAGTCTTAATGTAGGTTAAACTTAGAGTCATTATCATGAATTTGTTCAGAAATACTTGGAGAACCACTTAGCGGGTGATAACATCTGCACTGCACAATGCTGACTGAGCAGATATGGTAAACATCTGTGGTATCCCAGCATTATTGAGAATATGCAAAGACCCTCTGGTCTATTCAGCCTGTACCACTCTATAGTGGTGACCATTTCAAACCTTTTGAAAAGAAACAAAGATTCAACAACAAATTGCATTTATTTATCTAGTAAAAACATCCCAAATCAGTTCACAGAGATATAATCAGACTAAAATGGGCACTGAGATTTTACGATGGCTGACCAAAAAGTTAGATCAGGTTTTTTTAGCTACTGTGTGTTTTGAGGAAGTTATGAAAGGATGAAGGGAGAGATGCAGAGATTGAGAGATTTAGAAAGGTGCTAACAAGCAGGGGACAGCGGCAGCGGAAAGTTCTGACACTACCGGTAGGGAAAGAGGATGGGGTTGGGGTGGGAGGGGTTGGGGACTGTGGTGGTGGTCGATTGGACAGAAAAGGAAAAGTGCCTTTAAGTCAGGATAATTCTCATTTTATGGATAAGTCTCACTTGCAGGCCAGCTTGCTGAGAGAAGGCCACATTTGCGAGGCTAGCCATGGATAGACTTATGTAACTCGCATTAGATTAGGTCAGACTGGTTGAAGAAGAATTTTGATGGATGGATGGATGGCTGAGGAGCATTACATGCCTGTTTTCTCTTGGTCTCACAGTCTCTAATGTGCTTCAGTAATATGAGTTACAAAAAGAAACCTCACAATAATTAAAATAAACATTACATAAACTGTGTCTCAATCAACTGTTAGCTTTGGGTTCATCTGGCTTTGGTGTGCACAAAAATAGTTGTGGAACATTGCAAACCCATGACCTCTGGTTCTAGAGCTTAATGCGGAAATGGATTAGCAGTAAGTTCTGATACGTGGGTGAACATGGCAAGCTTGAGAGGGCTTGATGTTCCTTGTGGTCAGAGTCGGATAGCTTTTACTTCCTGTATCATACCACTACAAGCAAGATTTTACAAAGATCACAATGCACCTCAACTACATCAGCAGATCCATTTTTAAGATGAGTGTCAGGTTGTCAAATGTCATATTCTACTGTTTCATTGATCCTATCCCTTATACACCTGCATAAAACTCAAGCAGACAACAAAGAAGATTTTTACAGCTTGATATATCTTTTCTTTGCATCTGGAAAAAAGAGGAATCTTGTGTAAAAAAAAACTAGTAACACTGCCTTTCCTGACAAATGAACACACTCACACAGTGTTTACCAAACCATACCGATATAGACTGAATAAATCTCCTGCATAATACAGATATCAGAAATGGTACTCAATTTAGCTCAAGATTTCAGTCAGGAAGTGTTACACAGTTTGTGCAATTTCAATACTTTGCAGTTGAAAAATACAGAAAGAACACAATTAAGTATAGAATACTGAAAGATATATCTATTTTTGAAATGTCATCTACATGCTGCCCCTTGGCAACATCATCAGAATGCACAGCATCAGTTTTCATATGTGCGCTGATACAATCCAGCTCTACCTCAACCTCTCCTTATTCGATTCATGCATTGTTGCTAAACTATCAGATTGCTTATCCAATGTCCAGTGCTGGAGGAGCAGTAATTTTCTGCAATTAAATATTGGAAGAACTGAAGCCATTGTTTTCGGTCCATGCTCCAAATTCCATTCCCTAGCTACCAATTCCATCCCTCTCCCTGGCAACAGTCTAAGCTAAACCAGTCTGTTCATAACCTTGATGTAGTGTTTGATCTCAAGATGAGCTTCTGATCTCATATTATGCCATCACTAAGGCCGTCTATTTTCATCCCTGTAACATTGCCTGACTGTCTCAGCTCATCTACAGCTCATTCAAGCATTGATTGATTACCTCCAGGCTCGACTGTTCCAATGCACCCCTGGCTGGTCTCTGACATCTTACCCACTCTAAACTTGAAGTCATCCATAATCCTGCTTGCTGTGTCTTAACTTGCAGCAAGTCTCATTTCTCTATCACTTGTGTTTGCTGATTAACTTCGGTGCCCAGTTGAACAACACCTTGACAGTAAAATTCTAATCCATTTTTTCAAATCCCTCGATGGCTTTGCCCCTCCCTATCTCCTCTAGCTCCACAACCCTCCAAGATTTCTGTGCTCCTTCAATTCTGGCATCTCGTGCATTCCCAATTATAATTACTCTACCATTGGTGGACATGCCTTCAGTTGTCTAAGTCCTAAGCTCTGGAATTCTCTCCTTACACCTCTCTGCCTCTCTACCTCACTTTCCTCAAGTCGCTCCTTACAACCAACTTTTTGTCAAAGGTTTTGACCTAATATCTCCTTATGTAGTTCGGTTTCATATTTTGTTTTGGAATGCTCTGTGAAGTGCCTGAGGACTTGCTTTAAATTGAAGGTGCTTTATAAATACAAGTTGTTGTTGTATGTCACGCCACCAACAGAAGCGTTCATCCTTTACATAAAATGATCATTAGAAAACTATTTGTATAGATGTGTGAAGTGGCAACATTAATCATTAATTCCAGGGTTAGTCCATGATACAGGCAGCATGACTTAAAATCTGGATTCTGTGATAACATTGCATGATAAAGTACATGTCTCTACAGCTTCTCTCTTTGCCACTACAAGCCTAACACACTGTCCTCTGCTGGCCCAGGTGGCATTACATTCTCTTCCTGACAATTTATTGTCAAATTAGGTGGTGAAGTGAGTATAAGTTGTACTCTGAATCTGTTTTTACTGATACTAGCACTGTACCTGTGTTTTGTCATATTAGGATACCAGTCACATCATATTATGTATCAATTCATGTAAGTGTTATGGACAGTTTACTCTCTGGTCTCCATTGAACAATCTGCACTGTGCTCAGCATTTCTGCAATGTAAGAAGACAAATTATACTTGAGTTTTTTAAATGTGCTATTTCCTGCATAAATATAAATAAGCCATTTTCTTTAATAGTGAGTTAAAGGCAGTGGTTCACTACTGAAGTTTTATTGATAGTGATATATCCTAACTGTTCTCATTACTTCAATTACAATGGAGTCACTCCAATGACCTGTGAAGCAAGTCAAATGATCATAAATCTGGCCCAGATTTCTCATTTGCCAAACTGTCATTAATGTGCAAATTGGCCAGCAATCATATGGCATTGAAGAAATACCCTGTGAATTTGAGCATTGCTGAAAAAAGACATTTTGTTGAAGCTTTTCGTCTTGCACTCATCATACCAATGTCAGGGGAAGCAATAACTTCATTCTGTATGAGAAGACAGTGCTGATTGGTTGGCAAGTGGACTCTGATTGGTAGAGGTGTTGCCATGGGGAATGCACTAGTTAATGGTGACTGCCATTAACTGCCAAGCATTGTTTGAAATTTTAAACTAGGCAGCTTGACTCTGAGTGGTCAAGGCATCGACCTGAGGAATGAACCAACAAATAGTTGTCACTTATTTTGCTGAGCTGAAACAGGCACAATGTGTGTACATGTTCTTTCTGTCTGCAAAGAACAGGGCCCTGAGTCTTAATATATGTAGCTTCCAGTACACGCAGGTGTGCCACGCTGCAAGCCTGACTGACAATCTTAAATTGGTTGTCAGTGTAATTTTTAGCACACTGAGGATTATTTAGCAAATGCTGTCCAATCATTCCACAGTCACCATTAACTAGTGCATTTTCCATGGCAATGCCTCTGCCAATCAGAGTCCACTTGCTAATCAATCAGCACTGTCTTCTCATACAGTATCAAGTTGTTGCTTTCCCTGACATTTGTATCCTTGCAATTGTCCTGCTGAGTGCAAGAAATAAAGCTTTGACAAAATACTTTTTTTCAGCAATACTCAAATTCTGTACTATCAAATAACTATTTGTATACCCTATGAATTGCAAATTGCCACAAGTTGCTGGATGATTTTAGCCACTCCGCTGCTGGATTCATGAAAACAACATGTTGCCCTGAGATTTTTAAGAAGTTCCTGCACTTACACAATAATTGTACATTAAACTTATCATGAAAAGTTATCAGCGTAACTACTTTTTTAGAGTCAGAGTCATTCACAGCATAGAGGAGGCCATTCATTCCATCAAGTCCATGCTGTCTCCCTGAAGAGCAATCCAGTCAGTCTATGATCCCCATAGCCCTGCTAGTTTATTTCCTTTAAGCGCCCATCCAATTTCCTTTTGAATCATAGGTTGTTCCTGCTCCACTATCCTTATGGCAGCACGTTTCAGTTCATTACCACTCACTGTGTAAAAATGTTCTTCCTCACAATCCCCCAATGACATGATAATTGTTAAAGACTGCCAATCAACATGTGGAATGATTACTTGCAAGGCATATCAGTCCTTCTGCATGTGTGCTCTGTTTAGGGAGCCGGGATACTGTCTGAAGAACCTGAAGATTGTTTGGGGACTGTGCATGTGCAGATTTGATTAATCACACATGCACCTAAACTCCATAAAGTCGACTGGAAAGGAAACCAGAAGTGGGACCTGCCAAAGCACACTGTTATGCTGAGACTGGAGCTGCTTGCTGCACACCCTGGGTGCATGACCCGATGGCTCACTAAGTGGCTCGAGTCCAGGAAGCATTGGCTACATTCTTCGCCGTATAAGGGTTCTTATCCTGGTACGGCCATGGCTCAAGTTTACTCGAGAGGAAGAAGGCTGTGCAAGAGGTGAACTATTCAAATTGCCTTGGCCCATGTGAACTCCACAGTACCTGCTTAGGCTCCCATTGATGGTGAAGCCTTGTCCACAAGCCTCACAAATGAAGACCCTGGCTCCAAATGCACAACCTGGTCGACCATGAAGTTTAGGAAGTGTTTGCACTCAATAAAACCCTTCTCGCAGGTCAGGCAATAGAAAGAAAGGCTTCTCGCCCATTTGAATGCATTGGTGGCTTTCGTCGTCTGCTGCCAACATATATGTTGAGGGTCTCCATGCAGACCTCAACGGATCTGTCTCTATGCTATCTATACTAAGCAAGATATGGGGACTGATGAGGATTCTGGTCGAACACAATTAAATTAAAGTGATAACGAGCAACAATTACATAGAGCTCTGCACAGGCCTTGATCTAGGCTGGGTCCAGAACAGTTACACAGGCTGATTACTTGACTATATACCTGGCTCATAAGGTGTAAATAAGTTCTTACTGATACAGAGTCACAGACAGTGAACATCTGCAATAGTAATCACAGGCAATAGTGAATGCCTAACATGGAGGCTGTACCTTTCATCTCCAGTCTTACACATGATAATGTCATAGTGACATCACTATGCAGCTTCTTAAAGGTACATGTCATTGTCTGCATCAGCATGCATATAATATCACAATAGTGGCCACTCAGGTTGTAGTGGTGGGCGATGGAAGGCCTTGTTGTGTGTACTAGATTGGAAGTGCCACTTGCCACTGTGGCTGTACCCATACCTTGGATTTTAATTTACATTTCTGCCTTAAAGTAATCATCTTGACCTTGATCCCTTCATTCTGAATTAAAGAATTATCATTCCCAAAAGCAAATCAAAACATAAGAACTCGAAAGAAGTAACAAACCCACTAATTAGAGTATAAAGTCTTTTATTTTACAAGCAAAGGATAACTATAATTACAATTGCGGAATTAGATAAGAAGTCCTTCGCAAAGCTAACCGCAGCTCCGTGTTGTGCATTCCACCATATCGCTGTTCTCACATGGTTTGCACGTTCGTCATATTGTACAATCACAGCAGCGCTATGAGTCCTGCACAAAAATAAAAATGCCTGGAAAAACTCAGCAGGTCTGACAGCATCGTTTCGAGTCTGTATGACTCTTCAACAGAACTAAGGAAAAATAGAAAAGAGGTGAAATATAAGCTGGTTTAAGGAGGGGTGGGACAGGTAGAGCTGGATAGAGGGCCAGTGATAGGTGGAGATAGCCAAAAGATATCATAGAAAAAAGGACAAAGAGGTGTTGAAGATGGTGATATTATCTAAGGAATGTGCTAATGATGACATTAAGGGTAGAAAGCAGGACGAGCAAGGTACAGATAGCCCTAGTGAGGGTGGGGTGGGTGGAAGGGATCAAAATGGGCTAAAAGGTAGAGATAAAACAATGGATGGAAATACATTTAAAAATAATGGAAATAAGTGGGAAAAAAAATCTATATAAATTTTGGAAAAAAGGGGGAATCGGAAAGGGGGTGGGGATGGAGGAGAGAGTTCATGATCTAAAAGTGTTGAACTCAATATTCAGTCCGGAAGGCTGTAAAGTGCCTAGTCGATTATATAGGCATGAACATCTGATGAAAGAGTGATCTGAGCAAGAGTAAAGACACTATAACCACACAAGTGGGTGGTTATTAATTTTTATTTTTAAAAAACAGGGTGATTTCTAGAACATGTGAGCAACTGGAGGATTTTCTTTTCCTTTAGTAGATTATAGCAGATGAAATTATGGATTTTTAGTATTCCCGCTTCACGTTTATGTTTTTCCTGTGGGTTTCCCTGCTGGTCCTCTGTTAGTGGCACAGGTTCATGACACGTTTTCTGTGTTTTCTCCTGGATAATACAGACACACAATACAAGTATGAACACACCAAGGGAGGTGTGGAAACAGTTAAATTGTGGGTCGATTTTAATCCAATGTGTGTATATATGGATAAATATGGAAAGGAAGTCAGGAAAAGAAATCGTGGTCAGCGTTGCAAAAAGTAGAGTCAAGATTGATTGGTATGTCTGTGAATATACAAAACATTCTAAATACTGGGAAATTAGAGGTATTAATAGGTATGAAAGAGTGTAATTTAGTCGCTATAATGGAGCTGTGGCTTAGGTTTGGGCAGGGCAGGATATTTGAAATTCCTGGTTGTAACATTCTCAAGGGAAATAGAGAAGGAAAAACAAGGATGTGTATGAGCATTAAGTAAGAACTTCATTACAGTGCTAGAATGTCAGGATGCTTCAGAGGCATGTTTTAAACAAAATCAGTTTCAATAAGTCAAGGAAAGGAAAGGGAAATGGTACAATTATCAGTGTGCATTACAAGCCAGCAAACAATAGAGAGAAGGCAAGCAACACTCGCCCAGAATTTGCTGAACAAAATAATGAAGTCTGAACAAAGCACTCCCCTATTAATGCATAAATTGGCCAGGAACTTATGTGGGGAAGAAATGCCATATAAATTGTCAATCACCGCAAGTTACAGGCCTATTTGTACATAAACGCTCTTAACCAACCAGTGAATTTTATGAATATGTTGGTGCATTTGTACATTAATTGCTCATTAAACTAACCATGGAAAGTTGTTTAGTAATTATCAGCATAGGTACTCTTTCAATGATATGACAATTGGTAAGGAGGTGCAGTGGGATGTCCCTATCTCTGAGCCAGAAGTTCTGGGTTCAAGTCCCGCTCTGGGGCTTGATGGTCATGGAATGCGTGTTCATGGCATGGCCAAACGGGTTGATTATCAACATGAAAATCCTTCCAATATGCCCACGGCAGGCAGTAAGAGTGGGAGAGTCTCCTGGTCAGCCAGAACCATGTGGTAGCTGCAGCACAACAGCCTCGATCCCCACATTAAAAGTTTCCACATGCAGGTTCTTGCCATGGTGTACACTCTGTGGCAAGTGTCCTCCTCACTTTGAGGGACTACCTACCATCATTATCAGTTGATGATAACATTTAAAACAAATTTAAAACAAAAAAAAGTTACAGAATGGGTTTCTTAGATATATTAGTCATAAATCAACTCATCCACAAAAAAGAATTCAATTCAAAAGGAAGCTTGGAACAAGGTTGGAATCCCACTTTAGATATCATCAATGTCCTCATCATTGTCCCCAATATCGTCAAACTGGATTTCGTCATCATCACCAGGTCCAAAGGTGTCGGTTTCATTGATTTTTGGCATGCTTTGGAAGTTCACCGTAGGCTTTTAAACTTCTTGCCTGATCCACATTGTATTTCAGGATGACATCAGCCTTATTATCCTGGTAATCTCTCAACCCAACCAATATAATATCCAACGTGTATATCCAAACCTTCTTTCTCAGCTTCTCTGAGTTAATGATTAACAGTTAATGACTGCCAATCAACCCTCTGTCACATAAAGTCAGCAATTAAAGTGTGGAATCCCATTCCTTCAGGCAGCTTTAGTAGAGTTTAAAAATGTCAAATTTTATTGTAAAAGTTTTTTCTTAATTTTCCTTGTCATCTGTTTTTTTCTCCCTCTTAACTGAGTCTTTCTTTTCCTTTATTTTTCTTTCTGTGTCTGATCTGACATTGAATCACACACTCTAATTTACACTATGGGGCGAATTTTCTCCCAGTCGGGGGGGGGGGGGGGGGGGGGGTGGGTGTGGGGTGGGGGTAAGATGGGAGCGAGCACTGAGCCAATCACTGCTCGCAAACGGCTGCGCACAGAGCTGCCTCAGGGGGATTAGTTTGATATCTGAAAATTTTAATAAAGAAAAAAAACTTAAGACATGTCCCCTTATTTGACAGTGTCACACGAGCTGGGACATGTCAATGAATTCTATTAAACGTTCTTAGTAAACTTTAAAAACTTTCATGAAACCTCATCCCACCCATGGATGAAGTTTCATGATAAATGTGAAGGCTGCCTGGGCTCTTCACCTACCCGCCAACCTTAAGGTTGGACGGGCAGCTCAGTTAATTAGCTTAATTGGTGTTTAAATGGCCTCAATAGGCCTTTGACAGTTCGGCGGGTGTGCAGCCGATTCCGTTGTGTGCCGCTGAGCTCAAGGTCTGAATGACGCATGGTGACGTTGGGCCACACACCCGAAGTCACCACGTGTCATTTTATGCATCAGCGAGTGGGCCCCGCCCCCGCTCGCCAACCCAAAAATTCTGGCCTACGTCTTAGCTTTTCTGTTTCTTTCTCATTTGTTTTAATGTAATTGGTTAAGGACATACATTGTTTGACCCATTGTTCACCAGGATCCCAGGTGGTCTGTTTCCCTGACTGTGCCATTATCAGCACACACAGCCAGCAACTTTGTGAACAAAATATTTCAACACTTAATCATGCATGAAGAATCCTAACTACAAAACAACCTTAAAAATAACGAAGCCACTCCAACTACTTTTCTTCTGTCAGTGCCAACAGTATACTCCCTATGAACTGAAGCCTTTCTTTATGCATGAGGCAGTCTAGGACAACATGCCCTGAGCAATTAATGAGCACTTCTACTGCAATTGGATAATTCATGGGAATTAAACTGTGCCTCACATCACTTCAGAAAGCGGGTAACTCACACCAGATTCTTCTGTAACAAACCTAACTACCAAACAGGGTTATTCATGAACAATTATCAGCTATTTATTGAAGCAAGCAGTAAAAGCAATGTGGAAATCAATCCAAAATAATAGTTCCAATCCAGTTCGTAAAGGGTTAAACATGCAGCCCAGTCTAACACAATCTTTTGAGAAGTTAGTTACAAAACTTGACATAAAACAACTATCCATCAGAGAGAGAAATAATTCATTCGTAATTCATTAACAGACCACAGGTTATTCTTTACAGGGTGTACATCAGTACATACAATTGGGCCAAGTCCATCCCTGCTCCTCACAGCTAGGTCAGAACCAGACAATGTAGTAGTTGGTATTGACACCCAGTGTTCCTTTTTGACCTAACAGTAATTTCATTTTAGTTAATTTTCAGTAAGCTGCTGGTGGTGGTCCAGTACAGTTCACTCAAGGAGCCCGGGTTGCTGTGGCAACATGCACTCTTACATGCGTGTTGTAGTCTGGAGCTATAGATAGTGATGGTTGATGCTCCAACTTTCTTTCCATTACATGGCTGACCAGGAATCTCTCCAGCTGTTACCACCTGCCATTGGAGCATTGGGAGGATTTGCACATTGATAATTAACCTGTTTGGCCGTGTTATGAACGCACCTTCCTTGGCCACCAAGTCCTGGGCTGTGACTCAAACCTGGAGGTCCTGCTCAGCGGCAGGGTGGCTACCCACTGCGCCACAAGACCTCCTCTCTCAGTATCTACCATAATAAGTTTCACAAGAAGAATATACTACTACGCAATAGTCCAACAGGGTAATGGGTTAATAGTCTGTAACAGTGGAATATCATATTTTAATAAATTTGCAGTTAAAATATTCATATATTAGGGTTGCTTTGTCATTTCAAAATATTACCAGTAATTGAAACGGAGGTGTTCTGTAAAGCGATCGCTTGATTTGAGCAGTGAAGAGGAGACTACATCATGACTAACAAATACAGTATACTAAATTGAAAAAAAGTATAAGTAAATTGCTGCTTCACCTGGAAGGAGTGTTTAGGGTCCTAATGGGAAGAGAAGAGGTGCAAGGATAGGTGTTGCATCTCCTGTGCTTATACGGGAAAGTGTCATGGGGAGGGGACCAGGCATTGCAGGTAATTGAAGAGTGGACATGGTTTTTTTCAGAATGTTGAATGGGGAGGGTGGGTTGGGAGGTGGGCGGGTGGAGCTGCGTTTGGTGTATGTGTGTGTAGTCCATCTTTTGGCCTAAGTGCTGCTTTCCTTGTATTTTTGGCTGGCTAAAGTTCAAAAATTTTGCTCACTCCATACAAATCCATATCAACAAAGTTAATCATTAAGGCAGAACATGAACCATGTATCTGTTTTGACTCAAGACAAGCAGGAATTGTAATCATAAATATATCTACAAAAGGTTACATTAAGAGAGGCGCAGTTTGCAAACTATTTCCTTCCTGGGTAGTATTACGTAACAAAATACTAATTATAGATGCCAGATTAACAGAACAACAGCAAAATTGTACAAATCATAGCCATGATTAGTTCAGTAATATAATAATATTCAAGTTCAGCTGAATATAAATCAACATTTATGGCAGTGATTGGAGCTTTAGACATCATCACAATTGACCAGAAAAGTTAATAAGTTGCCTCATTAATTACTAATTCTCCATGAAACTTTGAGTCTTTCTGCATCCGAAGTCATTACCATATATATTTTTGGTGGTCTTATTTACTAGCTCACGGAGTGGTACTATTTTTACATTAGCATTAATATTTGTGTTAATTTCTGCACAACATTAAGAACTGAAGCAGTTAAGTAGCAGGGCTTTGGTCAAATCCATTGATATGCTCTTAATAAATAGAGGAAACACCTCCAGGCACATCCCTAACTTTGACAAGTTTGGTACGTTTGGTACGTTTGAATCCTAGTAAACCTGGGACAGGGTTTTTAGGTCGGTGGGCGAACACGATCGGCAGGCCCAGGAGCAGCCAGGGAACAGACCACCGACTGCGATCGACCCCCAACCGCAATTTCACGCTGACTGGCCAATTAACAGCCAGCCAGCGTGAAGTGGGTGCTGATATGATCAGCGCTGCCTGGGTTGGGGGTGGGACTAGTCAAAGAAAGTGGGGAGAGGGGGAATGTCCTCGACTATTTAACCTTCAACCAACACCTAAAAACATGACCCTTGGGGGTGAATTTTACAAGGTTGGGGAGTGGGAGCCAATTCAAATATGCCAGCAGGGTACGTAAAACTCAGCCTCTGGTTATTTACTCCATTGCTGTTTTGGGGGCTTTGCTGCATGCAGATTGGCTGCTGTGTTTTCTACTTTGTAACAGTGACCACATTTCAAAATACTTAATTGTCTGAAGAGCACTTTGGATGTCCTGAGGTTGTGAAAGGCACCATGGAAATGTGACTTATTTCTTTCTTGATTTTGTCCTTTCGTTTCATATTAATATCACTCCAGCCATTTAGCCATCTACCATTTTCCATTTGTGATTTACTGTTCATTCTATTTCTTCTCTGTGTTTTCCTCCCATCCCTCTTTCTACTTTTTAAAATGCTGTTCATCTGTAGTTTTAATAAAGGGCACACACTAAATGTTGATACATAGGTTCTCTCCATGGGCAACTGACTGACCTGCTGAGTTTTTCCAGCACTTTCAGCATGTGACAGCAACTTGATTAAAAGATAAACAGGTTAATATTTAACAGGTGTTTTCTGAACTGCAACCATGGAATCCTCCAGGGATCAGTATCAGGGACCATTGGTATATTTTGGGAGGATGAATAAGGAGATGATATCCAGATTAAATAGTAAAACTTAAAGAAGTAGAGGAGCAGGGGTGCATAATGCTTTGAAAGTGGAAAATAAGTTGATTAAATTGTAAAATGAAAGCATAAAGAATCTTAGCATTTATAAATAAGGGTAAAGAGTATAAAAGAAAAGATGGAATAAAAACTATATAAATCATTAATTAGGCTGCTAATACAATATTGAGAATATTGAATCCAATTTTGGATTACTTCAGGTAAGGGGTCTCAAAGGACTGCAGAATTTATTTAACTGAGATGATTTCAGGAATAAGAGGATTTAGTTGTTGGGAGACAAGAGATACTATATCTCTTGTAATTGGAGCAAAATAAATTAAGAGATCATAGAGATATTCAAAATTAGTAAGTGTTTTAATAAAGTAGGTCAGGAAAAATATCATGTCACCTCTGGTTCTTTTGCCAATCACCTTAAATCTGTTTCTACTGCTTACCAACCATTCTACCCCTGGAACCTGTGTCTCCATATTTACTATATCAAAACCCTCATGGTTTCGGGCACTATCCAATCTCCTCTAAGCCTTGTCTGCTCTCAGGAGAGCCCCAGCTTCTCCAGTCTCTCCATCTCTCCATAACTGAAGTCACTCATCCTTGTTCCATTCTACTCCTTGTTTCATCTCTACCCTTAGGTCTTGACTTCCTTCCTGAAGTTTGGTATCCAGAATTGTACATAATATTCCAGCTGAGGCCTAAGCAGTGTTTATAAATGTTGAACATAACTTCCTTACTTTTATATTCTACGCCTCTATCAATAAAGCCAAGGATCCATCTTCAACCCCCCTTTCCTATCCAAAGTCCTTAAGCATGTTGTCACCTTTTAAATCCATTCCCATCTTTCCTGGAACTCCATGTTTGAATCCCTCCACCAGGTTTCTGGCCCTGCCACTGTACCGAGACAACTTTTATCAAAGTCACAAATGATATCAGCATAACCATGACAATGGTAAGCTTTCCCTCCTCATCCTTTTCAACATGTCTGCACCCTATGAGCTGTTTGGCCTCACAGCATCCTCCTGCAATGCCACCCCGGTGTCGTCCAGCTGGGTAGGGCTGCTCACACCTTGCAAGCTTCAGTTCATCAATGGCTTCGAGGTCAGTCAACACTGCTTTCGCCTACCTTTAAGAGTGTTGCTACGAGATTTCAAGCTGTGTCAAGGCTGGGCATGGGAGGCAAAGTCAGCAGGGATGGAGGAGACTGAGGCAGGACTAGGAGGATGGGGGGATGGAACACGGAGGGGAAGGTGAAGATGAGTGCAGGACTAGGGGAGGGGCAGTGGAACACAGGAGGGGAAGGCTGAGGCAGGATTGGGGTGGGGGTGGTGGAACACAGGAGGGGAGGGGGGAGCCTGAGGCAGGACTAGTGCGAAAGGTGGGTGGAACAAGTGAGAGGAGGAGCAAGAATGAGGCAGCACTGATGGGATGGGGGCTGTTGTGGCACATGGGAGGGGAGAGGGGAAACCAAGAAAGGACTGGGAGCAGGTGGGGGGTTGGAAGATGGGAGTGAAGGAAGGAGACAGAGGCAGGACTAGGTGGGGAGCTGTGGAAGACAGAAGCGGAGCGGGAAGCCAGAGGCAGGACTAGGAAATGGTCAAGGTACAGAGTGGAGTACTGAAAGACTGCCCTGGGGCAAGAGTTATAAGACTGTCTAAGGAAGAGTCAGAGCCTGGCCTGGGGGCTGAGGCCACTCTGTCGGGGACATATCGAAGAGATTGTCTTGGGACTTTGCTGGACATGAGTGCTCTGCGTAGCACGTATGTCTTGTCCCAGTCTTGGGTGGGGGAAGGCCTTGCTGGGTAATGACAGTTGTGCAGGGCACAGTCAGTCACCTACGGAATTTCATTCTGGGGGTTAAAGTCATAGTGCTGTGAGGCAGAGGACACAGTCACATTCAGTGGAGGCATCTGTATCCTGTAATTTAGTAGCTGAAAAGTCATGGGGGTGTATTGGATGATATCATGACAGGGGTTTGGGGGGGGCAGGGTTGGGGGTGGAATCCTGAAAAGTCAGGGTGCATCCGGCCTTGAGAAGGAGAGGGGTCAAGTTTACAAAGGGCATAGGAACATCAACATTAAAGGGGTCGGGGGGGAGGCGGGGCGGAGAAAAGAAATATCCACATGGATAATGATGAGTCAAGGGTAACAGGGGGAGGCTGGATAGTGATAGCAGGAAGGGGAATTTAGAGATAGTGAGAATGTCGGAAGATAGGAGGAACTTGGTGGGTGATAAGGGGAGGCTGGAAGCTGATCTCCCAGACAAGGTCAGCAGCACCATTTTCGAGCTCATCACATAATGCTGTTCAAAAAACAAGCTGAGAAAATATCAATTGGGGAGCGGTCCCAGGACATGTGTGAGGAGTTCAGCACAGCAACTGGCCAATTGAAGGGACATCCTGCTCAAAACATGGAGAGCATGGCTCAGCTGAGTGCTGGAGTTGAGGACCTAATGCACAATGAATGAGATTGGCTCCTTTGCTAATGTTATGCATTCAGGCAAGAATCCATTATGTTTAGGAGCTGCAGTGTATATGATCTTAATTGGCATCTGATCCTTACAGAGGCTTATGGGAAAGAAAGTAGGGCCAAAAAATCAATGTTCATGTCTGCTGCGCAGAGGCAGCATGGACCCTACAGGCCTCCATGTTCCCAGTGCACTGGGCATGGCATTCAAGGCAGCATGCTTGTAGTCAGGACAAAAGTGCAAGGATTGTGCATCCATAGTTATTGTCGAGGCTACTGGTAGATAACCAATACAAGGCTGACTGTGACTGCTAGGACTTGGGCCTTTTGACCCTAATTAAACCCTCGTTATGAATGCACAGTCACATCTGAGGGGAAAGATCAGCCACGTGTCCTCCAGGATGATATCAGCCTAAAATGGCTGGCCTTGGTATGCGATGTGCAGACTGAGGGAAAGTCAAGGGCTGGAGACTGCATTCCTGTTTTGTATATGGTGGGAGACCATTCCACAGGAGCTACCATAGGTGCAGGGCTTGTTGTGGAACACAAGTCTTCAGTACTACAGCCGAAATGTTATCTGGGCCCATAGCCTTTGCCATATCCATCCCTTCAGCAGCTTCTTGATATTACATGGAGTAAATGGAATTGGCTGAATTCTGCCATTCATGATGGTGGAGACCACAAGAGGAGGCCTAGATGAACTATCCACTTGACACTTCAGGCTAAAGATACTTACAAATGCTTCAGCCTTGTCTTTTGTACTGATGTGCTGGTCTCTGCCATCATTGAGGTTGAACATGTTTATGAAACTTCCTCCTCCTATTAGTTGTTTAATTGTCCACCACTATTCATGACTGGATGAGGCAGAACTGCAGAGGTTTGTTCAGATCTGTTGGTTGTGGGAGCACTTTGCTGTGTCGATCGCATGTTGCTTTCGCTGTTTAGCATGCAGGTAGTCCTGTGATGTAGCTTCATCAGGCTGGCACCTCATTTTTAGGTATGCCTGGTGACATTCCTGACATGTTCTCCTGTAGTCTTCATCAAACCAGGGTTGATCCCCTGGCTTGATGGTAATGGCAGAATGAAGGATATGCAAAGTCATGAGGTTACAGATTGTGGTTGAATACAATTCTGCTGCTGCTGATGGCCCACAGTATCCAATGTATTCTCAGTTTTGATCTGCTACATCTGTCCTGAATCCATCCCATTTAGTACGTTGGTAGTGCCACACAACACAATGCAGGGTATTGTCTGTGTGAAGGCAGGATTTTGTCTCCACAAGAACTGTGCAGTGGCCACTTTTACCAATACTGAGGAGCAGAAATTTCCTTCAATTAAATATTGGGAAGGCTAAAGCCATTATTTTCAGTCCCTTCTCCCAACTCTGTTCCCTAGCTACTCACTCCATCCTACTCTCTGGCAACAGACTGAGATTAAGTCAGACTATTTGCTACTTTGGTGTCACATTTGACTCGGAGATGAGCTTCCGATCTTATATTTGCACCATCACTAAGACCACCTTTTCCCACCTCCATGATATCACCCAATATTGTCTGTCTCAGCTCATCACTGCTGAAACCCTCACTTATGGCTTCGTTACCTCAAGACTCGACTATTCCGACTCACTCTTGGCTGAACTCCCAGGTTATACCTTTCATAACCGCGAGGTCATTCAAACTCTTTTCCCCATGTCTTAACTCGCAGTATCGTTCCTCAACACCCCTGTGTTTGCTAAGTCTCTACTTACTATTGACTCACTTATTGTTGTTTCACTTCAACATCCTTAATAAAGTAGTGTCAATATACCCATTTAATGTTGCCAGTCATTTGCCACAGACTTCTTCTTCTGAGACCTGCCTGCTCACATGGCTTTTCCAGCTGGGCTTTCGCTCTTGCCCTCAGTCCATCTTCCTCCCACTTCTGCCCTTGCCTCTCCCACTCTTGCCAACTCCAAGCCTTGCAGACCCCTTGCCTTGCCGACTCCACCCATGCCAACTCCCAGCCTATGTTCTTACCTTAGTTTTCAGGTTCTATTTTTCAGTGGCTCCCAGCTTTTGGCTCCGCTGCTGGGCTTGCTCCTGGCTCTCATTCTGAACTCGCACTGGAGTCCTGGATTCCATCTAGTAACAGAAGTAGGTCAGTGCAAGCAGTTCTGGGACTTCGACTGCTACCTGCACAGGCCAACTTCTGCCACTAGATGGAGCCTGGTCAATCTATTCTAAAAGTACTGTGGACCGAGGCAAGTACTGTAATTTTTAAAAACAGTTTAATTGTATTGTCTATTGTATTTATTTTATATTTAGTGGTGTATTAACTTTTACATGCACAGTGCTGTACATATATGGTTCAGTATTTCATCTTGCACATTGGTTTTCTCAGGCGAGAAATGTCCGAAGGAATATAACTCTGGCTTTAACAGGCCAAAATTCTAGACATTTTAAAACATGCCTTTTAAAATATACAAATATACTAAACAGCAAGAAAACTACCCTTATCAAAACTCTTGGTTCATTTATCGAAGAATTCAATGAAGCTAGTCAATCATGATTTAACAAATCTGTGTTGGCTTCCATTGATTAGTTGAATTTTCCAAACAGCAATTAATTTTAATTGTCCTGAATTGTCTCTAAAGGTTTCCCCACCGCTGATGTTATGCTGGCTGGACTGTAGGTGCTAGGTTTAAATCTCTTTTTAAAACAGGGGTATGACATTTTCAATCTTCTGGTACCACCCCCATATCGAAGGAGGATTGGAGGTTTGTGGCCAGAGCCTTCATCCCCTCAAAATTTACTTCCTTCAGGAACCTTCCAATACTCTGGAATTGGGTGACTTTTCCCAATTTGAGGGCCGTCAAAATGTTTAAGTACCTCCCCTTGTAAGTATAAGAAAAAAATGAATTAACAGGAAATAAAACAGAAAATGCAGGCAAACACTCAATAGGTCATCTGTGGATAGAGAAATGGAGTTTGGATTGGCAACGATGCTGCCCCCTGACTCTTTTTGGAGTAAAGAGAAGTGTTGTGAACTAAGCAGTAAATGTTTCTAAGAGCCTGCACAACTGCACAAATTTGATGGGTCGAATGACCTCTCTCTGTGCAGACTAAAAATATGGCTTGAATGAAAGGCGAGAAGGAGATGGGTGGGGGGGATGGAAATCACCCTGTTTTAAAACAAAGAGAGGGTAAGCAAAGTTCTGCACATATCAAAAAGAAACAGGGCAGACAACAAACTCCTGTAGGGTGGCCAACCCTCAGGATTGGCTCAGAGTCTCCAGGACACAGCTCTGTGCAAAAAAATCACAGGAACCATTAAAAAAAATGTATTTTTTGTCATTTTCTTTGGACATTTCTCTTACCAGATATAAAAATATTGACAATGGGTTGGAAAGGCTCTTTGGCTAACAGTCAAGTAACATCCAATTGGGTAATGAGTGTTTTTGCTTTCCAATTGGTGTAGGAAGGTAGTCTGTCACAAGGAAGGACATGTTGGCTAACTAATGGCTAGAGTGGGAGGGTGGGGGGCAAGTCATGTGATGAACCTTCAGGAATACACTTAATGTGCCTTTTAAAGGGACATTAAAAGGGATTGTAATAGAGGGTCACCAGACTAATACCCTGGGAGGGTGGAATTGTTTTAAGAGGAGAGATTGAGGAACTTGTATTCTCTAGAGTTTTGAAGAATAATTGGTAGTCTCATTGAAATTTACAAAATTCTTCAGGGGCGTGACAGGATACTTGTAGATAGGATGTATCTCCTGGTAGATGAGTCAGAATAAGGAACAGGCCATTTAAAACTGAGATGAGGAGCAATTTCTTAACTCTAAGAGGGGTGAATCTTTGGAATTCTCTACCCCAGTGGGCTGTGGAAGCTCAATCAAGGCAGAAAGCAATGGATTTCTGGATACTAATGACATCATTATGGGGAAAGCAGGGAAAAATGATTTAAGAAGCCAAGATCTGTTCTAATGGCAGAGCAGGCTCAATGGGCCAAATGGCCTACTCTCCTATTTCCTATGCTCCGAATCACAGCTGGAAACCCTATGTACAGATCAAAAGAAGCAGGGCAGATAAACTCCTATACAGATCAATGTACAAGATTCATGGGGGCGACAGTGATGTAGTGCTAATGTCACTGGACTAGTAATCCAGAGGCCCAGGCTAACGTCCTGGGGACAAGGGTTCAATCCTACCACATCAGCTGCTGAAATGTAAGTTTAATTAATAATCTGGAATTGCAAGGCCAGTCTGGCAACCATGAAACCATTGTTGACTGTCGTAAAAACCCATCTGGTTTTCACTCATGTCCTTTGGTGTTGGAAACCTGCCTCCCTTCCCTGGGTCTGGTGACTCTCTGTGTGGTTGACTGTCATCTGCCCTCTGGAATGGGGGTGGCAAACCACCTGGCGCAGTGGCAATGAGGGGGTGGGCAGCAAATGCTAGTCTTGCCAGCGACGTCCACATCCCATAAAAGAATATATTTTAAAAAGCAGGGCAGACACACTCTTCTACAGGTCAAAAGAGGCGGGGCGGCTCAATTTGAATCGCCGCGCTTCCCGCCCACAATGTCGCAGCGGCACAGCCTGTGACGTCATGCCATGGCCCTGAGCCCCGCCGGCTGCTGTGACGTCACAACGCGTGAGGGTGGCGCGAGGCTGTCACGCTGCGTGACGTCAGTGGCGCTGTCACCGCTCGAGCCGCTGCGCACGTAAACATTAGCGGAGAGAACTTTGAGGCGCTTCAAAAAGTGATCGAGCAACGGCGGACACGGGAGTTAGACAGCCGGCTAGATTTTAACGGGGGAACTGAGGCGAGGGAGTCCCGCGACTTAAGGGTTTGTTTTTCTCTTTTTTATTGGTATAGAAAAAAAGCTTCTTATTCAAACAGGAAGGAGGATTGGAAAGCTCACAGGGCAGCCGGAGCTGGCGCCGGAAATCTCGCCTCTGGCTCGATCTTATTGGCTGGCTAGGGAGGATGCGTGCCTTTAATTGGTGCATTGTGCTGTCAGTCGAATGGGTAGTGTCATCACCCCCCCCCCTACCTCCCTCCCTCCCCACCCCCCGACTTCCCGGCAGGTTCTGAGTATTTCCACCACTACCCCCGCCGTCGCGGTCTGACGAGGCTTTTCCGTCTCCACTTCACTTGTGAGACAGCCTCTCCTCCCTTAGAGCTGTCTCAAAGTTTGCCGTTGTTAGGCGGCTGCTTACCTTTTGGGTATCAACCTTCGCGCACCGCCCCCCCCCCCCCCGCAGTAAGGGAAATGGGCAGCACCGCCTCCAACTCCCAACTTTAAATAAGCTTTCCTTGCCTTTAGGATGCTGGCTGCCCTTATCTCCACAAACTAACTCTCAACCAGTTCTTCTTGCCACCCCTCCCCACCGCACCCAGTTCTTCTCGCCAGCCCCCCACCGCACCCAGTTCTTCTCGCCAGCCCCCCACCGCACCCAGTTCTTCTCGCCAGCCCCCCACCGCACCCAGTTCTCCTCGCCAGCCCCCCACCGCACCCAGTTCTCCTCGCCAGCCCCCCACCGCACCCAGTTCTCCTCGCCAGCCCCCCACCGCACCCAGTTCTCCTCGCCAGCCCCCCACCGCACCCAGTTCTCCTCGCCAGCCCCCCACCGCACCCAGTTCTCCTCGCCAGCCCCCCACCGCACCCAGTTCTCCTCGCCAGCCCCCCACCGCACCCAGTTCTCCTCGCCAGCCCCCCACCGCACCCAGTTCTCCTCGCCAGCCCCCCAACGCACCCAGTTCTCCTCGCCAGCCCCCCACCGCACCCAGTTCTCCTCGCCAGCCCCCCACCGCACCCAGTTCTCCTCGCCAGCCCCCCACCGCACCCAGTTCTCCTCGCCAGCCCCCCACCGCACCCAGTTCTCCTCGCCAGCCCCCACCGCACCCAGTTCTCCTCGCCAGCCCCCCACCGCACCCAGTTCTCCTCGCCAGCCCCCCACCGCACCCAGTTCTCCTCGCCAGCCCCCCACCGCACCCAGTTCTCCTCGCCAGCCCCCCACCGCACCCAGTTCTCCTCGCCAGCCCCCCACCGCACCCAGTTCTCCTCGCCAGCCCCACACCGCACCCAGTTCTTCTCGCCAGCCCCCCACCGCACCCAGTTCTCCTCGCCAGCCCCCCACCGCACCAGTTCTCCTCGCCAGCCCCCCACCGCACCCAGTTCTCCTCGCCAGCCCCCCACCGCACCCAGTTCTTCTCGCCAGCCCCCCACCGCACCCAGTTCTTCTCGCCAGCCCCCCACCGCACCCAGTTCTCCTCGCCAGCCCCCCCACCGCACCCAGTTCTCCTCGCCAGCCCCCCACCGCACCCAGTTCTCCTCGCCAGCCCCCCACCGCACCCAGTTCTCCTCGCCAGCCCCCCACCGCACCCAGTTCTCCTCGCCAGCCCCCCACCGCACCCAGTTCTCCTCGCCAGCCCCCCACCGCACCCAGTTCTCCTCGCCAGCCCCCCCACTGCACCCAGTTCTCCTCGCCAGCCCCCCACCGCACCCAGTTCTCCTCGCCAGCCCCCCACCGCACCCAGTTCTCCTCGCCAGCCCCCCACCGCACCCAGTTCTTCTCGGCAGCCCCCCACCGCACCCAGGTCTTCTCGGCAGCCCCCCACCGCACCCAGTTCTTCTCGCCAGCCCCCCACCGCACCCAGTGCTTCTCGCCAGCCCCCCACCGCACCCAGTTCTTCTCGCCAGCCCCCCACCGCACCCAGTTCTTCTCGCCACCCCCCACCGCACCCAGTTCTTCTCGCCACCTCCCCCACCGCACCCAGTTCTTCTCGCCACCCCCACCGCACCCAGTTCTTCTCGCCACCCCCACCGCACCCAGTTCTTCTCGCCACCCCCCCCCACCGCACCCAGTCCTCCTCCTCCACTCCCCACTCCCCCACCGCACCCAGTTCTTCTCGCCACCCCCACCGCACCCAGTTCTTCTCGCCACCTCCACCGCACCCAGTTCTTCTCGCCACCCCCACCGCACCCAGTTCTTCTCGCCACCCCCACCGCACCCAGTTCTTCTCGCCACCCCCACCGCACCCAGTTCTTCTCGCCACCCCCCCCCCACCGCACCCAGTCCTCCTCCTCCACTCCCCACTCCCCCCCCGCACCCAGTCTCTCCACCCCCCGCACTCAGTTCTTCTCCCACCCCATCCCCCCACACCCAGTCCTCCTCTTCCCCCACCCAGTCCTCCTCCCCCCCCCCCCCCCCCCCCCCCCCCCAGTCCCCGGCACCAGACCCCCCCCCCTCCGGCACCCAGTCTCTCCACCCTCCCGCACTCAGTTCTTCTCCCACCCCACCCCCCCACACCCAGTCCTCCTCTTTCCCCACCTCCCCCCCCCGCACCCAGTCCTCCTCTTTCCCCATTCCCCCGCACCCAGTTCTCCTCTTTCTCCGACCCCACCCCCCCAGCCCCCACTGGGGTGTCTCTATGTCTGATTTCACCCCCCCCCCCAACCAAAAGGCATGTCCATCCCTCCCCTGCCCTTGCTCCCAGAGGCAGCCAATCCTCTCCTGTACCAGGGCTGCTGTTCAGCCTCTCACTTTCCCCCTACCCAAGAATGTTCCCCTGGGGGGTTGGGGGGTTAACTTTACCCTCCCAGTCCATCCAAGTGTGTCATCTCTCCCCGCACCCCGGTGTCCTGTTCCTCCCTCACGTCTCCCTTTGACCCCTCCTGTCCACCCCTTCTGGATAAGCTGCAAGCCAAAGGTTCACCTTTTTTCCACACATTGGCTACACTGGTAAACTTTCATGGTTCAGTACTAAGCCATCACAAGTGACCTTTTGCAGGTTGGCATTGATCCGCTTTGTATTCCTCTGAGCTGCTTGTAGTGGGTCACATGCTGGGCTTTCACACGTGGTTTATTGTAGTTTTGTTTGGAAATTGGACTTATCTGAAAACTTCATAATATTAGAATCTGTGGGGGTAGATGGAAGAATCTATTGTGAAACAACAAACTGTTTTAAGCCAAGGTTATACAATGATTAGGATACATACAGTTGTTGATGTGACAATTTAAAAATAATTGGTGTCTGGATTTTTACTAATATTTAAATGTGTAGTGAATGACAGTTTTATAGCTTTCTTTTAAACTGAGATATTTTATATGTAAAATATATTAAAGTATTTTGAATAGAATTACAAACAATATTCAATTCTATTGTATACTATATTGATGCACACATCTACAGAATGCATGGTTAAAAGCAAATATCCTAAAATGAGCTGGTTTATTCTGTGCAGGGATGTTTAATGCAGCTATTGAATTCTAAATAGGTTACTTTGTGGCATTTTTGCTGCTGTTCTATATTGCGAAGGAAGAAAATAACCCCAGAAAACAGAGATAATTCCCTTCCTCTGTTATGGGAGTACTGTTTTTCTAAAATAAATTTGTACCAGGATAGATTTATGAAGGTGCACATTTTATAGTTGTGTATCATTTGTGTAACTTATATGAAAGCAGAGATAGAGGGGTACTACAAACATCACTTAGACTGCTAATGGTGGCAGTACCATGGTCAAACTTTCCTTTGTCACAGTGCATTACAGAGATCTTGTGTTAACAAGGAGGCCAAATATATTTTTGCTAGCAAAAAGGTTTGCAAACAAACTGTGCCACTAGTCCACAATTGAGCTTAATAAGATGGTAAGTTGAATATATGAAATCCCTATTTGAAGAAAAATGATTGTTACTAATATTGATTATTAATTGGAGTTTTGCTCAGTGGCTTGCAAGTATATAGTTATTGACGCAGTTATGTGTATTTAAGGCAGTATGAAATTAGAAAAGGCACTGACAAGCCAAAAAGAAGATTTTTGAGATTGATTATTGCATGGGAAGTGGAGCAAAACTTCATTAAGAGAATCCATTAAAGAATGCGTATAAAGTTGTAATTCTTAAGAGTGTAGGTGCATTTTCCTTTGGAAGCCTGCCTATTTGACAGTTCATTAATTGCAATAATGTGAATTATTAAAGTCTGGAGCAAAACAGAATAAAAGTCACTGGGTTTAGAATTTCAATTTACTTTAAATCTTTTTAAGAAAAATACTGAATTTTCAAACGTTGTAAAATGTTTGCATCAGTCCATTATTTAATTAGATAGCGAAACTTGGATTTTTGGCTATTAAATTGATTTTTTTCCTCTTTCTTTCTCCATCCCAAACCCCCTGACCACCATGATGTATCATGGGTTGACACAATGGGTAGAATTTCACCAGCCCCATGGTGACAGGCTTGGAGTTGGATGGGGGACAGTAGGTGGTAAAATGGCAGGGGCACAACAGTGCAGGCAAGCACAAACAAAAATTGCTGGAAAAACTCAGCAGGTCTGACAGCATCTGTGGAAAGGAAGACAGAGTTAACGTTTTGAGTCCATATGACTCACATGCTGTCAGACCTGCTGAGTTTTTTCAGCAATTTTTGTTTTTGTTTCAGATTTCCAGCATCCGTAGTATTTTGCTTTTATCTTAGTGCAGGTAAGCAGTTCTCTGTGGCTTTAAGGTGGACTTTAAATTTTACTGTGCACAGGTTCCAGATCTTCAGCTTGCCAGCTAAACAGGAGTGACAGATCAGTGGCAGGTGAATGGTGGCTGGAAGCCTTGAGTTAAGCTGTGTTTTCAAATGGGAATGGTAAGAATTATTCAGGCAGGGGAGTGAAATGTTGGGGGGGATTGTGCAGTGGGAGCCCATATCACTTACTCTTTTTATTCATTCATGGGATGTGGGTGTTGTTGGCCATTCCTAAATGCCCTTGTTTATATTTCCTTCCCTAAAGGGCATCGTTGTAGTCGGCAATGGTTTTGTGGTCATCACCAGGCTTTTAATTCCAGATTTTTATTAAATTCAAATTTCGCCATCTGCCATGGTGGGATTCAAACCCGGGTTCCCAGAGCATTACCCTGAGTCTCTGGAATACCAGTACCATGACAATACTGTTATGCCACTACCTCCCCACTAGAAGGGTGCCTCCCAGCTGTATTTCATCTAGTGCATACAATAGTAGGGGATTGAGAGGTTTTGTGCCTTGAGTGATCTAATTCTCAATGGGTGAGTTGACTCCTTTAGCGAGGGGAAGAATAGGAGTGAGAGACGGGCAGAGGAGCAGCAGCCTCACGATGGTGCGAGGGGATGCAGACATGGGCGTTTAGGATGAAGAGTGTAGGCTGTTGTTTGCAGGAGGCTCTAGCTGGCTGAAAGGGTTTGCAGACCATCAACATCCTGGGGGTTGCCATTAACTAGAAATTTAACTGGAGAAGCCATATAAATACTGCGGCCACAAGAGCAGGTTGGAGACTAGGAATTCTGCAGCGATTAACTTGCCTGACTTCCCCAAAGCCTGTCCCCATCTGCAAGCCACAGGTCAGGGGTGTGATGCAATACTCTCCACTTGCCTAAATGAGTGCAGCTGCAAAAGCACTCGAAGCTCAACACCATCCAGGACAAAACAGCCCACTTGATCGGCAGCCCATTCACCACATTAAACATTCGCTCCTTCCACCACTGTCGCACAGTGGTTGCAGTGTGTATCATTAGAAAATATAAACTACATCAACTTGTCAAGCCCCTTCGACAGCACCTTCCAAACCCACGATCTTTACAACCCAGAAAGGCAAGACAGCACAGAAAGGCAAGGACAGCAGACACGTGGGGACGCTACAACCAGGAAGTTCCCCTCCAAGCCACACAAACCATCCTAACTCGCAACTACGTTGCTCTTCCTTCACTGTTGCTGGGTCAGAAACCTGGCACTCCCTTCCTAACAGCCTTGTGGATGTACCTACACCAGATGGACAGCAGTGGTTCAAGAAGGCAGTTCACCAACACCATCTCTAGGGCAATTAGCGATGAGCAATAAATGCTGGCCCAGCCAATGATGCTCATATTGCATGAGAGAATAGAAAAAAGAGGTTCTGCTTCATGGAGATGTCAGAACACCTGTCTGCAAAGCCTGGGTCTCTCCAGGCAGGTGGTAGCAGACACACGTGAAATGCTGGAAGAGACATTAAGGCCAATATGATGTGGCGGTGGAGGCGGCCATGGCGTTTAACATTTAAGCCTCAGAATCAATCCAGGGGTCATCCGGAGGCACCTGTAGGATATTCCAGTCAGCTGCCCATCACTGCATCAAGCAGGTGACAGATGCCAGGTACCAGAGGGTAGGGCAATATATAAGGAATCGCACCGATCAGGCCAGAAAGGCCAAAAGTGCTGGATTCTCTCAGGTTCAGCAATCATCGACTGGGGTATGTGGCCGTCAAGGCTCCCGCAGAGAAGCCAGGAGCTGCCTTGAACAGGAAAGAGTCACACTCCCTGTTCACTTAGTCATGACTTGTACGTCGTGAGACAGACTGAAATGTGTCAGCTTTTCAGGCTACTCAAATAACTTTATGCTTGGATATTGTGTGACAAAGGGTATGCACTGAAGACATGGCTTCTTACAACCATGCAGAACCCTGAAACAAAGGCAGAGGACATGTACAACTGCGGTCATAGGCTGCCTGAAAATGAGGTTCTGATGCTTGGCCAGAGCTGGAGAAGTCCTGCATTACTTCCCTGCAAGGGGGTCTCATATTGTTGTGGTCTGATGTCCTTTGCACAACCTGGTGCTCCAGTGGGAAAAGTACCTCTCTTCTGTTGCCTTCCAGCCTTTGGGAGCACCTCCGGTGAGATGTCACTGAAAATTGGTGCTATCCTTTCTCTGATTCCATCCATTCTTCATGCTCAATCTATGTTGTCTGGTACCCCTTCCAGTGTCCTCTTTATGTGTAGCCTGTAGAAAGGCTGCTAAGTATGGGGCTTCCTTTGACCTGCTAGAAATTTCTCCCACCCATATGGCTGTCCACACTGTATTGAGCCCCAATGTAATCTCTCTTTTGCTGAAATTCAGCTCAATACCTCTGAAAATGTTTTAATACCTTTAGCCTAGTAGCATACTCAACATGCAAAAGTATTCGAGTTAATGTTTTGAGTCCATATGACTCTTCAGAGTTATGTGGACGCGAAACGTTAACTCGGTTTCTGTCTCCACAAGATACTGCCAGACCTGCTTAGTTTTCCCAGCATTTTCTGTTTTTTCTTTCAGATTTCTAGCATCTGCAGTATTTTGCTTTTATGCAAAAATAATCATTTGGATCAGGTTGGTATTGAGCTTTTACTAGGGAGATAAATTCAACCATTCCACAACTTTGCCCCAATTTGTCAATTTCTGTTAGATTATCTGTAGCCTGAAGAACACAGAGAAGGAATTATTTTGTGGAATATTTGTGTTCAGAGTGAAATAAGACCTTGGCAGCTATGTAAGTTAGCAGAAAGAAATATTCAAAAAGGGATGAAGGAGGTCTAAAATGATGTGTTCAGTTTGAATTATGATAAATGATAAGAAAATGGAAGTGAGGTCATTGCAAGAGATTTTAAGTCTTTGATTCATAAAATGTTGATGAGATATTAGTTTCACTAGAGTGGATTAAATTCTAAGTAAACAGAATATTGTCACTTTACAGAAACTGTGGGCAGTATAATCATATTTATACTGAGACAGAAGCACCTATTGTTTCACCCTGGCAGTTGCTGTAAACTAAACAATGCTTATGAGATAAAAGTTTAATAATTGCTGTTAGTGCTTGTATAATTGGATATGCATTACTGATTTGTGGAGTAATTATGTTATAGATTGCTTTTTATGGGAAACACGGGTTCTGCTCTATTTAACACTATGTCTCAGCCCTATGAATCCTTTGGTCGTTGAAATCATACCTGACTAGATAAAATGTTAAGCTCAATCCTACTTCATGTTATATGGTTCTTAACTGGGTCCAGTAGCTCAATTCACACAACAGTTCAAATTTTATTCCTTTTCCAAAAAATCTTTTGGAAGCTTGAGTGCACAAAAATTAGTGGCAGACTGTGATTTTCCAAAATTGGCCTGAACCTGTCAGGAAAGTTGTTGACCTGGGAAATCTTATTGTAGTTTCAATGGTAGAAATCTAAGACTGTTTAAGATTGACATTGGAAAGATATTTTGAGAATAATTTTGCAGTTATTGCAACTTGTGTGTTTCCTAAATATTTTGACAGTCATTTTTTAAATGGTTAAATATAGAAGAATAGAATGAAATTATTCACGTATATAAAATCAAAATTCTGCAGATGCTGGAAATCAGAAATAAAAACAGAAAATGCTGGAAAAACTCAGGTCTGACAGCATCTGTGGAGAGAGAAACAGAGTTAACGTTTTGAGTCTATATGACCCTTCTTCAGAGCAGAAATATTAACTCTGATTCTATCTCCACAGGTGCTGTCAAACCTGCATTTTTCCAGCATTTTCTGATTTTATATTATATGGAATTATGTATGGCCACATATTAAAATGTGTTTCTTAGGCAATTTCCCTTTTATCTGAGATGGAGTGTGCTGAAATCTGATTTTAAAAATTTCTATTATAATATGTAACTGCTGTTATCTTTGTGTAATATCAAGTCGAATTTCGATCACAGAATCTTTACAGTGCAGGAGGAGGCCGTTCATCCATCAAGTCTGCACTGGCACTCTGAAAGAGCATTCCACTTAGTCCCTCTCCCCTGCCTTATCCCTGTAACCCTGCACATTTTTTATTTTCAGGTAGCAATCCAATTCTCTTTTGAATACCTTGATTGAACCTACCTCCATTACACTCTCAGGAAATTCGTTCCAGACTCCAACCACCCTCTGGGTGAAAAATAATTTCCTCATCGCTTTTACTCCTTTTTTTGCCAATTAGTTTGAATCTGTGCCCTCTGGTTCTTGATGCTTCCTTGAGTGGGAACAATTTCTCACTATATACCCTGTCCATACCCCTCAGGATCTTGAATACTACTGTCAAGTCTCCTCTCAGTCTTTTTTCCAAGGAAAACAGTCCCAACCTCACCATTCTATCCTCATAGCTACTGTTCTTTGTCCCTGGAATCATCCTTGTGAATGTCCTCTGTACTCTCTCCAGTGCTTTCACATCCTTCCTCAAGTATGGCACTCAGAACTGGATACAGTACTTAGGCCTAACTAGTGTCTTATACAAGTTCAACATGACCTCCTTCCTTATCTTGTACCCAACGCCCCTATCAATAAAGCCGAAGATCCTATATACCTTGTTAACTGCTCTCTCAACATCCCCTGCCATCTTCAATGACTTATGTACATATAAACCAAGGTACCTCTGTTCCTGCACCTCCTTTAGAGTCTCTCCTCTTATTTTATACTGTCTCTCCATATTCTTCCTGCCAAAATGAATCACCTCACACTTCTCTGCACTGAACTTCATCTGCCATTTGTCTGCCCAATCCACCAACATGTCTATGTCATTCTAAAGTTCAAGAATATCCTCATTACAGTTGACAATGTCTCCAATCTTCGTATCATCTGCAAATTTTGAAATCATGCCCTGAACACCACAGTCTACGTCATTAATATATATGAGGAAGACAAGGGCCCAACTCTGACCCATGGGGAATTCCACTACAGATCTTCCTCCAATCTGAAAAACAACCATTTATCACTACTCTGTTTCCTGGCGCTGAGCCAGTTCCTCATCCAAGTGCCCGCTTTCCCTTTTATTCCATGAATTTTGTTCATAAGCCTGTTGTGTGACACTATCAGATGCCTTTAGAAAATGCATATATACCACATCAACAGCATTGCCCTTATCAATCTTCTCTGTTATCTCCTCAAAAAATTCCAGCAAGTTAGTTAAGCATGATTTTCCCTTAATGAATCCACACTGGCTTTCCTTTGTTATCCTGCACTTTTCTAACTGACTATTCATTTTGTTCCAAACTATAGTTTCCAGAAGTCTCCCTACCACTGAAGTCAAACTGACTGGTCTGTAGTTGTCAGCTTTATTCTTGCACCTCTTTTTGAGCAAGGGTATAACATTCGCAATTCTCCAGTCCTCTGGCACCAACCCTGTGAAAGATTATCACTCGTGCCTCTGCAATTTCCACTGTCTTCCCTCCGTACCCTTGGATGCATCTCATCTGCTCCTGGTGCCTTAGCTGTTTAAAGTAAAGATATCCCTTCTGCTGTAGTGTTCAAGTGACACTAGAGGTGGAGATGCTGGAGGTCCGAGTAAGACAACGGCTTTATTACAAGTGTGCAGACAAGGGGACACGGCTTGTGGAGAGACTGCCTCTCCAATTGTTCGTTTTACACATTTATACACTTTACAATCATGTCGATTACTTAGGTATTCTGATTATCACATGACTACAAGTTATGCAGAGCTATTACAGTACTTTGCATTTCTTTGTGAAACTAGACGGATCTCCGGTTGAGGCATTTTACAGCGGTCATGGCTTTGTGCATTAAAACAGATTTCCACTCTATCTGCTTACAGCAATCATTTCATTTTAAAGTTAAATAGGTTTCTGCTTTACATATATTACAGTGACCACCTCCTCTTCGTGATCTTAAACAAGTCTCAGTTTTGAATTAAATATGTCTCGACCCCTCTTGATGCCTACAGCCATGTCACCCCCTTTCTACATAGTTGGCTAATAATTTCTGTATCTATATCTTCCTTCACTTTCTAAAACCTTCTCAATTGTAAATTCTTCAAATGTACCAGTTACCTCACCTCAGCCTGGGTAGCATCATCTTCCTTTGTAAAGACAGATGCAAAGTACTCATTTAATACCTCCGTTATTTCTCCTGCCTCCATGTGCCCTTTTTTTTTATCCCTAATTGGCCCTACTCTTCCTTTCACCACCCTTTTATTATTTATATGCTTAGAGACGAGCTTGGGATTCACTTTTATGTTAGCTGCCAGTCTCATTTCATGCTCTCTCCTTGCTTTTCTTATTAGTTTTTTCACTTCCCCTCTGGGCCTTCTGTATTCAGCCTAATTCTCCATTGTACTTTCTACTTGATATCTGTCGTACGTGCACTTTTTTTTCACCTTCACCTCTCCTTACACTGCATAAGGTGAGTGTGCCAATTGAGTCACTGTATCCAGAGCTAAACATGTGTTTTTTTAATTTTTAGATTAGAAAAAATTGATTCATCAATAGTTCTGGGCAACCAGACATAATATTTTATCCCACCAGTTTTCTTATTTATTAAACCCAAAACACAGCTACACTAGATAGACCAAGTGAGAAATGAAGCCATGAGCAGGTTTGGTGTACAATAAGGTCCCCATTCATTTACATGCACGAATGTTTACTAGAAAGCTGCTGTTATACTGAAGTAGGTGTAAAGCTGATTCAGCACAAAATCAACTTCTGCAGGTGATCTTTCACCCTCTGCATAAATGTGATTTGGGTGATTATTTACATGGATTACATTGTATGATTAGATTTAGTTAAATTCTGTGACCTGCTGAATCTAGCAAACTAATCTAAGTGGCCTAAAAGATTATTATTCACAATGATGTGATTTTCTATACTGTGTATAATATTAGGTTATTATGTACTGATAGCACTGAACATATTCGGCCCACAGAACAGATGAATGGAGGCTTCTCGGCTTAGTGGAATTGTGCAATACTAAGCTTCCCTTGAAGCCCGCTTTAATACTTTTGTGTGATTGTTTATTGTTAATGGATATGTACACAATTTATGGCCCTCAAAGGGTTAAAGCTGAGATCTCATTACAAGCTGAAAGTGTTTATAGTCTATCGTATGACTTGTTACAATATGCAGTCATGTAAATAGACTCAGCAGTGCCTTTGCCAAATCACATGTCACCTAAATTTGAAGCAACAAGTGCTCCAGAAAGTCCTTTTGATTTGATTGCTTAATAAAGATACCTTTATAAGTTATTAGTGAATTTGAATCTTGCTCTTCCAGTTTGTAGAGGGTGTGAGAGGCACTTGCAAGAATGAAAAAGAAAATTGGCATGAAAAGGAAGTTCAAAAAATGTAAAATAGATCACTCGTCAGAAATAAAATATCTTACTCTGAATCCAACTGAGTTCCCAGGTTCAGTCTCAGCCTTTGTAGCATTAGTTGGTCTTCACCACAGAACAAGAACTTATATGACAGGGTGTTTTTAATGTAATAAAATGCCCATGGCACCTCACAGGAGCATTATGTGGTTCAGTGCCATATTTTGTTTTATAAGTTATTAGGTCGGATGGTCAAAGCGGTAGGTTTTAAGGAATGTCTTAAAGGAAGAAATTGAGGCAGAGAATTCTTGAGCTATGGACCAAAGCTGGTGGAGCAATTAAAGTCAGGGATGCTTAAGTGCCCAGAATTATATAAGTGCTGATAGCTTGGAGGATTGTGGAACTGGAGGAGGTTATAGAGCTAAGGAAGTGAGAGGCCATTGAGGGATTTGAAAACAAGAATGAGAATTATAAAATCAAGATGCTTCTTGACCGGAAGCCAGTGTAGCATACGCAGGAGTGATGGGGAACGCAGGTAGTACATTTCCTGTGCTTTGAGGTGCCGGCTATAGTTGTCCGAGAGGAACATGGGGATCACTGCTGCCCTGTAATCAGTGACATTAGTCTCAGATTTGAGATCCTGGTCCTCAAATGCCTTAGTCAGTCAAAGGCTGAGCTGGCACATTGGAGGCAATAATGAAATGATGAATTTTGTCATCTATGTCTGCCTCTGTCGAGAGGAGGTCCCAAATATGGAAAATAATCGACATTTTTAAGGATCTTGCTGTTGATCTTAATTAACTCGAGGAGGCATTGTGCTGTGGGAGTTTAGTTTTCTGACAGTAGGCCCTGGAAACATTGGAAAAGTACCACCTTTGAAAGATCCTCCAAATCCAGTGGCAAGAAAGACAGTCCAACAGCAGCAGCATCTCTCAAGCCAGGATGCCCAGCATCGAGGTGCCAATCATTGAAAACTAGCTCTAGTGGGTGGGAGAGACATGTTGCCTGACACCAGACTCCTGAAGCAACAGTTCTACTTGGAACTCTGTCGTGGTGGGAGACTACCAACAGGACAATGAAAACACTCCAGGGATGTCCTCAAAGCATACATGAAGCTATTAAACATTCCTGCTGACTGATAGTCCCTGGCTTGTGATTGACCAGAATGGAGAAAGTTCATTCAGGCACCAAACACATCAAGAAACTTTGGGGACATACAGATGTAAAGTCAAGGTGTTGGAGAGCACATGCACTAACCTCCAAACACCTCACCTATCTGACCCTTCAAGTAGCACCTGCCCTGAATGTGGCACAGTCTGCCGATCATATATTGACCTTATCAGCCATCTCGGAACCCATTGCACTGGACTGGAAGCAAGTCTCCCTTGAACCTGTTGGACTGCCTAGGAAGAAGGTGATAGGTGAACAGGACTTGGTGTGACTTGAAATGTGGGAAGCAGAGTTTTAGATGACCTCAGGTTATGAAGGATAGAATATTGGAGACCAGACAGAATTGTGTTGGAATAGGTAAGTCTAGAGGTAACAAAGGCATGAATGAGGGTTTCAACAGCAGATGAGCTGAGACAGAAGCAAAGTCAAGCAATATAATGGAGCTGGTCTTAGTGATGACACAAATATGAGGTAGGAAGCTCATCTCAAGACCATATGTGACACTAAGGTTGTGGACAGACTGGCCTAATCTGAGACTGTTGCCATGAAGGAGGCGGAGTTAGGAATGGAGTTTAGAGCATGGTCCAAAAACAATGGCGTCAGTCTTCCCAATGTTTAATTGGGGGAAATTTCTGCTTATGCAATACTGGATGTCAGATAAGCAGCCTGATCATGTAACAACAGTGAAGGAGTCGAAAGATGGTGAGGTAGGGTTGGTGTCGTCAATGTACAAGTTAAGATGAACGTTGTGCCTTCCAACGATGTTGCCAAGGAACAGCATGTAGATGAGAAATGGGAGAGGACCAAGGATAGATCCTTGGGGGACACCGGAGGTAAGGGGGTGGGAAGTAGAGATGAGATAGATTAGAATGGAAGCAGATGGGAGCAGTCCCACCTATGGGCACTCTGTTCCCAAAGATAGTCATGCCTCTTGGTCAGCAGTGAGGGACAGGAAGATATGACCATGAGTGAGGCAGGGCATGGGACCGAGCAGATAGTTGTGAGGAGCCTCAGACTTTGCAATTGTCAAACAGGTTGAGGTGCTTACAACCTGTGTGAACATCAGTCGGCAAGGTGGATGAGCAGGCTAGCAATGGCACCATGGTACATGAAGCTGTTCAAGGAGGGAGAGCAAACAGGAATATAGCGGTGGCAGAGGACAGTATAATGAGGGGGATTGACACTATTCTCTGCAGCAAAAAGCAAGAGTCCTCAAGGCTGTGTTGCCTGTCCGGTGCCAGGGTTTGGGACATCTGCTCAGGGCTCAGAGAAACTTGCAGTGGGAGGGGGAGGATCCAGTTGTTGTCCATGTAGAAAGCAACGACATAAGCAGGACAAGAAGGGAGGTTCTGGATAGTCAGTATGAGAAGCTAGGTACCAAATTAAGCAGGACCTCAAAAGTAATAGATTTATTACCTGAACCATGTGCAAATTGGTATAAGGCAAATAAGATGAGAGAGATGAATGTGTGGCTGGTGTGGGAGAAGCAGATTCCGGTCTGTGAGGCACTGGGACCAGTACAGGGGAAAGTGGGGGCTGTACCGTTGGCACGGTTTACACCTGAATCATGGTAGGATGTGTGTTCTTGCGAACCACTTGACTAGGGAAGTAGAGAGGGATTTGAACTAACGCGGGGCGGGGGGGAGGTTTTTTCCGGGGGCAAGGGATCAAGCTTGGGTAGGTGTCAAATCAAGGGGTAGATTCGAGGCAGAAGACCATAATAGTAATATGGGAAATGAGGGTCATAGAATAGCAGGAAGGAGCAGAGAGGTAAAACCTGAGAATACACCAAGAGTCAAGATGATGTTCCAAAGATAATAAGATAAAACTAAAGGCTTTGAATCTGCATGTAGCATTCATCACTAAGTAAATTAATATCGAACATTGGAGTAAGTAAATAAATATGATTGCCATTATGGAGGGATGGCTACAGGATGACAAGGATTGGGTCCTGAATATTGAGGAGTATATGACGTTGAAGAAGAATAAGAACCTAGGTAAATATGGAGGATAAACACTGTTGATCAAGGATGGCATTGGTGCAATAGTTAGGCATTCCCTTGGTTCAGGAGATCAGGATGTAGGATTGGTTTGGGTGGAGATAACAAATAGGGGAAAGAAGTCAGTAGTGAGAGTGGTCTACAGGCCTCATAACAGTAACCACAATTTAGGACAAAAGTATACAAGAAATATTGAGTGCATGTGAAAAAGGGACAGAAGTAATGGGTAAATTTAATCTACATATAAACTGAAAAATCAGACTGGCAGTAGTAGCTTGGATGAGGAGTTCATAGAATGTTTTTGAGAGCTTTTTTTAGAGTGGCACTTTCTGAAGCCAACCTAAGAGCATGTTATATTAACTTGGTATTGTGTAATGTGTACAGGATTAATTAGTGACCTCAGAGTGAAGGCACCCCTAGGTAGCAGCAACCACAATATGATTGAATTTCACATTCAGTTTGAAAGGGAGAAGAGTGAGTCTAAGACTAGTATTTTAAACTTAAATAAGGGCAACTGTATGGGCATGAGAAAGTTCAGCTAGCTGAAGCGAACTGGGATATGAGGTTAGGGGATAGATCAATAGAGAAACAGTGGCAGACATTTAAGGGGATATTTCACAATTTTCAGAATAATACCATAAAGAAAACTACTACTACTAGAATACTACTGTAGAGAAAAATTCTAAAGGGAGGACCCACTATCCATGGTTAATCAAAGAAGTTAAGGAAAGCATCAAACTTAAGGAAAAAACATTTAACTGCACATAGGTGAGTGGCAGGTCAAATGATTTGTCAGAATACAAAGAATGGCAGAGAATGTCTAAAATGTTAATCATGAGTAAGAAATTAGAGTATGAGAAGAAGCTAGCTAGGAATGTAAAAATGGATAGCAAGAGTTTTGACGTATTTAAAAAGGAAAAGAGTAAGTAAAGTGAATGTTGGTCCTCTAGAGAGTGACAATGAGTTAATAGATAATAAGGAAATGGCAGATGAAATGAACAAATATTTTACTTCTGTCTTCACTATAGAGGATACAAAAATCATTCCAGTAATAGCTGTAAATCAGGAGGCAGAAGAGAGAGGGGAACCTGATGAAATTACAATCACTAGAAGTGATACTGAGCAGACTGACGGAGCTGCTGGCTGACAAGTCTCCGGGTTCAGATAGACTTCATCCAAGGGTCTTAAAAGAGGCAGCTAATGGGATAGTTGATGTTAATTTTCCCAAATTCCCTACATTCTGGAAAGGTTCCATCAGACTGGAAAGTGGCAAATATGATCCCTCTGTTCAAGAAGGGAGGGAGGCAGAAAACAGGAAACTATGGGCCAGTTAGCTTGATCTATCATTGGGAGGGTGTTCGAACCGATCATTAAGGAGATTATAGCTGGGCACTTGGAGCAACTCAAGGTAATTGGGAACAGTCAGCATGGTTTTGTGAAAGGAAAATCACGTTTAACCCATTTATTGAAGTTCTTTGAAGGAGTAAAATGCACTGTGGATAAAAGAGAGCCTGTAGACATACAATACTTGGGTTTTCAGAAGGCAAATGATACGGTGCCACATCAAAAGTTATTGCGTAAAATGAAAGCTCATGGTGTAGGTAGCATATTAGCATGGATAGAAGATTGGCTGGCAGAAAACGAAGAATATGCATAAATGGGCCTTTTTCTGATTCACAGGATGTGATGAGTGGAGTCCCGCAGGGGTCTGTGCTGGTGCCTTAACTTCTTACAATTTATGTAAATGAATTAGATGAGGGGAGTGAAGGCATGATAGCTAAATTTGCAGGTGACACAAAGATAGGGAAGTATGTTTTGAAGAAGACGTAAGGAGGTAGCAGATGGTTATAGATAGGTTGTGAGTGGACAAAAATCTGGAAGGTGGAGTATAATGTGGGAAAATTGGCAGGAAGAATAAAAAAGCATAGTATTACTTAAACAGAACACCTGCAGAATTCTGAGGTGCAGCGGGATCTAGGTGATTTAGAGCATGAGTAACAAAGTTAGTGTGCTGGTAGAGCAGGTAATTATGAAGGCTAATGGAGTGCTATCCTTTATTATGAGAGGAATTGAATGTAAAATTTAAGGATGTTATAGTTCAGTTATACAGGGCATTGGTGAGACCACACCTTGAATATTGTGTGCAGTTTTGGTCTCCTTATTTAAGGAAGGATGTAAATGCATTGGAGGTGTTTCAGAGGATGTTTACTGGATTGATATCTGGAATGAGCAGGTTGTCTTATGAGGAAAAGTTAGACAGACCGGGCTTCTTTCCACGAGTTAAGAAGTGTAAGGGGTGACTTGATTGAAGTATGTAAGATCTTGAACAGTATTGGCAAGCTGGAAAGGATGTTTCCTGTTGTGGGAGTATCCAGAGCTACGCGACATGGTTTTAAAATTAGGGATTGCCTTTTTAAGGAAGGAGGTGAGAAATTTTTCCAGAAGGTTGTGCGACTTTGGAACGTTCTGCCTCAGGAGGTGGGGTCATTGAATATTTTTAAGGTGGAGCCAGATAGATTCTTGCTAGGCAAGAGAATCAAAGGTTATTGGGGGTAGATGGGAATATGGAATTTGAAACACAAACAAATCAGCTGTGAATTTAATGAATGGCGGAGCAGCCTTAAGGGGCCAACTGGCCTACTTCTCCTATTTCGTATGGTCGGATTTAAATGTGGAGTTCCAAGAAAGATGGGAACAGATTTTGGAGGTGACAGCAAGTTTAAGGACTTTGGGAGAGGATGTGGAGATGGGAGGATACTGTGTGGGCAGCACCTGAAGGCAGAAATGTTTGGCTGTGATCCCCTCCACTGTTGAATAGCCTGGCAGTTGCAACCAAGACTCAACAATAATTAGACAAATTTTGGTGAGGTACCGGAGGGGCAGTCAATATGCTGGTTAGTATAGGGTAGAAAATGTGTGCTAAGTGGAGAGTTTTGTGTGCTAGCCATTAACTATTGGGCATGTACATTAGTAAACATGTGGAATTGACAGGCAGGGTCCATCAAGCCTGCCTCTTGCTATGATGGCCATCATGTTATAACTAAACACTCTCCTTCCCCTGCACCCCACTTTGTTGAAAAAAAAATTCATCCAATAATTTGGCCAGAAAGAGAGAAAAAAGTGAATGGGGGAGAAAAAAGTCCTGGAACATTCTCCACTCCCCTTGAGGCAGTCAAAACCAGTCCAGGAGATCATGTGGACTACATGCTGCCTGTGTTTATTTGTATCACATGTTGGCTGAATTCGTTTTCTGATTGGTCCCCATGGAGGACAATGCACACCCACCAGTTTGTCTGGAATATATAATTTTATCTTGCCTGCTGTAGAACAATTCAATGACCTCTGAATTGTGTAATTTCAACTAATAATTGTCAGGAAGGCTTCAGAACTCAGTGCTGCTGTGATTGTACAGTATGGCTGAGGAACGTGCAAACCATGTGAGAACAGTGATACAATAGAATGCAGAAAATGGAGCTATGGTTAGCTTTGTGAAGGTCATCTTTATCCATATAAGATAAGAACAAAAAAACTGCGGATGCTGGAAATCCAAAACAAAAACAGAATTACCTGGAAAAACTCAGCAGGTCTGGCAGCATCGGCGGAGAAGAAAAGAGTTGACGTTTCGAGTCCTCATGACCCTTCGACAGAACTTGCGTTCGAGTCCAAGAAAGAGTTGAAATATAAGCTGGTTTAAGGTGTGTGTGTGGGGGGCGGAGAGATAGAGAGACAAAGAGGTGGAGGGGGGGGTGGGGGTGTGTGGTTGTAGGGACAAACAAGCAGTGATAGAAGCAGATCATCAAAAGATGTCAACGACAATAGTACAATAGAACACATAGGTGTTAAAATTAAAGTTGGTGATATTATCTAAACGAATGTGCTAATTAAGAATGGATGGTAGGGCACTCAAGGTATAGCTCTAGTGGGTTTTTTTTAATATATAATGGAAATAGGTGGGAAAAGGAAAATCTTTATAATTTATTGGAAAAAAAAAAGGGAAGGGGGAAACAGAAAGGGGGTGGGGATGGGGGAGGGAGCTTACGACCTAAAGTTGTTGAATTCAATATTCAGTCCAGAAGGCTGTAAAGTCCCTAGTCGGAAGATGAGGTGTTGTTCCTCCAGTTTGCGTTGGGCTTCACTGGAACAATGCAGCAAGCCAAGGACAGACATGTGGGCAAGAGAGCAGGGTGGAGTGTTGAAATGGCAAGCGACAGGGAGGTTTGGGTCATTCTTGCGGACAGACCGCAGGTGTTCTGCAAAGCGGTCGCCCAGTTTACGTTTGGTCTCTCCAATGTAGAGGAGACCACATTGGGAGCAACGGATGCAGTAGACTAAGTTGGGGGAAATGCAAGTGAAATGCTGCTTCACTTGAAAGGAGTGTTTGGGTCCTTGGACGGTGAGGAGAGAGGAAGTGAAGGGGCAGGTATTGCATTTTTTGCGTGGGCATGGGGTGGTGCCATAGGAGGGGGTTGAGGAGTAGGGGGTGATGGAGGAGTGGACCAGGGTGTCCCGGAGGGAGCGATCCCTACGGAATGCCGATAAGGGGGGTGAAGGGAAGATGTGTTTGGTGGTGGCATCATGCTGGAGTTGGCGGAAATGGCGGAGGATGATCCTTTGAATGCGGAGGCTGGTGGGGTGATAAGTGAGGACAAGGGGGACCCTATCATGTTTCTGGGAGGGAGGAGAAGGCGTGAGGGCGGATGCGCGGGGGATGGGCCGGACACGGTTGAGGGCCCTGTCAACGACCGTGGGTGGAACACCTCGGTTAAGGAAGAAGGAGGACATGTCAGAGGAACTGTTTTTGAATGTAGCATCATCGGAACAGATGCGACGGAGGTGAAGGAATTGAGAGAATGGGATGGAGTCCTTACAGGAAGCAGGGTGTGAGGAGCTGTAGTCGAGATAGCTGTGGGAGTCGGTGGGTTTGTAATGGATATTGGTGGACAGTCTATCACCAGAGATTGAGACAGAGAGGTCAAGGAAGGGAAGGGAAGTGTCAGAGATGGACCACGTGAAAATGATGGAGGGGTGGAGATTGGAAGCAAAATTAATAAATTTTTCCAAGTCCTGACGAGAGCATGAAGCGGCACCGAAGTAATCATCGATGTACCGGAGAAAGAGTTGTGGAAGGGGGCCGGAGTAGGACTGCAACAAGGAATGTTCCACATACCCCATAAAGAGACAGGCATAGCTGGGGCCCATGCGGGTACCCATAGCCACACCTTTTATTTGGAGGAAGTGAGAGGAGTTGAAGGAGAAATTGTTCAGTGTGAGAACAAGTTCAGCCAGACGGAGGAGAGTAGTGGTGGATGGGGATTGTTCGGGCCTCTGTTCGAGGAAGAAGCTAAGGGCCCTCAGACCATCCTGGTGGGGGATGGAGGTGTAGAGGGATTGGACGTCCATGGTGAAGAGTAAGCGGTTGGGGCCAGGGAACTGGAAATTGTTGATGTGACGTAAGGTGTCAGAGGAATCACGGATGTAGGTGGGAAGGGACTGGACAAGGGGAGAGAGAAGGGAGTCAAGATAACGAGAAATGAGTTCTGTGGGGCAGGAGCAAGCTGAGACGATCGGTCTACCGGGGCAGTTCTGTTTGTGGATTTTGGGTAGGAGATAGAAGCGGGCCGTCCGAGGTTGGGCGACTATCAGGTTGGAAGCTGTGGGAGGGAGATCCCCAGAGGAGATGAGGTCAGTGACAGTCCTGGAAACAATGGCTTGATGTTCAGTGGTGGGGTCATGGTCCAGGGAGAGGTAGGAGGAAGTGTCTGCGAGTTGACGCTCAGCCTCCGCGAGGTAGAGGTCAGTGCGCCAGACAACAACAGCACCACCAGTTTTGTAATTGTAATTCTAGTTATCCTTGGTTGGTAAGAGTTAATTACTACTTTGAAGTCTTATGTTTTGTTTTCCTTCTGGAAGTGATCATTTAATTCTGAATGAAGGGACCAAAGTCAAGATGACAACTTTAAAGCAAAAATGTGAATTAAAATCCAACAGCCTGGTGCAGCTTAGTAGCAAATGACTCTTCTGGTCTGGCAAATGCAACAAGGCCTTCCATTTCCTGCCATGACAATCTGACTGGCCACCAGCACATCTACATGATGAGCAGGCCTTCCTTCCATTGTCTGGCCTGCAGGAAAAATTTTATTGAGTTAGGCACCACCATGAGCCTTCCGTGACCACACGGAAGAGAAGGCCTTCTGTGAGGAGTGTGGTAACTCCAAACTTGATGGTCCATCAGGGCATGCACCCAGGACAGGCAGTGTGCTTCAGCAGGCCTCACTTCTGATTTCCTCTCCAGTCAGCTTTATGGAGTTTAGTCATATGCATGACCGATTGTCAGATCTTTTTTAATCTTCTCGTTTGGGAGGCACATGTTCAGAAGGACTGATGTGTCTTGCAAGTAATCACTCTGTAAAGATATAGACCTTTTATATGAAGCAGTCATTCACCCAATCAACAAGCAGCCCAGCTCCCTCCTGAAGGCGTGCAGAAAGTCAGCACTCACCACACCAGCCATTAATGTATTGCAGAAACACTCAGTTCTGCAAGAACTGCCTAATATCCAGTCTAGTCCTACCCTAAGGTTAAACTCATGACCTGGTCCTCAGTTTGTTAAACTGGAATAATCAATAGAAATACTATCTAGCCGTTAATTTATTTATCTCTATCTGATCACCTCAAAGTCTGCAATAGCAAAATACTGCAGGTTTGGAAATATTCAGCTGATCAGGCAGCATCTATGGAGAGAGAAAGAGTTAATTTTTCAGGTCAATAATCTTTCATCAGAACCTGAATTCATTGACCTGAAATGTTAATTCTGGCCCTGATTTTGCAGTCAGTGGTAAAGCAGCAGTGCTGGCCCCTCACTGCACTGCAATATACTCACCTAGTCCAATAGCCATAGCAAAATTTTGAACTTCTGGCTGCAACATGGCTTTCTATCAGGAGGAATGGCGAGCCTCAGTGCTTTCTGGGTGAAGGTAGAGGCATTGCCATGGAGACATCTCTACCAATCAGAGTCCACTTGCCAACTAGTCAGCGTTCTCTTCTCATACAGTGTAAATTGTTTTCTCCTTATCAGGATACTTTACAAGAATACTAATGAGTGCAAGATGGAAAGCTTCAACATGTCTCTCTTTTTCAGCAATACTCAAGTTCTGTACTAACAAATGACCATTTATATTCAAACTCCTTCTCATTTTTTGGTATAGGAGGAGCCACAACTCTAACTTCCAAAAACTCAGGATCTCTATTAAGATCATAGAACAACTCTTTTTTGACTATGATGCTCTCTTCCCATGCCTATGTATACTTGTGGCATACCTTTCCCTGGCTGGGTGGATGATAGGTAGCACCTGCTTGAGTGTCCAACCATGTTATTCCATTTAGCTGTTGGGAAGTGCACAACAGTGGTTGGAGGTGACTCGATTCCTGATTCTTTCTCTTCCCCCGTGGTCCCAACATTTCTATGAGAAAACCACTTAAGGGTAGTTGATGAGCAAAGATCAAGTTCTCACACAATTTTGAACTAGCCATTTAAGGAACTGAAGGTGCAACTTTTCTGCTGTCATTTGCACAGTGATTTGGTGGCAAATTGGTAATGTCACTGGACTAGTAATTCAGAGGCCCAGGCTATGAACAGGGGTTCAAATACCATCAAGGCACCAATTTAAATTCAATTAATAGATCTAGAATTAAAAGCTAGTCTCAATAATGGTGACCATGAAACAATTGTTAATAGTCATAAAAACCTGTCTGGTGCACTAATGCCCTTTAGGGAAGGAAATCTGCCATCCTTATCTGGTCTGACCTACATGTGACTCCAGACCCACATCAATGTGGTTGGCTCTTAAATGCCCTCTGAAATTGCCCTCAGCACGCCACTCAGTTGTATCAAACCACCTCAAAGCCTAAAAGGAGTGAAACTGAATGAACCACCTGGCATCGACCTAGGCAATGGAAATGATAATGGCAAGCCCGGCCATGTCAACCCTGCAAAGTCCTCCTTACTAACATGTGGTGGCTTCTGCCAAAATTGGGCAGACTATCCCACAGACTAGTCAAGCAGCAGCATGACATAGTCGTGCTCACCAAATCATACCCCACAATGTCCCAGACACCGCCACCACCATCCCTGGGTATGTCCTGTCACAGTGGCAGGATAGACCCACCAGAGGTGGTGGCACAGTGGTGTACAGTTGAGAGGGAGTTGCCCTGGGAATCCTTAATATTTGACTCCATACCCCAAGAAGCCTTGTGGCATCAAGTCAAACATGGGCAAGGAAACCTCCTGCTGATTACCACCTACATGCCCCCCACCTTTAACTGATGAATCAATACTTCTCCATGTTGAACACCAATTGGAAGAAGCACTCGAGGGTGGCAAGGGCAAAGAATGTATTCTGGGTGGGGGACTTTCAGATTCTATCACTAAGTGGCTCAGTAGAACCACTACTGATCGAGCTGGATGAGTCTGAAAGGACATAACTGCTAGACTGGATCTGTGACAGGTGCAGAGGGAATCAGCAAGAGTTTGATCTCGTCCTCACCAATCTATCTGTTGCAGATGCATTTGCCCATGACTACTGTACAGTCTTTGTGGAGACAAAGACCTGTCTTCACATTGAGGGTACCCTCTATCGTGTTGTGTGGCACTACCACCATGGTTAATGGGGAAGATTTTGAACAAATCTAGCAACTCCAAAACTGGCCACCCACAAGGCACTGTGGGCCTTCAGCAGCAGCAGCATCTGTGTGTAATCACAATGTTACATCATGACCCAGCATATCCCCCACTGTAACAATACCATCAAGCAGCCGGGTGATCAACCCTGGTTCGATAAAAAGTGCAGGAAGGCATGCCAGGAGCAGCACCAAGCATATCTAAACATGGGTTGAAGAAACAACACAGGACTACTTGCATGCCAAATGGCAGAAGCAGCATATGATAGAGCTAAGTGATCCCACAATCAACAGATCAGAGTTAAGCTTTGCAGTCCTGCCAGTCTTGAATGACGGTGGACATTTAAACAACTAATAGGAGGGAGGTGGCTCCACAAATATTCCCATCCTCAATGATGGGGAAGCCTAGCACATCAATGTGAAAGACAAGGCTGAAGTATTTGCAACCATCTTCAGCCAGAAATGCCATGTGCATTATCCATCTCAGCCTCCTCCTGAGGTTCCCAGCATCACAGTTGCCAGTCTTCAGCCAATTCAGTTCATTCCACATGATATCAGAAAACGGCTGAAGGCACTGGATACTGTAAAGGCCATGGGCCTTGACAGCATTTAAACATTAGTACTGGAGACCTGTGCTTCAGAACTAGCCATGCCCCCTAGCTAAGCTGTTCCAGTACAGGCAACTACCCAACAAAGTGGAAAATTGCCCAGGTATGTACTGTTTACAAAAAGCAGGACAAATCCTACCTGGCCAGTTAGTACCACATCAGTTTACTCTCGATCATTAACAAAATGTTTGAAGTGGTGGTCGACAATGCTATCAAGCAGCACTTATTCAGCAATAACCTGCTCACTGATGCTCAGTTTGGGTTCCACCAGGGCCACTTGGCTCCTGCCCTCATTACAGCCTTGGTTCAAATATGGACAAAAGAGCTAAACTCAAGAGGTGAGGCGAGTGACTGCCCTTGCGGTCAAAGCAGCATTTGACCGCGTGTGGCATCAAAACTGGAATCCATGGGAATCGGGGGGTGGGGAAGTGCTCCACTAGTTGGAGTCATACCTAGCACAAAGGAAGATGATTGTGCTTGTTGGAGGTCAGTGGTCTCAGTTTTAGGACATTACTTTAGGACTTTCTCAGCGTAGTATCTTAGGCCCAACCGTCTTCAGTTGCTTTATCATTGACCTTGCCTCCAGCATAAGGTCAGAAGTGGGAATGTTTACTGATGATTGCACATTGTTCATCGTTCACAATGACTCAGATACTGGAGCAGTCTGTGCCCATATGCAGCAAGACCTGTACAACATTTGTGCTTGGGCTGATAAGTGGCAAGTATCATTTGTGCCACAAGTGCCAGTCAATGACCATCTCCAACAGGAGAAAATCTAACCACACCTCCCCTTGACATTCGGTGATACTACCATTGCTGAGTACCTCACTGTCAACACCCTGGTGGTTGCCATTGACCAGAAACTAAACTGGACCAGCCATACAAATATTCTGGCTGCAAGAGCAGGTCAGAGACTGGGAATTCTACCGTGAATGACTCGCCTTTTGTCTTCCCAAAGCCTGTCCACCATATACAAGGCACAAGTCAGGAGTGTGATGGAATACTGTCCACTTGCCTGGATGATTGCAGCTCCATCAGCACTCAAGAAGTTTGACACCATCCAGACAAAGCAATCCGTGTGATTGGCACCCCATCCACCACCTTTAAATATTCACTCCACTACTGATACACAATGGCAATTATGTGTATGCACCTTCTACAAGATGCACTGCAGCAACTCACCAAGGCTCCTTCAGCAGCTCCTTCCAAACCCGTAACCTCCACCACCTAGAAGGACAAGGGCAACAGATGCATGGGAACACAACCACCTGCAAGTTCCCCTCCAAGTCACGCACCATCCTGACTTGGGACTAAATGGCTGTTCCTTCACTATCGCTGAGTAAAAATCCTGAAACTCTCCCTAACAGCACTGTGGGTGTATCTACACCACAGGCAGTGCAGCGGTTCAGGAATGCGATTCACTGCCACCTTCTTGAGCAATTAGGGATGGGAAATCAATGATGGCCTAGCCAGCGACACCCACATCCTGCAAATAAATAAAAAAAGTTTGCAGTTTGTTTCTACAACAATGAGGTACATTATCAGGTGGCAGTCACTGTCACGAATAATAGACTCTTGGTGAGGTATTGGAGGTATTGAAAAACAGCTGAGACCTGTGAAGCTGTACCCCAGTGAGGAAGTTGGGGCCTTGGGGAAGAGAAGAAGCAAAAATGCACAGGAGAATGTAGGACAGAGAGTGCACACTAATATTGAGAAGTTTTGTCTGCTGGTCATGCATGTTGAGAATATGCTGGCTTATTAGTAAACCCATAGCCACATGGAATTAACAAGCATTGAAAAGAGCAGTTCGTTCAGAAAGCCTGTTTTAAGCCATGACTAAAGACCTACCCCCCCCTCCCCAAAAAAAAAACTGACATGCAGCAATAATCTGTGTGAAAAAATGCTCTAACTCCCTCAGGTGATTGAAACAAATCCAAATGATCACATGGACTAAGGTGTTATCTGTAACATTTTGCATCAAATTTATATTTCTTTTTATTTACCCTTAGACAAGAACTTACTGCACTTCAGCTATAAATAAGCACTAAGTTTTGTCATTTTTTAAAATCTCTGCTGCAACCAATCATCTTTAGGGTGTTGTACCTCATTAGTTGGTTTTTGTATACTTGCTCAAATATTGCAAGGCAGCGGGCTATTTTCCCAAGATCACATCACAACCTTGCTAATCCTATCCTTGCCTGATGTGTACGTGCTTTTCAGTAATTCATGAAAAGCAACCCAGATTGGAAATAATGGCTGAATGTTTTGCTCATCCTTCCTCATGTAAAGATGTTGAGGCCGGTTGTAGTTCACTGTCTGCTGACACTGTTAATACAGGACAGGCCTGCTCCTTTGTAGATCAGTACCACAACTTGAGGCATCTTGCTGAATTGCAGGCAAACTACATTGTTAATCTCACCTGTTTGTTACACAGTTCCTTGCCAGTACTTGGGATCTCCTGCCATGCTGTCTGAGAGGGACTCCGTAAGGATTCATTACAGTGTGGGAAAAGAATGACAAATACTGACTGCAAAAGGACGTGGCAAAAACATTTAGCCCTACAACAGATGATTTTTACACGTGCATCCACACTCCAGTTGTATTCAATAGAAAATGCCCACATGAGAGTTCACATGGTCTAGCCACCTGAAGAGATGCAGTCTGCTGGCTCAGCAGGGATAGCTCAGCACTACATGATATTGAATTGGGCCATGCAGAGGAAAAGGTTCTGGGTTTAATCCCTTTTTCGTTACCTGATTTCTGATCTCTTAAAGGCTATTGTAGGTTTGCTGCAATGAACCTTGGTCGTCCTGAATTGGGGAGGGAAAATTCAACCAAGGTTTCTGCCCTGGACTGCTGCCCAATACTCACCACTGAAACATGCATACATTTTGATGCTGAGTGAGGATGGGACTGAGTTTGGGTCCCTGGCACATGCTGTCCAGATTCAAATTGACTTTGTTTTAAAAATGTGTGCTTGGTTTCAGTACTGACATCCATGACAGACAGTATGAATTTCTGCCACCGAGTGGAATTCCTTTACTAGACGTGCTGCAGGACAGCATCCATTGTCCTTGTATGCTCGATCTATTTTCATTACAAATTTATTATTCTTCTATCAGGGCCTCTTTTCACTTAAATTACTGTTATTCTAAAATGTCTTTATTGTATTTATTGTATTTATGAAGACTTGTTAACTAAAAACAATTTAATATCAGTTAATATTAGTTGAGAACCGGTTGTCTATCTTTCATTTGAAGTCTTTAGCAGTGTTGTTCTCATTTCTCAGCTTGGCTACAACTACAGAAGCACACAGTTTCCTCCAAGATTTGCTGATGTATAGGATACCTTAATGGTTTGGGAGCCTAGTGTAAGAGGTTTTGCTGTAACTGTTCAATTCAATAATACAACAGCTTGTGCTTGTATAATGCCTTTAACCCAAAACAACTCACCATTTCACAGATGCACAGTTATGGCTCCAAGCCAAAGGTGAAGATGCTAGAACAGGAGATCAAAAACTTAGTGAAAGAGGTGGGTTTTAGTGAGGGTCTTAAATGAGAAGTGGAAGGTAGAGAGGTGGTTATATTTAGGAAGAAAATTCCAGACATTGACATTAGGCTGTTGGAGGCATGGCCATAAGTGATTATGGAGTGGAGGTTGGGGGTGTTGCTGGGCAGGGGAATTTACGAGGCTATAGTCAGGCATATTCGGGTAGTTACAGAACAGGAGGCAGTTAAAAGAGATGGTGGTGAGGTCATGAAGACATTTAAACATGAGGATGAGGATTTTAAATTCCGAGGCATTAGGGGACTAGTGAGGATGGTGTGATGATGAGCATGATGGTGCACATTGTTGGGAAAGAAGAATTTTGTATGAACTGAAGTTTCAAATTTCTAATAGCCTAATATTTGGCCACCTGTTTACTGTGATTCTTCAACTGTCAATTTATTCAAGTATTTCCTCATCTTTGGTAAAATCTTCATTGTTTCTCATTCCTTTGGTGTGAACCCCTTCATCACTCAAGTGCAAAAGGCATAGACTTCAACTTATTTGGTGTATGATTGGCTTAGCCATGTATCACTGGATTTAGCTGGAACATATCAAGTGCTACTGGGCTTAATTCTCTGCTCCCATGCTAGGTCATATGGTAAATGGATTCCTCTCTGCTGGGGCACCCTTTCAGAAGCACCGTCCTTATGCTTCCTTCAAAAATAAAATGTACCCTTGACCACTCTGTCCTTGCAAACTGTTGCCCATTTCCAAAATGTCTTTGCTCTCCTAAGTGCTTGAACATGCTGTCACTCCTAAATCCATTCCCAGTTCTCTGGCAGTGCTCCAATAAAGTTTCCGCCCTGCCACAGAACTAAAAAGGTCCTAACCAAAGATACTAATGGCATTTTTTGTGCATGACTGTGGTGTGTTATCCCCTTTCATTCCCCTTAATCTCTTGAGATCCGAAATGCGGTCAGCAACAACAAATGACTTGTATTTATATAGTGCCTGTAGCATAGTAAATTGTCCTAAGGCACTACTCGAGTGATTTCAAACGGGCTTTATCTCCTTGTGGTTAGTTGTCATTGGGGTAGATGACCAAAATGTAGTCAGTGGTAAGTTTTAAGGAGCACCTTAAAGGACGATAGTGAGGCAGATGTTTACGGAGGGAATTCTAGAGCTTAGGTCTTGGCTGCCGAAAGTAAGGTCACCAGTGGTGGAGTGATTAAAATTGGAGTTGTGCAGAAGGCCAGAATTGGAGGGGTGCGAGTACCTTGGTTTAATGTGGGGTTGAAGAATTACAGAATTAGAGCATATGGCACCTCTAACAGTGCAGCTCTCTGAGTACTGCACTGGAGTGTCAGCCTAGACTTTTGTACACCAGTCTCTGGAGTGAGACTTGAACCCACAATCTTCAGTCTCAAAGGCAATCTGAGCTACAGCTGACATTAACAAGGATTAAGTATTTTCCGAAACAGAGGGGACAAATTCCTCTTTATTCTTTCGTTCGTATGTTTGCCTTTAATTTTTTTTTTCCAAAATTGCGTGTTAAGTGCTGGGTTTGTCCCAAATAAAACAGAAGTGTTGTAAACCTCTCATAAAATTCTTGCTTGAATTTGTTTCATATGTGTCTTAAATCTTTTAAATTCATGCTTTAAAAGCAAATGTACTTCAAATTGTTTGTGCAGACAACTTTCCGTTTCATCAGGAGGAAGAGCAATAGAAGTTTTCATTTTATTTTCAACAATTTTTTTGTTTGTGCCAAGTCGGACACCACACAACATTTTTTGTTAAATGGCTGACCACAAAGGTACCAGTACAAAAATACAGACATGTCAGTCACTGCACGACAAAAAAACTGTTTGTGATTGCCCGATCATAATCTGATGCAGGTGCAAACAATTTAAAGAAAGCATATGTTATAAGCTTTAAAAAATGTATATTACTAGTTTTCAGCTGTTCAGAGGCTTTTAAAAAGCTATGTACAGTGTTATGACATGTTGAGCCAAGCTTACTGTGTATGAGAACATGTGGATACAGTTCTGTCAGCATTTTTACAATGTGATGAGGTTACAGGAATGGGCCATTATTTTAATTAAAATGGTACATAAGCATGTGTTGTAGGTTAATTTGCCACTATTATAAATACTGATAGAACAGATAATACTATCACAAGCAGATCCAGTCTAAAAAGTACTATACAAATAATCCTTTCTCTTTTAAAGGATAAGTTCATTGCCAGAACCAAGTTTCAGTGACCTTTATTTGTTGCAGTAAAACATGTTCTAAAATTATATGTTTGTATCTCATCAGGTCTATGAATGTTTTTTATCGAGGCTTTGACCGGTTTGTGTTTGGGCCAACAATCCACACGTCAAAGATATGACTCAAGAGTCAGATTGCTGAGGAAGTGGGTAGTAGGTCATGGAAAAACTACAGGATGTGTCATCAGATTCTAAGGAGAAGGGGGATGATGGGGTGGATTCAAAGACTGCAGAATATGAAACTCCGGGACCAGATACTGATATAGCTTCCAGTAGTCAAAAAGGTAATGAAATAATGTTGGGTGTTTTTTTTTAAATAACAGGACTAAAGCTCTAACTTTGAGAATAATTAAGGGTAAGTAACATTTGTTTGCTAGTTATCTGAATACCTGAGGGGATACTTGCATCATGTAAATAAGGCTGAATAATGTACAGTTTCTATCTAACTAATTTGGAATATTCGCTTTGACTCTGCTTCTCCTTGGTATATAACTGGTGTCCTGTTTATGTTTATCTATCTAACTGTATTAAAGTAACAGAACCATATTAACTTTATTGATCACCACTACTAATTTTGCAGATAAGTTTCCTGCAATTTTGATTTGTGTTTTTCTATTGAGATTGAACCAACAAAAATGATTTGTGGTTATTAACAATTTTGAATAATAACTCCAAAAGGCTTTATTGGGACTTTGAGTTAGCACTTTTGGAATTTGGATTCAAATGTAGCCCATTTTAATTGGTTGCAAACTGCAAGGGTCCTTAATGGCATCAGATTGGACATGTCAAAACCCTTTCTTAATAGAGCAGAATATTGAGAGATTGAGGCACCAGTTGCATACCTCATGGAAACAAAGATGGTAGCAGGTAAACAGAAAAGTTCCAACTGGTACTGTCCTGATGTCTCAAACAACAAGTCTCCATCTTAGTGCCATAAGTAGTCAAAAATGGCCAAGTTCAATCCCTGATGTTGGCTCAGTTAACTAACTTCATCCAGGATTGCCACAATATTTTGTGAAGAGGAAAATTAGCCAGACTTATTGCTGTTGACCACCGGATAGCAGCCCCCCCTACTGGAATTCTGCATGTGTGGATGTTGAGTGAAGATGAAATTGGGCTAAGCTATGATGTTCTCAATAACTGGATAACTTTGCCACTCACTGACGTAGCTAAGGCTACTTGAATGAGGTACTGTGAAAACGGTACTCTAGTGAGGAAATAAAATCGTTGCTGGGCCAGAGTACACAGCTATTATCCTGGTTGCTCTGTACCTGACCTGGGAATGTTTGATTCTGAAATAAGATGCCAAAGATGGTAAAGATTTTTGTTCTCCTTTATTGTGTTGATATTCTTCACCACAATAATCAAAACAAAAAATAGTCAAGAGAATGTAGAATTTAAATAACAGTTTTACATAAGCCCACCAAAAAAATGTGGAATTTAAAAAAAAATGTTTGCATTAGTCCACCAAATATCATTTTTATTCTTTTTAAATTGGGTTTGGTTTTACAGAAGGAAAAACAATGACACTGGTGGCTTTAAGTTATGAATCAAACCAAATAACCAGAAAACAGCTTCACAATTTTTGCAGCTAAGTTCCCTAAACAAGATGGAAAAGGCTGGCAATATGTCGCAATTTCCGACACTGAAATTGACTTTAAACACACCTTAATAAACCAATGCCTAAAGCGGTTGATGGTCTGCCTCTTCCTATTCCATGTTTGGGTGGCAAAAAAATTGATACTAGATTGGTTGTAAATTTAAAATCTGAGATTAGATGATAATCTATCAAAGATATTAGGGTATTGAGAAGAGGCAGGTACATAGAGTTGGGCTGCAGATCGACTATGATGTAATTGAGTGGCAGAACAGGCTCAAGAGGCTAAATGGCCTACTACTGTACCTATGTTCCTCCAGGTACAGTGTCTCAAAACTGGCAACGTCAGGACAGAGTCTGTACCGGATTTTGGATTTTGCTGCTTTTCGGAAAAAAAATTGGAACCTTAATTCAATTTTTCGACACATGAAATCAAGTGAATAAGGTTCTTTAAGAATATCTAACAGTGAAGAAATAATGTTTGAAAAAAAATTAAATACTAAGGTAGGTAAGACTGACAGGTCGGGTCAGGTGGATCGGGCCAAGCTGGGTCGGGTGGGTCAAGGGTCGCTCAGACCACTCACAGCGCAGGAACAGATCGCGCAAAGCCAATATTTAGCTCAGTGCACCATTGTGCCAATGTAGCAACGAGCCAAATTGTTCCAGTAAGTTATTTTACTTATTAAATACCTATTAAGATTTATGTATGATGGCTTATAAAAATCTCCAGTTTTCGGATAGCTGGATTTGAGACACTACCTGTAGTAATGTGTCAGTATCTGAATTTTTTTGGCTTCCCCCTTTCCCTTGTGTAGAAGCACCTTACCCCTGCAACCATAACAAATTTTAGAAAATAGCATGATTTAAAGTTAAAAGTCAATGCTTTAAAAATTCAGTTCAATTAAGAGGAAAGCTTATCATTTTTCTGTTTGAAGGCAACAATCCGTACAATATTTGACGATTGTCACAACCACGTAAAAGTGGTCTGAGAATCTGTATGTGTGTTTGTAGACCTACTTTACTTTGAAAAATTCAATCTATAAAAAATAACCCAGCATACAAGCTTTAGTCTTAAACAAGGTAAAGGTTAATTTATTACAAAACTACAGCTGGAATGTTACTTAAGAAAAAAGTGATAAAGCTATTAACTAAAATATAGATACAAAGATTAAAATGCAGATAAAGAAAAAGAGATATTTAAAGATGAGCTTTCAAGTCAGCCTCTGTGAAATATTGTTGTAGGCCCAATGATTGAAGGCATTGAAACTTGAGGTTCAGTTTAGCAGCTGCGATGGCTTCTGTAGTTGAAGAGTTGGAGTTTGCCGTTGTAGGTGGACTCAACAAGCAGAACAGGTCATGAAAGTGAAGTGAGTGAAGGCGCCTGTTTTCACTTTTACTGTAGTGCAGGTGATGGTCCTTGGTAGCTTCAATTAGTACAGCAGTCTGATAGCAATTCTGGAAACCTTCCTCCATCTCTCCCTGTTGAGAAGCAGTTTCTGATTCAAGGGGTGTGTCTCATGATGTTAAAGATTGTTCTCTGTTTAGGCAACTTCCAGCCTTGTCTTATAGTATGAAACTCAAAGATGGCTGTTCCCAAACTGACGGATCATGCTTCCATATTAGGTATTGGCCATTCAAACAGCCTTTCTCCCATCTGGAGTTGTTTTGAGCTTTTCATTAAGGCCCTTATCAGCTAATTGTCTTTGTCCTGAAGGAAGACTGGCAAGTGGATGGATCTTGTTCATACTTGTGGAACACACGTTGAATAATTCAGCAGGTCTGGCAGCATCGGCGGAGAAGAAAAGAGTTGATGTTTCGAGTCCTCATGACCCTTCAACAGAACTAGTTGAATCCAAGGAAGGGGTGAAATATAAGTTGGTTTAAGGTGTGTGTGGGGGGAGGGGGGGTTTGGGTGGGGGGAGAGAAGTGGAGTGGGGTGGTGTGGTTGTAGGGACAAGCAAGCAGTGATAGAAGCAGATCATCAAAAGATGTCACAGACAACAGAACAAAAGAACACATAGGTGTTGAAGTTGGTGATATCTAAACGAATGTGCTAATTAAGAATGGATGGTAGGGCACTCAAGGTATAGCTCTACTGGGGGTGGGGGGAGCATAAAAGATTTAAAAATATTTTAAAATAATGGAAATAGGTGGGAAAAGAAAAATCTATATAATTTATTGGAAAAAACAAAAGGAAGGGGGAAGAAACAGAAAGGGGGTGGGGATGTAGGAGGGAGTTCAACACCTAAAGTTATTGAATTCAATATTCAGTCCGGAAGGCTGTAAAGTGCCAAGTCGGAAGATGAGGTGTTGTTCCTCCTTGAGTGCCCTACCATCCATTCTTAGCACATTCGTTTAGATAATATCACCAACTTCAACACCTATGTGTTCTTTTGTTCTGTTGTCTGTGACATCTTTTGATGATCTGCTTCTATCACTGCTTGCTTGTCCCTACAACCACACCAACCCCCTCCACTTCTCTCCCCCCACCCAACCCCACCCCCCCCTCCCCACATACACACCTTAAACCAGCTTATATTTCACCTCTTCCTTGGATTCACCTAGTTCTGTTGAAGGGTCATGAGGACTCGAAACGTCAACTCTTTTCTTCTCCGCCGATGCTGCCAGACCTGCTGAGTTTTTCCAGGTAATTTTGTTTCTGTTTTGGATTTCCAGCATCCGCAGTTTTTTGTTTTTAACACATTGAATAATGCTTTTTGTGATCCTTCTTGAGATAAGTAGTTTGATAAGGTTTTGGAACCAACACTGAAAGGCACCAAGTTGTCGGTCCATTCCTTTTCTGAACAGTTCTAAAAAGAATTTTTTTAGCAAACGTGCTTTTCGAACAGTTGTCCCTAAAAATCTATACTACACATTCATGACAACTACCTCTAAATTAAACCAGGGCATCTCTTACTCCTCTATGTAATAGTTGTAAAATTTTGAACATTTTTTTTTTGTAACCATTTGGATTTCCTTCTCAGATGCAATGGAAGCTGCAAGTCCATCAGTTGTACAATCCAAAGTTACTAATGAGGAGGCCACCACCTCTGGAGTGAATGTTGAATGCCGAATATGTGGTGATAAGGCTTCAGGCTTCCATTATGGTGTACATGCGTGTGAGGGTTGTAAGGTACTGTGCTACATTACGTCCTTAAAATGTAACATGCTGTTGTAGAAATGTTCCCTTACATTTTATGATAACATGTATAAAGACTGAAACTTGCTTTGCACTTCTGATGCTGCATTAATGTGCAAATTAGTTAAAAGATAAGATTACTAGATGGCTTCAGGTAAAAGTCAGCTACCCTTTATTGCTTTCTGATATTTTGTTATATGATATATGCACTTTGAACACTTGCGTCTACCCTTAATTCAAAAATGCTTAATTCAGATGATTGAAATTAAAGTCTTTTAGCTGAACTTTTTAATTTGTTATCTACATTGCTTATAATTAATTTAATTTTTAACACAAATCCTGAATTGTCAGGAGGAAACTCTTCTATTGTTTAAATATCTTCATAATTGAAAATCATACAAGTAAATAAGTCGATACCCCAACTAGATTTTAGGTATTTTGTAAGCAAAGCTTCAGTAAGTATTTTATATTATGCTTTGTTTCAATTTCTTTTCAATTTCACATCAATTCATTACATATCACTCTATCAGCTTGGCCCTTGTACAAATTATGTGCAACATCTGAATATGCCTAGGCTTTTCTACAAGACTGAGTTCTCAATCTTGGCCTTACCATCAGTGAAGAATAGTAGATATTACTCCTTGTAGACGGACGGAAGGCTGAGGGTGATCCCAAAATATTATCCATACACCTTGAAGTTAACTCAAATGGCAGAGGTTGGGAGCAAGTCAAGGAAGGGAAAGAAATGGAAATATCCTCAATTCAACAGAAACCAAAAATAATATTAAATTATTTTACATATTGTTGACATATCCTCTGGAGAGGATCCAGTGCGTATAACAAGCAGAGTTGCTAAAGGGGAACCGGTAGATGTAGTGTATTTGGATTTCCAGAAGGCATTCAATGAAGTGCCACGTAAAAGGTTATTGCACAAGGTGGGAGCCCACGGTATTGGGGGTAATGTATTAGCATGGATTGAGGATTGGTTAACACACATAAGGCAGAGAGTCGGGATTAATGGGTCTTTTTCAGATTGGAAAGATGTAACTAGTGGAGTGCCACAAGGATCAGTCCTAAGGCCTCAATTATTTACTAACTCTATTAATGACTTGGAGGAGGGGTCAGAGTGTAATCTATCCAAATTTGCTGCCGTTAAAAAAAAATAGGAAGGCATGTTGTGATGAGGACATAAGGAATCTGCAAGATGCTAAAGATAGGTTGAGTGAGTAGGCAAAAACTTGGCAGATGGAGTTTAATGTCGGAAAGTGTGAGGTCATGCACTTTGGTAGGAAGAATCAAAAGGCAGACTATCATTTAAATTGAGAGAGACTCCAAAAATAGTGCAGCACTGAGGGATCGGGGTGTTCTTGTGCATGAAACACAAAAAGTTAGCATGCAGATGCAACAAGTAATTAAGAAGGCAAATGGAATTTTGCCCTTTTGCTAGGGGGTTGGAGTTTAAAAATAGGGATGTCTTGTTACAGCTGTACAGGTGTTGGTGAGGCTGCATCTGGAGTACTGTGTACAGTTTGGTGCCTATATTTAAGAAAATATATACTGGCATTGGAGGCAGCTCAAAAGAGATTCACTAGGCTGATTCCTGGGATGAAGGAGTTGACTTATCAAGAATAGCTAAACAGGTTAGGCCTTTATTCATTAGAGTTTAGAAGAATGAGGGGTGATTGAATTGAAACATACAAGATTCTGAGGGGGCTTGACAGGGCAGATGTTGAGAAGATGTTTCCACTAGTGGGGGAATCTCGAACTACGGGACATAGTTACAAAATAAGGGGACCCTCATGTGAAACTGAGATGCAGAGGAATTTCTTCTCGGAAGCTAGTGAATGTCTGGAATTCCCTACCTCAGAGAACTGTGGAAGCTAGATCACTGAAAGTATTTAAAGAGGAGGTAGATAAATTTTTGAAATATTGGGGAGTTGAGGACTATGAGGAGTTGGCATGAAAGAGGAGTTGAGGCCTGGGGCAGATCAGCCATGTTCCTATTTAATGGCGTGGCAGGCTTGAGGGTCCGAATGGCCTATTCCTGCTCCTATTTCTTATGTTCTTACGTAGTCCAGAAATCTATGTTTTGGAAACATCAAGTTTTCCGGAAAGTTTTTGAGTGGGCCAGAGCATTCCCTCAATGTCAACAGCACTATTTTAGCGCAGTACTTTGGGAGCAAGCTATATAGTATTTGAATAATTAAAACAGTTTTTATTACTGCTTTATAATGTTTTATCACTTTTTTGTTTTAAGGTAAGTATACCTGCACACTTGTAATTAGGCATCCTAATGTCATTCAAAAATCCAGAAAATTCCAAACTCCAGAAATGACTTGTTCCCAAGCATTCTGAACTGGTGAGATTACAGCATATAGTAATAAAAAGAGATTGTGTTGAGCAGAATGGTGTAAAGCTTTGTATCTTGTCTATGAATATTGGAATTGTAAAGTTAAATTTCAGTGTACAGAAATTGCTTAATGGCTTATTTATACTCATATAGCTTGGTTAGATAAACTTAGATCAAACAGCTAATGTTTTCCCTCCCTTAAAAATGACACTTAGTCCTTGTACCCAGATATTATTGCAAGTGAGAAATTCTTCATCTGGTACTCACTACAGCTTCCAGTGTCTGTGTCAGAAGTGGCACTAGCAGGGCTGAGAGGCAATCATTTATTCATCCTCAGGTAGTGCTTTGCATGGAGATGGGACTAAAGCTAACCCCAACCCTTCTGCTGTGATGGGTAGAAATACTATCAAAATTAAAGATGTAGGTATGATGAGTTCCATGGATAATGTCTCCAAACCTATACTTAAAATAGGTATTGTGTTACCTGTATAGAATGTGCTCTTTAATTAGACACAAGGTTTTGTCTCACCTATTTGAAGAATGTTTTGCAGGGATTTTTTCAGGAGATGGATCCCTCAGTTAGTGAAACTTGCTGAAATCTGAGTGATTCAGAATATACAGAAGGAGAATGCATATAAGGAAAGGATATCTTGTTTGTTAATCCATAATTGGAAATATTGCCATTCTTTTACTAACCCTTGGTCAAAATCCTGGAACATTCTCCCCAACAGCACTGTGGGTATACCTACACCACATGGACTGCAGCAGTTTGAGAAGACAGCTCACCACTGCCTTCTCAAGGACACTTAGGGATGGGCAATAAATGCTGGTCCAGCTACATCCAATGAATGAATTTTTTAAAAAGTAAAAATGACTTGGGAATGCTGCTGAATCTCTGCCAGCAAGTTAACTTGATCACTTTTCTTTCTTGTTAATTATTTTGAGAAGCACTTTCAAATGAAATAAAGCAATTACGGGACACGGCAGTTGTAAAGTGCCTTGAGCAAACTGTTTGCTTTGAAAATGCTGACTTGGCTTCGCCTTCTTTGCCTGCCTTTAATTTAATCTATGTCATATTTTCTGCTTAGTTCAGCCAACTGACCCTAGATATTGTAGATTCTTGACGTGAAAAATGAAAGGTGATTATAAGCATTATACTGTTTAAGTAGGCTGAAAGCACCAGCAGACAGCAATTTGGGTAACATGTTGACCAGGAAGATTCTAGGTTTGACCCCCAATCTCAGCTGGAGCAGAAATTGGGACTGTTGGTGATTAACCATGCCTTTGCACCCCTGAAATAGGAAACAAAACTAGACTCAGCTGTGATGAACTGCATGGTTGAGTAGCTTGTTGTAATTCACTTGCCAAGCTTTGATATGAACAACAGCTGCTTCAAGTGATTAGTGGGTGGTGATCTGCATTCCAACTATTCAACAGCCTCAGGAGGAAAGAGGGGGAGGGGGCAAAAGGGAGGGAAAATTCCTTGCAACACCAAAGAGACCATAGAATCTGAATGAATTTTATGTACTCTCCTTGAAACTCTGAATATCCCTCCCTCCGCTAAAGTCCCTATATCTCCATCTTCTATTCCTCCTTTCAGATACTCTTTGAAACCTACGTCTTCTGTTAAGCTTTTGGTCCTGACCTGAGTATTTCCAGCATTTTCTGTTTCTGTTTCCAATTTCCAGCATCCACACTATTTCATTTTTGTATCTTATTGACTACTTGAGTCTGTTTTTCCCATGTATATGTGAAGCATCTGGCGATGTTTTACAAGCTTGTTAATTTACTATTCTGTTAGTCTTGTTCTCTCATTGTGTCCCTCAGTTGAATTTTTATCTTGGTTGTTTTAACAAGTTAAATTGCAAGTAGGTATTTTCATGGACATAAAAACAAAAAACTGCGGATGCTGGAAATCCAAAACAAAAACAGAATTACCTGGAAAAACTCAGCAGGTCTGGCAGCATCGGCGGAGAAGAAAAGAGTTGACGTTTCGAGTCCTCATGACCCTTCGACAGAACTAGGTGAATCCCAGGAAGGGGTGAAATATAAGCTGGTTTAAGGGTGGGGGCGGGGTGGTGGGGTGGGGGGAGAGAAGTGGAGGGGGGTAGTGTGGTTGTAGGGACAAACAAGCAGTGATAGAAGCAGATCATCAAAAGATGTCACAGACAACAGAACAAAAGAACACATAGGTGTCGAAGTTCGTGATATTATCTAAACGAATGTGCTAATTAAGAATGGGTGGTAGTGCGCTCAAGGTATAGCTCTAGTGGGGGTGGGGGGAGCATAAAAGATTTAAAAATATTTTAAAATAATAGAAATAGGTGGGAAAAAGAAAAATCTATATAATTTATTGGAAAAAAAACAAAAGGAAGGGGGAAGAAACAGAAAGGGGTGGGGATGGAGGAGGGAGGTCAAGACCTAAAGTTGTTGAATTCAATATTCAGTCCGGAAGGCTGTAAAGTGCCTAGTCGGAAGATGAGGTGTTGTTCCTCCAGTTTGCGTTGGACTTCACTGGAACAATGCAGCAATCAAAGGACAGACATGTGGGCAAGAGAGCAGGGTGGAGTGTTGAAATGGCAAGCGACAGGGAGGTTTGGGTCATTCTTGCGAACAGACCGCAGGTGTTCTGCAAAGCGGTCGCCCACTGGCGCTTGCCATTTCAACACTCCGCTCTGCTCTCTTGCCCACATGTCTGTCCTTGGCTTGCTGCATTGTTCCAGTGAAGTCCAACGCAAACTGGAGGAACAACACCTCATCTTCCGACTAGGCACTTTACAGCCTTCCAGACTGAATATTGAATTCAACAACTTTAGGTCTTGACCTCCCTCCTCCATCCCCACCCCCTTGCTGTTTCTTCCCCCTTCCTTTTGTTTTTTTTCCAATAAATTATATAGATTTTTCTTTTTCCCACCTATTTCCATTATTTTTAAATATTTTTAAATCTTTTATGCTCCCCCCACCCCCAGTAGAGCTATACCTTGAGTGCCCTACCACCCATTCTTAATTAGCACATTCGTTTAGATAATATCACCAACTTCGACACCTATGTGTTCTTTTGTTCTGTTGTCTGTGACATCTTTTGATGATCTGCTTCTATCACTGCTTGTTTGTCCCTACAACCACACCCCCCCCCCCCCAACCCTTAAACCAGCTTATATTTCACCCCTTCCTGATTTTCATGGACAGTTGGGTTAAATAGTAAAGACTGCTTATCAGTCAATTTTATTTACAGACTGGAGAATTCTCAAAGAGTTCGACTTAAATGGCCATTTATTTAAGTCTGAGTAAGAAGACTGGTGACTCTTATTGGTTTGCTTGCTCAGAGTAAAATTTATTTCAATAGTTAATTGTATTTATAATCACACAAATACTAAGTGGATCAGTAGTTTATGCGAATAATCATATAACAGGTGCCCAATGGAAGCTGATTAAGAACACAAAGCCTTTAGTTTTCGCTTCTGTTTCACTCTGGACAGGTTTCAGACTGACATTTGGGTATAACTTCAATTTCAGTGCTTAATGCAGAACAGTTAACAGAGCAGATTTTTATCAGATTCAAGACGTTTATTACTGAGGTAGAGAGAGGAGCAATAGGAAGACCACGAGAAGAAAACATGTATAAACTTAGTGAGCCAACTGCTCAAATTCACTTTTATGTATCCAGCTCCTCACTGTATTACTATAAGTAGCAATGACCAGAGTCATTTCAAAGTGAATTAGGACAGGTTGCTCAGCATGTTTATTTATTTAGCAAGTGAGACACACAGGCCAGATAGATTTAATCACAGATCGCCTGTACTGTACAGAGTTCAGCTGTGTAGTGATTAAGAGTGCTTTAATTGGCTTCACTTTCTCTGGTAAGAGAGAGGAAAATCAGGTCAGTTACGCATTATTGATCATTTTCCAGTCATCCCTGCTGGAAGTGTTTAATGGATCAGGCCACTATTGAATTAGTTTAGTCTGAAGAATAAATAGAAATTCCTTTTGGAGATGTCAAGAGGGTGACTTTTGATTGTGAAATGACACCCCAGCAGTGAGAGGATTGTTCTTTGAACAAAAGTAGTTAATATAAATGAGTATTACAAAAAATAATAGTGCAGTCGGAAGATGGATTATAAACATCAGTAAGAGCGATCCAAATAACTTTTTTCTGAGCTTTGCAAGGTAGGAGACAATGTTTTACACTAGACTGATTCTCTAGTTGGTTCCACAAAGTATTGCTCCAAGAAACTGTCACACAACATTCTACAAACTCATCTTGCCAATTTGATTGCTCCAGTCTATATGAAGATGAAGGTCCCCCACAATTATTATGTTGCCTTTTTTACAAGCTCCAATAATTTACTATTGAACAGAGCATTAAATAATATAACTACTATTAGGGGACCTATAAACTACTCCCACCAGTGTTTTCTGAATCTTGCTATCCCTAATTTCCACCCATACAGATTCTACTTCATGATCTTCAGAGGCCAGATCCTTTCTCACTGATATCTTTATGCCACCCTTTAATGTCAGGATTACCACTCCTCCTTTGCCATTCTGCCTGTCTTTCTGAAATATTGTGTACCCTGGAAAATTTATTTCCCAACCATGATCCCCTTGTAACTATGTTTCTGTGATGGTGATTAGGACTAAATTATTTACTTCTTTTTATGCCATTAGTTCATCCATCTTATTGCAGGTGGTTTGTGCATTCAGATAAGGAACCTTCAATTTCATTTTTTAAAATTTCTATTCCCTGCAATTACCTTATTCACTGATGTATAATTTTTGTTAAACTTTGTCTCTTTCTGTCCCATTCTGCTTGCCTTTACTCACATTGCTATACTGTTCCGTTGCCTCGACCATTTTCCTTGGATTTCAAAGACTCCCATAAGACCGTAAGATGTAGGAACAGAAGTAGGCCATTCGGCCCATTGAGTCTGCTCCATCATTCAATGAGATCATGGCTGACCTGCTAATTCTCAACTCCACTTTCCGGCCTTTTCCCCATAGCCCTTGATTCCCTTAACTGATTAAAAATCTGTCTGCCTCAGCCTTGAATATACTTAATGACCCAGCCTCTACAGCCCTCTGTGGTAAAGAATTCCACAGATTAACAACCCTCTGAGAAGAAATTGCTCCTCCTCCTCCTCCTCTGTCTTAAATGGGCGAACCTTCACTCTGAGGTTATGCCCTCTGGTCCTAGACCTCTCCCATAAGGGGAAACAACCTCTCAGCATCCACCCTGTCAAGCCCCCTAAGAATCTTATATGTTTCTCTCATTCTTCTAAACTCCGATGACTACATGTCCAACCTATTTAACCTCTCCTTATAAGAAAATCCCTCCATACCCAGGATGAACCAAGTGAACCTTCTCTGGACTGCCTCTAATGCCAGTATCTCTTTCCTTAGAAAGAGGAACCAAAGCTGTTCACAGCATTCTAGGTGTGGTCCAACTAGTGCCTTGTATAGTTTTAGCAAGACTTCCCTATTTTTATATTCCATTCCCTTTGAAATAAAGGCCAACATTCCATATGCCTTACCTAATACCTGCTGAACTTGTATGCTAGCTTTTTGTGATTCATGTATGAGGACTCCCAAATCCCTCTGTGCTACAGCTTTCTTCAGTCTATCTCCATTTAAGTAATATTCAGCTCCTCTATTCTTTCTGCCGAAGTGCATAACCTCACACTTTGCCACATTATATTCCATCTGCCAAGTTTTTGCTCACTCACTTAACCTGTTTATATCCCCCTGTAGACTGTCATCCTCACCACTTGTCTTCCCACTATTTTTGGGTCATCCACAAACTTGGTGATTAGTATATTCATTTCCTTCATCCAAGCCATTAATATATATTGTAAATAATTCTGCCCCCCAGCACTGACTCCTGTGGCACAGGTTGTCATTCTGAAATGCCCTCCCCGCCCCACCCTGGATCCCAACTCTGTCTTCTATTAGTTAGCTAATCCTCTATCCATGCTAATATACTACCCCCAACACCATGGGCTCTTATCTTATTAAGTAGCCTTGTGCGATACCTTATTGAACGTTTTTTGGAAATCCAAATATATTACATCTACTGGTTCACCTATATCTACCCTGCTTGTTAGTTCCTCAAAGAATTCTAATAAATTTGTGAGGCTTGATTTCCCCTTCATGAAGCCATGCTGACTCTGCTTGATTATATTATGCATTTCTAAATGCTCTGCTATTACATCCTTTATAATAGATTCCAACATTTTCCTAATGACTGATAAGCTAACTGGCCTATAGTTACCTGTTTTTTGTCTCCCTTCCGTTTTGAATAAGGGTGTTACATTGGCAGTTTTCCAATCCTCTGAGACTTTTCCAGAATCTTAGAATTCTTGGAAGATTACTATCAGTGCAACCACTATCTCTACAGCTATTTCCTTTAATATCCTAGGAGGCAACCCATCAGGTCCAGGGGACCTATTGGCCTTTAGCCACATTAGTGTTCCTAGTACTTTTCCTCTAGTGATAGTTATTATATTTATTTTCCCACCCTCCCCCCTCACCTTTTGCCCCATGATTATTTAGTATTTTTAGTATGCTGTTAGTGTCTTCTACTGTGAAGACTAATGCAAAGTATTCAACTCCTCAATTTCCTGGTTCACCATTATTATTTCTCCAGCCTCATTCTGTAAGGGGCCTATATTGACTTTGGCCTCTGTCTTCCTTTTTATATATTTAAAGAAGCTGTTACGGCCGTTTTCATATTACTTGCTAGTTTGCCCTCAAAGTTTATTTTGTCCCTCTTTATTTTTTTTGGTCAGCTTCTGTTGGTTTTTAAAACTTTCCCAACCCTTTGGCTTATTAATCCTTTGTGATTTGCCACATTGTATGTTTTTCTTTCACTTTGATACTACCCTTAACTTCCTTGGTTAACCATGGTTGGTTTACCCCCTTCCTACATTTGTTCTTCCTCACTGGGATATATCTTTGTTGTAAGTCATTAACTATTTTCCTAAACATCTGCCATTGTTCATCAACCGTCTTTTCTGCTAAACTCCTTTCCCAGTCCACTCCAGCCAACACTGCCCTCATTCCTTTGTAATTACCCTTATTTAAGTTTAGCACAGTTGTTTCCAAACTAATTTTCTCACTCTCAAACTGAATGCTGAATTCCATTATGTTATGGTCACTGTTTCCTAGGGGATCTTTTACTCTGAGATCATTTATTAAACCTGCCTCATTACACATTGCCAGATCCAAAATAGTCTGATCCCTGGTTGGATCCACAACATATTGCTCTAGGAAACTGTCCCGATTACACTCTATGAATTCTTTCTCGTAGCTACCTCTGCCAATTTTTCCCAATCTGCATGAAGATTAAAGTCACCCATGATTAATATTGCATTTTTTACATGCCCTCATTATTTCCTGATTTATTCTCTGTCCAACAGCATAGCTACTGTTAGGGGGCCTATAGACTACTCCCACCAGTGTCGTCTTCCCCTTGTTATTTCTTACCTCCACCCATATGGATTCCACATCTTCCGATCCATGATCATTTCTTGCTATTGTGCTTATTCCATCTCGTACTAACAAAGCTACCCCACCATTCTTTCCTTCCTGCCTGCCCTTTCAAAAAATCAGATACCCCTGAATATTTAGTTCCCAGCTTTGATCTCCTTGTAACTATGTCTCCATAATGGCTATAAGATCATAAAAGCAAAATACTGCGGATGCTGGAAATCTGAAACAAAAACAGAAAATGCTGGAAAAACTCAGCAGGCCTAAAAGCACCTGTACAGAGAGAAATAGAGCTAACCTTTCGAGTCCGTGTGACTCTTCAGGCTAATAAGTTCATACCCATTAACATCTATTTGTGCCATTAATTCATTTATTTCGTTCTGAATACTGCGTACGTTTTAAGTGAAGAGCCATTCATTTTGCCTTTTACTATTTTACCCCCTTTGTAACCTATTTGTTGCTGTTTTTTTATGTTTGTACGCTTGGTCCCTTCCTGTCACACTCGGTATCGTTACCTAAATAGCTGCCCTGCAATACTGCCATATCCTTTTGCTTTGTGAGCCTAGGTATCCCCTCTCCAGAACCCTCCCCCCCTCTATTTAGTTTAAAGCCCTCTCTACAGCCCTAGTTATTTGATTCACCAGGACACTGGTCCCAGCATGATTCAAATGACTCCTGTCCCACCGAACAGCTCCCTTCTACCCCAGTATTGGTGTCAGTGCTCCATGAACTGAAACCCATTCCTCCCACACCAATCTTTGAACCATTCATTTAACTCCTTGACTTTATTTACCCTATGCCAGTTTCCCCATGGCTCAGGTAGTAATCCTGAGATTATTACCTTGGAGGCTCTGCTTTTTAATTTAGCTCCTAACTGTTCAAATTCTTTTAGCAGAACCTCTTTTCTAGTCTTATCAACGATGTTGGCATCAACGTGGATGACGACAACTGGGTCCCTCCCCTCCCACTCCAAGTTCCTCTCCAACCCTGAAGAGATGTCCTTAACCCTGGCACCAGGCAGGCAACACAGCCTTCAGGACTCACGCTCACGGCTGCAGAGAACAGTACCTAACCCCCTAATTATACTGTCCCCTACCACATTCCTATTTCCTCCCACCACTTGAATGGCTCCTAGTACCACGGTGCCGTGGTTAGTTTGCTCATCCTCCTTGCAGTCCCTACTCTCGTCCACACAGCTTGCAAGGACCTCGTAACTGTTGGACAATTGCAGGGGCTGAGGCTCCTTGAACGCCACCCCCTGCATCCCCATACCTGCCTCACCTGCAGTCACACATTCCTGTCCCTGATTACAGACCAAATTCAACTTACCTAACGTGTGGGGTGTGACTGCCTTCTGGAGCAAAGTGTCCAGGTAACTTTCTCCCTCCCTGATCTGGTATAATGTCTGCAGCTCGGATTTCAGCTCCTTTACTCGAATCCAAAGTTCCTCGAGCTGCCAACTCTTACCAGAGATGTATTCGCTCTGGATCACTTTGGTATCTAGCAGCTCCCATATGCTGCAGCAGCAACATATCACCCGTCCTGACATCGTTGTCGTGTTCTAATTAATGAATTCATTAATTACTCTAGCTCTTTGCACTTTATGGAAGTTAATTTTTTACACCAGTATCGATCTTATATTTAACAAACTATTTTTAAAAAAGAGAAAATAAAGACTAGAGACCTAAACACAAACTATAGACCTTAATTTTACTCTAAAGACTAGAAATACTCACCAATCAACTGCTGTCCGTGCTCTTTTTAAATGAAGTCACCCTACTCTTTGTTTTAAATGAAGTCTGCACGCTCACCCACTCTTTGTTTTAAATGAAGTCTGCACGCTCACCCGCTCTTTGTTTTAAATGAAGTCTGCATGCTCATCTGCTTTTTGTTTTAAATGCCTTCACCTGAACCCTCCCCTTTTCCTGTTTGATGGTGTCCAACTAGAAGATCATCCTCTAGGGGTTGTACAGCCTGCTGCTGCTCCATTTTCTTATGTTTTGCTCCAATGGCATTGTTAACAGCAGAATCTTACAGCATAGAAGAAGGCATTCAGCCCATCACCCCCGTGCTGGCTCTTTGAAAGAAATGCTCAAATTAGTCCCAAACCCAGCCTTTTCCCTCTAACTCTGCAAATGAGTCCTCTTCACATACATGTCCAGCTGCCCTTTAAAAGTTCATTCATCACCCTTTCAGCTAGCGCATTTTAGATCTTAGCTCTATACGTGAAGAAATTTGTCTTCATAGGGAAATACTAAACAGAGGGGGGGATAAATAACTAGGGCCATCGGAGGTTGTTCTCATGCATTTGCTGTCATGGGAGGGCTGGGGTTAAGTTGCCAACTTGAAAATTCAGCTAAAGTTTTGTGGTCAATTTTGGGGTGAGGATAGGTTTCTTTTAATAAAAAAGCAACATTTATATAAACCTACGAAATAGAAGCGGAGGTAGGCCATTCGGCCCCTCTAGCCTGCTCCAACATTCATTAAGATCATAGCTGAATGTTTGTTTCGAATTCCACATTTCTATCTACCCCGATAACCTTTGATTTCCCTGCCTAACAAGAATCTATCTACCTCCGCCTTAAAAATATTCAGTGACCATGCCTCACCACCTTCTGAGGCAGAAGTCTCACAATCCTCGGAAGGGGGGGTGGATTTCTTCTCACCTCTGTGCTGAAAGGGCAACCTTTTGATGTCCCACCTTGTCAGTACCAATCAGGATCTTATGTACTTCAATCAAGTCACCTGTCACTCTTCTAAACCTCATTGTAAACAAGCCCAGTCTGCCTAAACTATCCTCATAAGACAATGGCTCATTCCAGGTATCAATCTAGTAAGCTTCCACTGAACTACCTCCAATGCATTTACTGTATTTGTATAAATGTTGTTTTTGGTCAAAAGAAACTTATCTCGCCCCCACTACTAACCACAAAACTAGCTGAAGTTTCAAGTTGGCAACCACACTCCAAGCTCTTGTAGCAGCAAATGCATGGGAACAACCTCTGGTTTCTCCCCCTTCTGTTTCCTCCTCTCGTAATAAAGGCATTAGCCGCCTTAATTACTTGCTCTACCCACACAACTTCTTGTGCCTTGTCCATTAGAGCACCTAGATTCCTCTGCACCTTGGAATTCTGCAGCCATTCTCCAGTTAAGCAATATTCTGCGTTTTTATTCTTCCTGCTGGAGTGAACAACTTTACATTTTCCCACATTATACTCCATCTGTCAGATTTTTGCTCACTCACTCAACCTATCTATATCCATCTGTAACCTCCTTATGTCCTCTTAATAACATACTTTCCTACCTATCTTTGTATCATCTGCAAATTTAGCTATTGTGCCTTCATTCCCCTCTTCTAAGTCATTGGTATAAATTGAAAAATGCTGAGGCCCCAGCACAGACCCCTGTGAGACTCCACTTGTTACATCCTGCCAATCGGAAAAAGACTCATTTCTGCATACTCTCTGTTTTCTGCCAGCCAAATCATCTATCCATGCTAATGCGTTACCCTCTACACCATGAGCTATTATTTTACGCAGTAACCTTTGATCTGGCACCTTATCAAATGCCTTCTGGAAATTCAAGTACAGCACATCTACAGGCCCCCCTTTATCCATAGCGCATGTTACCCCATCAAAGAGCCCCAATAAATTGGTTAAACATGATTTCCCTTTCACAAAACCATGCTGACTGTTCCCAATTACCTTCAGTTTCTCTAAGTGCCCAGCTATAACCTCCTTAATGATCGATTCTAACACCTACCCACTGACAGACATCAAGCTAACTGGCCTATAGTTTCCTGTTTTCTGCCTCCCTCCCTTCTTGAATAGAGGTGTTATATTTGCTCCTTTCCATTCTGATGGAACCTTTCCAGAATGTAGGGAATTTTGGAAAATTAACACCAACGCATCTATTACCTCATTAGCCACCTCTTTTAAGACCCTAGGATAAAGTCGATCAGGACCTGGAGATTTGTCAGTCTGCAGCTTCATCAGTTTGCTCAGTACTGCTTCCCTAGTGATTGTAATTTCACCAAGTTCCCCTCTCCCTTCCAACTTCTGATTTACAGCTATTACTGGAATGTTTTTTGTATCCTCTATAGTGGAGACAGAAGCAAAATATTTGTTCATTTCATCTGCCATTTACTGTTTATCTACTATCAACTCCCTAGAGGACGAGCATTCACTTTACCTTTTTAAATACCTGTAGAAACTCTTGCTATCCATTTTTACATTCCTAGCTAGCTTCCTCTAGCTAGCTTCTTCTCATACTTTAACTTCTTACTCCTGATTAGCCTGTTAGCCATTCTCTGCTGTTCTTTATATTCTGATCAATCATCTGACCTGCCACTCATTTTTACAGTTATATGCTTTTTCCTTAAGTTTGATACTTTCCTTAACTTTTTTAGTTAACCACGGATGGTGGGTCCTCCCTTTAGTTTTTCTTTACAGTAGAAATATGCTTATTCTGAGTGTTCTGAAATATCCCCATAAATATCTGCCACTGCTTCTCTATTGATCTATCCCCTAGCCTAGTATCCCAATTCACTTCAGCTAGCTCAGCTTTCATGCCCACATAGTTGCCCTTATTTAAGTTTAATATACTAGTCTTAGACGCACTCTTCTCCCTTTCACACTGGATGTAAAATTCAATCATATTGTGCTCATTGCTACCTAGGGATGCCTTCACTCTGAGGTCACTAATTAATCCTGTCACATTACACAATACCAAGTGTCGTGACTCACTGGGGATAGTCCGCTGTAATATCAAGCCCCGCTGTTCCCTGAGCTATAACAAATGTGAAAAATTTGATCAAACCACCAGATTGCCCCAATTCTACATAACTGTTTAACTTAGGTTAACAGAATACAAGCACCAGGTTTGTAAACATAATAAGTAAATAACTGTTTATTGAACAAACTGTCGTTAAGCAGTGGCAAAAGAAAGAAATATGAACTGCTAACTTCTAACACTATAACTTAAACTCTACCCTCTTAAGTCCCATGTGTACATAAAACACATACAGCGCATGCACAACACACCACACAGATTTTAAGGAGCTAAATCAGTTCAATAGTACCAATCTGGAGTACAGGATTCGATGGTTTGATTTTGATCAATGTCTTCCAATTTCCTTTCAGTTCTTGTTGATGATACGAGGCGGTCTTCCAGCATTTTCGGTATTTAGTTCACTGGTCAAGCACTTGCCTTTCAAAATCAGCCTGTGATTTTCCCCCTTTGCCTATTGACAGGGGCTTTCAGAGAGAGAGCAGGTTATAGAGATATGAGGAGAAAAGCTAGCTATTATTGTGGAATTACTGGAATCTTGCACAAAGAAGAGAAAGAGTTTTTAGGTCTTGTTCCTTTCAGGCTAGGAGCTATTCAGCTGCACTGCTTCTCACACAAAACTTGGTTACGTGGTCAGGAACTTAAAAAAATGTTGTTGTCAGGCAACCCCCTTGGCCCAGGACCCCTTTCCGGCACCATCCTGTCTTTCATAGCACACTCTGTTCCAGGACTGCAACATTGTATATATCTCTCATTCTGTCTTTCAACCTGCAGCTATTGTAATTTAATCCACAGTCCAACAGCAAATAAAAAGATATGTTCCTTACACAAGTCTAATATAACCTGCTCTCTGGTTGGTTCCAGAATGCGCTGCTCTAAGAAACTAACTCGAAAGCGTTTTATGAACTCCTCATCCAGGCTACTACTGCTAACCTGATTTTTCCAGTTTATATCTTGATTGTTATTATTTATAGCTGCTTACACATTTACTATAAACGCTTATTGATTGGAACTCTCATGTTTTGATCCATGAATACATGGAATAAAAATGCACATGGAGGTGTCAATGGACACTGACTTTAACTGCCATCATTTCCAAGATCATCACCAACCTTATGTCCTATGGAGATCTGCCCTCCGCAACCTCCAACCTCATAGTCCCCCAACTCTGAACAGTCCATTTCTTCCTCTCCTGAAGATCAATAAACAGGAATACCCTGGTGGACATCATTTCAGCCTGTTCTTGCCCCGCAGAACTGATTTCTTCCTGTTTTGACTCATATCGTTCCTCCCCTTGTCCCATCTCTTTACACCTATGTCCACATCTCTCCCAGCATCCTTCATCACTTTAACTGTTTCCACTTTCCTGGCCATAGCTCTATGGACATATCTCCACCAGGCCTGAAGGCTCTTTAATTTGTCCATGACAGAGGCCCAACCAGTCCTTATCTTTCACCAACCATCTCCACCTGGCTGAACTTGCTCTCACATTGAAAAACTTCTCCTCTAAGTCATCCTTCCCCCCAAAAAACTGTTGCTATAGGAGCTATGCCTGCCTTTTCATGGAATATGTGAAATATTCTTTCTCCCAGTCCGTCTTGGGTCCCCTTCCTTATTCCTTTTCCCCCTTCCTTTTTCAGCTCATTGATGACTGTGCTAGTGCTGTTTCCTGCTCTCGCCCCAAACTGGAAAATTTAATCAACTTTGTTTTCAATTTGCACCCTGCCTTTACATGGTTCAACTCTGACTCTTTCCTTCCTTAGAATCCCTGCCTCTATTTTTGGGGATAGACTATCGACCAATACCCATTATATGTCCATTGGTTCTCATAGCTACTTTGACAACATTTTCTGACACCTTGCTTCCTGTAAGGACTCCGTTCCATTTTCCCAGTTTCTCCCTCACAATTGTATCTGGCCTAAGGCTGCTATCTCCCATAACAGTACCTCTGAAATGTCTTCCTTTTGCCTCAACTCAGGATTTGGTCCCCACTCGCCCCAAACATGGTTGGCGGGGCTCTCAACTATGCCTGTACCATTTCCTGCACTTCTGCTCTGACCGCTCCACATCTCTCCTACCTACCACCACCACCACCACCCACCCCCCACCAAACCATGATAGGATTTCCCTTGGCCTCGCCTTATCAGTTTCCATATTCAAAGGAACATTTTCTCCTCAATTTCTGCCACCTCCAGTGTGATACCAGCACCAAAAGCACCTTCACTTTCCCTTCCCTTTCAGCATTCCAAAGGGACTGTTTGTTCTGTGACCCCCTCGTCCACTCCACAACCATGATGAGATGCAGCACCTAACCTTTTATCTTCCCTCTTCCCATTGACCAAAGCCCCAAATACTCCTTCCAGGTGAAGCAGAAATTTTCTTGTACTACTTTTACTTTAGCATATTGTATTCACCATTGAAATACAGACTCTTTACAATGGGGAGACCAAACGTAGATCAGATGAATACTTTGTGGAGCATCTCCATTCAATCTGGAAATGTGATCTCAATCTTCCAGCCACTGGTCGTTTTGAATCTCTGCACCACCTCCACTATTACCTTTCTGTCCTCAGCTTCCTACACTGTTCCTCTCAAGCTCACTGGGAACTTGAGGAACAACATTTGATTAGGCACTTTACAGACTTCTGGACTCAATGTTGAGTTCAGCCATTTCGCATCATAACCTGTGCACCATTTTTTTTCTTATTTTCTGTCTTTGGATGGCAGCCATTGGTGATAATTCTGCATTCCCCATTCACATCCCTTTTGGACTCATCTTTTGTTTCTTGTTCATTACGGTTCCCTTTTGCAATGCATAATCACTGTTATTTAATCTCTCCTGCTTTCTGCCCTATCATAGACTTCCCTGTTGTTGTTCCTTGGTACTGCCACCCCCACCCCCACATTCTCTGCCTCTGTAATTAACTAAAATTTGTTAATGGCTAAATTTTTCTGGTTCTGATGAAAGGCATTGCGCTGAAACTTTAACTCTGTTTCTCTCTCCACAGATGTTGTCAAACTTGAAGAATATTTGTAGCATTTTCTGTTCTTTTCAGATTTCCAGCATCCACGATATTTTGCATCTGACTTTACTTTGTTGGTCAAGAAATTTGGTTAACTTACGTGACATAAGAAATTTAAAAAGTCTTGTCGCTGGATCATTTTTTTTAAATTCTAAGGTGTGCTACTGAATTATGGATAGAGGGTACTAATGTATTAGGAATAGATTAGATAGGTTAGAATGATTCAAGGAAAGGAGAATAAAGGGATGTGGGAGCAGAATGAGCACAAAGTAGGATACTGCCTAGTGAAGGATAAGAACCAATATGGACTGGCTCGGTTAAATGGTCAGTTGTTGTGCTGTAATTTCTATGTAATTGAGTTTTACTAATTTTCTTACTCTACTCACTGATATAAAAAGCAGTTTATTGAAATCAATTTTATGTTGTCCATATTGCACTTGGTAGCAAAAAAATCCAATGTCAAACCGCTGATTTCTATTTGAACTAGTATTGCAAAGGTAGAAAAGAAATCTTCCCTTTAATTTATTTTTTTAAAAGTGCTTCCCGATGGTTGTTAGTAAGTGAGTTGCTTGAACTGAGCAGTACAAAGTGTTATGACACAGCAGATGGTAAATACTGAGCTGTTCAAATCCCGGAGGGAAACTTGACACAACTGTCACAACTAATTTTCAATTTATATGTTTCGTGATGTGGGCTTTGAATTCAGTAATAAGACCATCGAGTCTTAAGAGGTTTTTATAAAACTATATTAAACATTTATTAATAAGAGAAATGATTTTAAATACATAGATCTACAAATTACCTACTATGATGCTTCTAAATCTCCTAATCAATCTAACTCCCAGTTACACTTTCGTTAAGGCAACAATAAGACATAATGATTTTAAAAGATACCCTGAACAGTCGGATTCAAAGTGAATTCTCTTAACTTCAGTCCCTGGAGGCAGCAGTTTGGTACATACAGGCTGCAGGCTTTTCACACTTGTTGGATCTTAAACTGCCTACCCTTACACGCATCCTTCGCTCCTATATACATATTTCCCTTTTTCAGTGCAAATTCCCATTGTTTCACTATGTCCTTGGACTTTATCTTGCTGATAATAAAAAATCTCTTATAGCAATAAGTTTTACCAGTAATCTTTGGGAAAAATAAACACACTCTTTCTAAACTTCAGCTGGCTAGGTGACACATTTCACTCCTTTTTTGAAAATAATCTAGTCTGGTTTATTTAAAAATGTAATGTTCCCTTGACACCTTTGTTTCTAAACTTCCCCATGTTTACCTAGTTAACATTTCAAACCTAACTTCTCTTACATTAAAGCACCCAGACTAGCTGCTTCTAATTCAATTAAGTTTCTCTCTCTCTCTCACACATGCGCACGCGCGCGCACTCACACACACACACGTATATATATATATATATATAGACACATCCCACTATTACTCTATTTTACAATAAATTCCAATAACATCAGGAGAATTATATCTTCCTGACAAAAGTAGGAATAGCCATATATTGATTCACAATTGGTATTATCCCTTAGCTACTGAAATGAAAAATTAGCTAGATTATCACTCCTCATTAGGATTTTGAGCAGGAGTCATTCCTAGAGTGGATGTCTAACTTGTCTGTGATGTTATCCACAGTCAAATAGCCTGCTGATGCTTAATGACTAGACTCACATGTTGAATGGCTAACTATGTTGTTATACTGCAGCCTGTCAGTCAGTGCGTTGATGTTGCATTCTGTGTTTGCCGCATGTACGGTATATCCAGCTGTGCTTAATTGAAATTTCTAATGCAGATTTTAGGCTATTCTAGGAAGTTCTTTTTCGGTTGACTTTCAGTCAGTTGAAATTCAAATGTCCTTTCTATGTCATTATCTTGTGTACTGTTCCAACAAAGATTAACTGAAGCTTCAACAACATTATTTCATATTTTTCCTAGGCACATGTAACCTTATGAACCTAACTGTTCAGAACATTTACTTCTCTTACTTGAGATTTTAACTTATATCTTTTTTTAAAGCCTGTTTTAATTTAATATCTGATCCTCAGGTTTTCCATCTCATTTAATTGTATTTCGCTAGGCCTTACTTTGCCTCAGCTAGTTACAACAAAAACACAACAAGCTGGACATTCATAGCGGGTCATTCAGAACAAAAATACATTTATTTTGGTGCTTACTGTTGTTCAGATTGGTTAAGTTAACTTTTTATTAAGTATTGTGACCTAATTGGAAAGGAGCTCCACCCAGGAGGGAACAACCAATGAAAGAATTGCATTAATTGAAACTTATGCTTCAATAACTTGCATTTATCAGGAAAATTCTAAAGTTTAGCGTAGCCAATTAAGTTTCCTGCATGTAAATGATCAGAAGTTTTATTCACTGTTCCCAAAGTCATAATTATCTTAACTTCAAAACTTGCATTCATTTCAGTTCGCTAAATTTATGCTATGTATGTATGATAATGCAGACATTGCTTGACTTGGACACTCCGGAATATGCAAACACAGATCAGGGTCATTAGAATGAAGTTGAGTTACTGTGAATAGTCCTGATTCTTTTGAGAAACCAGCTTTCAATCTCAGCTCATGTGATTTATGACTGTGAAGCAAACTATATCATTATATCTCTTCCCCACCCCCCAACAAACACACATCCTGTGACTCTGGCATTAGTGCAACTCCCCTTCCTTTCCTTCACAATTGGCGGAGGAACCTTCAATAGTTAGGTTCCTACATTCTGAAATTCCATCCCTAAACCTCTGTCGTTCCACTTTTCTCTCCCTCCCAATAAAATCCCTCTTAAAACCCATCTTTTCAGCCAGGCTTTCAGTTGCTGTTCATAACCTTCCCCTTCTTGGCTCAACATAATATCCATTTGAGCTTTGGAATGGTAAAGATGCCATATAAATGAAAATTCACTCTGCAGAAAAAGTTTTCACGTTATGACTTGGTGAAATCGGCAATATTTATTTAAATAATGCAGTTTTATTAAAATAAATGTAGACTTCCATGATTTGCTGCTGGGGAAGCATTTATAAGAAACTTCTTAACCAGGGGGGTTGAAAATAGTAAGGAGTGCAGGAGAGAGCAAAAAGATGGGGAAGGCACTAATGCCTAAGGCAGAGGAAGCAGCAGGGGGCAAGATAACGGGCAGCTGGAGGGAGGACCGGTGAACTTTGGCAAATAGAATAAGGTGGAGCAGGAATCCCACTTCTTACCCAGCTTTGAAAAAGCAAAAGGCTTTACATGCCAAGCTGGGAAGCCTTAATACTATTATATGACAAACTGAAACTTTTATCAAGAGCTCAAGAAAACTTAAAGTTAGATCCTGCTAATGACAAGAACATAGATTTTCTTTGGCATGGGTATCAGAGTTCAAGTTGGAGTGGCAGCAGGAATGGCCCATTAGGGTTTTAGATCAAGTAGAGAGGTAGCAGTGACAAGGTAACAAAGGGGGCTGGCATGCAGTAAGTTGACAGGTAAATGACTGAAGATGGGAGCTAGAAGAGCTCATCCAAAGTGAAGTATGCAAGTTGAGATAGTGTATGATGGAAAAGTTACTAGAAATGATTGACAGTTCCAGGGAGTGCATGCATACCTTCGCTATATGCAGAAAATCTTTAATCCTTGGTTGCTCTCTAGAGTTTCAAAATGAGATTGTTTTGGCTTACTCTACAGGTGATAACCGAAAACACAAATGTTTATAAATAACTCAACAACTTGGAAGAAAAGGAGTAAAATATCGTCTAAGCTAGCATTTTAGTTATCAGAAATTTGCATGTATTTATTATTGAGCCACATACTCTGATTTGAAATCCTATTTCTGTCTTACTGCATAGTCTAAAATTAAACTAAAATTTGTCTTCCAGGGTTTCTTCCGAAGAACGATTCGCATGAAGCTGAAGTATGAGAAATGTGATCGTAACTGTAAGATCCAGAAAAAGAACAGGAATAAGTGCCAGTATTGTCGCTTCCAGAAGTGCCTGGCATTAGGGATGTCACATAATGGTCAGTAAATGTCGCCAAAATGAGCAAATGAAAATTAAAGACGTGAGAAGTTGATGAACTTAACAGCTTTCCAAATAGAGAATTGAGTAATTTTATAAGCTCTTTGTGTTAATACATTTTATTTTGTTTAAAATTGTGCTTTACAGGCACCTGACACGGCATAAATATCCTAAAAATCAGAGTTGGTCGATAAATTGCCACAACTTCATTCCTGATTCACTTTAATTATTAACTTCAATTGTTCAGCTTTGTTATTGATTCCCTTTTGAATTAATCCAGTCTTTAAAAATGATTGTGCCCATTGCGTCATACTTGCTAGGAAAGCCCCAGGTTTAGCCTTGATTGTTGCTGAGTTATTTGTTCTTGGCTAATGTGGCAGTTTTGCAATAAGAATTGGATTCACTGTACCAGGCTGTGGAGGGAGGAAAATCAGCCAATGTTTCTGATCCTGATTACTATTGGAGGAGGAACAGAAAGAAAAGCAAATAAAAATCAATTAGGCAAGTCTGGTTTTTAAAAAAATCCTATGAATATTTTGGGGAGGCATGACCTCTAAGTTAATTGTAAGCTCTAAGCATTGGTCTAAAATGTTACTCAAAAGATGAGACCAAGATGCTGCCTGCCTACCTGTTCAGGTGTCTGTAACAGACCTCATGGCATCCATATGAAGAAGAGTAGGGAGCTCCACCAGCCTGCTGGCCAACATTCACCCTCAACCAATGCCACCACAAATATTTACCTCATTGCTATTTTTGAGGACGTCCCGTATGTAAATTGGTTACCTGTTTTCCTACAAAAAACAGATGTCAGAGGTGCTGTGTAAATCTCTGTCAGTCCTTGCGTCTTTTATAATGTCCTCCAAGCCCATCAGTTTGTGTTCCATCCTTGAGATATACTCACAGCTATTGTTTTCTATTGTTCTTGAGCTATTTCCGGAATTGACGGTTGTGAAGAACAGTATGATAGCTGGTCCTTGCATGTTAGGAGAAGGTTAAAGTGAAAGGGTTACTGTGTTACAATTGTTACCAGAGGGAAGAACTGCCTGTTTTCAATTTCTGTTAACAACCTTGTGTTGAATCTTCTATGGTGGTACAGTCTGCAATGATTGATGCTTGCTGAAAACAGACTTGCTATTCACTGACCTGCCTAATAATAAATAACTTAAATTTAAGCCAATTTTATACTTAACCAAAATTAACTGAATTCTTTGCCAAGCCTAATTTTGTTTTTCTCTGGTAACAGCCATCCGATTTGGCCGAATGCCTGAAGCAGAGAAGAAAAAACTAGTTGCGGGACTTCTAGCTAGTGAAACAACAGTTCAAAACCCACTAATAGCCGATCTGAAATCACTGGCAAGACATGTTTACGATGCATACCTAAAGAACTTCAATATGACTAAGAAAAAAGCACGAGACATCCTAAGTGGAAAGGCTACCAAGGACCCTGTAAGTAAAGGGAGAAGAAGAGCCTTGTTGATCAGTGTAGGTGCTCCCATAACATGACTATACTTTGATTCTCTCAATATTGGCTGCACTCATTAGAAGCAAGAACCGAACATTGCCAGTGAAGCACAGCAATAACAGCTTTCATTTATACAGTGCCTTTAACATAGCAAAATAGTCCTAGGTGCTAAACAGAGGCTTAATCAGACAAAAACGAATGCTGCGCCAAAGAAGGCTGCATTGGAAGGGGTGGCTAAAAGCTTGGCTAAAGCGGTGGCTTTTAAAGAGAGACTTAAAGGAGAAGATGAAAGTGGTGAGGCAGAGAAGTCATAGGAAGAGAATTCCAGAGCATAGGGCCTAGATGACTGACTACCAAAAGTGAGGCAAAGCGGGGAGAGGTGCAGGCCAGGGACCACAGAGTGGAAAGATTGTAGGGCTAGAGAAGGTTACTGAGATAGGAAGGGATGGTGCCATGAAGAGATTTAACCATGATGAGAATTTTGAACGGGGTTTGGGAGCCAGTTCAGATTGCTAAAGGCAGAAATGATAGATGAGTGGGTGAGTATATGATGGGATATGAATGAACTGAATTTTGTGTAAGATGAGAATGAGAGACTGGGGAAGGGGATGGGTGAAAGAAGCAGACACAGCAGAACAAATGGTCTGAATTCTAATGACAACAAAGTCCATGAGTTCATGGTGTTTGAGGTAACAAAGCAGAGAATACAGTTGGTAATGGGGACATAAGCTAGTACTTTGAAGTACAAAGCCTGCTAAAATGAATTGAAATTTATTTCTGAGACAGTGGAGGCGTTTTTCTCATACATCTCCTGATCCTTGTTGAGAACAACAAACTCTTCTTGTTTATTAATTGTACAAGCTGCTGTGTTTCAAAGTTCCAACATACACAAACACCCTGAGGTACAGCATCTGTACAGTTTGATTCTCAAGTCCACTCACTATATGCAATTAATAAGTTCATAAGCAGTAGGAGCAGAGGCAGGCTACTGACCCATTGAACCTGCTTCGTCATACAATAAGATGACTGGTCTGATTCTGGCCTTAACTCCACTTTCCTGCCTGTCCCCATAACCATTAACATCCTTGTTGATCAAAAGTCTGTCTAACTCAGCCTTGAATATATTCAATGACCCCAGCCTCCACTGCTTCCTGTGGGAGAGAATTCCAAAGGCAAACAACCCTCTGAAAGAAGAATGCCTCCTCATCTCTGACTTAAATGAGAGATCCCTTATTTTTAAACTCTGCCCCCTCGTTCGAGATTCCCCTACAGGAGAAAACATCCTCCCTGTCAAGCTACTCAAAATCTTATATGTTTCAATAAGATCACCTCTCATTCTTCTAAACTTCAAGGAGTATAGGCCCATCCTGCTCAACTTCTCCTCGTAAGACAACCCCTTCATCCCAGGACTCAGCCCAGCAAACCTTCTCTGAACTGCTTCCAATGTAAGTATATCCCTCCTAAGTATTCTGCAGTCTCTCTCCATTTAGATAATACTCTGCTTTTCTATTCTTCATACCAAAGTGGACAACCATGTATTTTCCCACGTTATATTTCATCTGCCAAAGTTTTGCCCACTCACTTCACCTATCTATATCCTTCTGCAGACACTTGTATCCTCCTCAGAACTTGTTTTCCTACTCTATCTTTGTATCACCAACAAATTTGGCTATGAGATAGTTGGTCCCATCATCTTAGTCATTAATATAGATTGTAAATAGTTGAGGCCCCACCACTGATCCCTGTGGCACTCCACTAATTACAGTTTGCCAACCTGAAAATGACCCATTTATCCTGACTCTGTTTTTAGTTAGCTAGCCAATCCTCTATATATGTCAAAACTTTTACTGCATGTTTTTATATTTGCTACATATTTTATAGTTCTCACATTCCAATTTCTCCCTCTTTAATTTTTTAGTTATCATTCACTGGTTTCTAAATTTTTCCCAACCTTTGGGCTACCACTAATCCTTTCAGCATTGTACATGTTTTCTTTCAATTTGATACCATCCTTAACTTCTATAGTTAGCCATGGATGGTGCACCCTTCTCGTAGGGCCTTTCTTTTTCAATAGAATAAACCTTTGTTGAGAGTTATAAAATATCTCCTTAAATGTCTGCCACTGCTTCTCTGTCTTCTTACCTTTAACCTGTTTTCCCATTCCATTTCAGCCAACTCCGTCTTCATATGCTTGTAACTGCCTTTATTAAGTTTAAGACATTTCAGACCCAGGTTTCTCACCCTCAAACTGAATGTGAAATTCCATCATGTTATAATCACTCTTACCTAGCTGCTGTTTGTAGCTACTGTTGCCAGGAGATTTGCTGACATGGAATGCCACGCTCGTCTGAGTTCTACCATCCTCACACATCCAATGTAGCTCTTCTGCAACCACTCTGACTCTTATCTACAGGATCCTTTACTTTGAGGTTATTAATTACTCTTGCCTTATTACACATTACTAGGTGTAAAGTTGCCAGTTCCCTGCTTGGTTGCAGAACATATTATTTGAAAAAAACTGTTCAGAATACACTCTTATGAACTCATCCTCCAGGCTACTTTTGCCAATTTGATTCATCCAATCTATATGAAGATTAAAATCTCTCACGATCATTGCAGTACCATTCTTGCAAGTCACCATTATTATTTTATTTATACTCTGACGGTAGTTACACTGTAGGACAGGGGGCCTATAAACCATTCCCACTTTCTCCTTTGCTATTTTTTTACCTCCACTCAAACGGATTCTTTTTGGTCCTCCGAGCCAAGGTCATTTCTCACTATTGGACTGATCTCATCCTTTATTAACAGAGCCATCCCACCTCCTTTCCCTTTCTTCCTGTCCTTCCAAAAAGTCAAATACCCTTGAATATTCAGGTCCCAGCCATGGTCACTTTGCAACCATATCTCTTTAATGGCTATCGTACTCATTTATTTCTCTTTGTGCTATCAATTCATCTGCCTTGTTACGAATGTTGCGTTCATTCAGATAAAGAGCCTTTAATTCTGTCTTTTTATTGTGTTTTCCCTATTCTAATGTTATTTCCTGGTGAAATCTTAAGTTTATATGCTCTGTCCCTTCATGTTACACTCTGGTTATTATTACCCGCATCGCTATCCTGCATTTTTTTTTATTCCTTTATGGGATGAGAGCATTGCTGGCTAGGCCAGCATTTATTGATTTATTGCCCATCCTTAATTGCCCTTGAGAAGGTAGTGGTGAGCAGCCTTCTTATTGCCTTTGTCCTTTCTTTTTAACATTCCAAATCTACCCATTCTATTTAACTCAAAGCCTTTGTTATGAGATTCACTAGTATACGGGTACCAGCACGTTCAGGTGAAGGCCAACCCAACAGTAAAGCTCTCACTTTCCTGAGTACTGGTGCTAGTGCCCATGAACTGAAATCTATTTCTGCCACATCAATCCTCAAGCCACACAGTCTACTCTCTGATCTTATTTTCCTTGTGCCAATTTGCTCATGGTTAAGGTAGTAATCCAGAAATTATTACCTTTTGTGATTCTGCTTTTCAATTTAATCCTTAGCTGCTCATACTCCCTCAGCTGAACTTCTTTCTTAGGCCAAATATGTCATTGGTACCCGCATGGATCATGACAACTGGATTCTTCCCCTCCCACTCCAATTCCTCCCCAGCCTGAGGAGATGTCCTTAACTCTGGCACCATAGTTACATCATAACATAGCAATCCCAGAGCCATTCCCAGAACTGTGTTCTCTCAGGCTTGCACAGAGACCCGTACAAGGCACCTGTATAAACATGAGAGTGAAATGCATGGAGGTAGTTCTCCAAAATGGAATGGAAGAATGGTAAGTGTAGACATAACCCAAACTGTACATACCCACTGGGAGGAAGTTACCGTTGCACTGTAACAAGTTTACATAGGTAGTTTTCATTTAAAAAGTATGGACATAGGAATTTGTGATGGAAAAATATGTGCAGATGTAGGAGTTATAATATAGTTATTACTTTCAGAAAGAAATGGAAGGGCATATTTTGAATAGAAAGTACTCTCCCTAGACTTTGCTTTCCTATTAAATTCAAAGAAACCACACACTTTTTGGGCATCTCAAAAATAAAGGTACAGGAAAAGTCAAGCCACAACTTCCTATATGACATTAACTGCCAAATAATGGCTTCTGAGACTTTCAATCAGTTCAATGCAAAACTAAAACACAGTAAAGGTGCCTAAAGTACTGTTTCTTGTTTTGTAGAAACTTAATTTTAATCCAGAATCAAAATGAAATGAGAACTCAATAGTCAGCAGTCCCAACTCAGAATGAAGTTAAGTCTGCAATAATGCATTACTCGGATTGTGATGTAATGTCATATTTGTGCTGAAGTGTAATTTGGTTTGGTATTAAATATTAGTGTTTCATGTTTTTGCCGACTTTGTAGAAGTACAAATGAGACCCTTCAGTCGAAATTAGAAGCACACTTCACAAATAGATGGTGAATTATTTGAAGTTTATTCACCTTCAGGTTGCGTGGCCCAAAGACTGGAATGGTGGTAAACACTTCGGCTTCGTAAATGCATCCCCCTCTTGCTTCCTGCCCCCATCCCAAGTTAATCAAAAAAATTTTAGATTAGGACAGTCTGGATATTGATTTTTTTTTTATTATTATTAATTAGAAAGGGGAAAAATATCGAAGTGCAAGTTTTTTTCCCAGAATCAAGCCTCCGAATTGAGGGGAAATAGACTTGTTTACATTTATATTGCATCTTATGTCTTTCAGAAATGCCTCGGGTGCTTTATGTGCACTAAATTACTTTAAAATGCATGAATTTTTATTAAGTAAGCAAATAGTACTACCGTTTTGTGTTCAGCCAAGATTTCAAAAGCAGCATTGGGATGAATGATAAGTTAATCAGTTTTGGTGGTGTTGGCCAAGAGACTGGGAGACTTTCCTGCCTTTCGTCTAAAAATGTCAGAGATCTTCAACATCCATCTGAAAACATCTCTTTTAAAGCACAGCCCCTCAGCCTCACTAACACTGAAGTCCTGAAGTGGGACTTGAATGTGCAGTTCTCTGACTGAGAGGGAAGAGTGTTGGTAAATGTCAGATTAATAGGAATATAGATTTCAACAGACAATTGTTTTCTGAAGTCAAAGTTGATTCTATATTTCAGAACGCTTTTAGTATTGGACTAAACCATGTCCAAAAGGAAAACACTAATACAGACATTAAATTCTTCCTTCAACAATATCAACATTCATGCCATGAGCACAAATGGTTAAGATGCAGAACCTGATTATATGTTTGTTTGCATAGGTCAACATTATAATTGATCTTATATAATAGTTGTATCATTCATTCATTATTGAGAATACTGCATAGAGTTTAGTAAATGTTCTGTTGCAAAGTATTTTTGGAACATCTTTTTTGCACTGAATTTTGTGCGCACACATTTGAGGGAGGAAAAAAGGATGACTATGGGATCCATAAATAAAGAGGATATTGTCCTCTATTCCCACCCCTCATGTCTGAGGCAAATCATAGAATGATTAAGAGGAAATCTCAAGAGATTATTATGACACAGCCGATGGTAATGGCTGAGTTGTTCAAATCCCAGAGGGAAACTTGAAACAACTGTAATATCCTCATTTCGTGATACAGGCTTTGAATTCTGTAGTAAGAAGACCACCAAGTCTCAAGCAGTATTTTATAAAACTAAATCAAACATTTATTAATACAAGAAAGATTGTAAACACATACATACATCTACTATAATAACTACAAAAATCCCCTAATTAATCTGACTCTCAATTACACCCCCGTTAAGGCAACAGTAAATCTTATAGATTTAAAGAGACACCTGGCAGAGCACACCCTGAAAAAATGCATTCAAAATGAGTTTCTTTCAGTTCTGGGTCCTTGCAGACAACAGCTTGTGGCTTACAGGCTGGAGGCTTCTCACATTTGTTGGACTTTAAAATGCTTCTACCTTACACCCAATCTCCTTTTTCCTTTATACATATCTTTCTCTTTGTGTGTAAATTTTCCATTGTGTCACTAAGTTTTTAACTTTACTTCTTCCAACAATAATATGCTTTCATCCCACCAATTTTGTTAGTAAGCTGAAAAAAAAATCACATTGCTTGGCACCTTCTAGCTAGGTGTAAGATTTCACCTGCAGTCTTGATTGGTTTATTTTAACAAATGCAAATTTACACTTTACCTTCCACCTTCCTTACATTTATCTAATTAACATCTCAAAACTACTATACATCAAAGAACCCAGACTAGCTGTCTTTAATCCAATTAAGACACACACATAGACACAGACCCCACTAGACTCTATTTTAAAAAATAATTTCCAATAACATATAGACACTAATATCTCTTCATGACATCCCCCTCCCTATTGAAAAATGAAATCATCATAATTCTAAGAGACAGCTTCATTTTTTATTAACCCGTCTTACGCTATCTCCTATACTTAACTATATAGTTACACTATTACATTACCAGATCCATGCATTACCATAACAGTAGGTATACAAATCCTTGGTATCAGCAAAAATTATTCCAGTTCAGTGTCCAGGTTTTAAAATGTCCAATTTTCCCTTTAAGCTTCAAACCCTTAATAATGCAATTTTCTCTCCCAGCAACATTTATAATCTGAGGACTAAATGGTTGTATTAATAAACTGTATCTGAATTGACGTGCACTTCTGTCTCAAAATTTGTCCAGTAATTTTAAAGGATTGTGGCCTGTACAAACAATTGTTTCTGACAAATTGTTTGCCACATAGCATTGCAGCATTTTGAAATCTAACACCAAACCCAATATCTCTATTTTGGTCTTTGAATATCTTTTCTGTTGTGCATTCAGCTTCCATGAAAAATACCCTATCGGTTTTTCAATTTTAGTGTTGTCAACTTGTAACAGTATGGCCCCAATGCCTATATCGCTTGTGTCAATGGCAAATTTAAATTGCTTGGCGTAATTGGTACTGCCAGAACTGGTGCTGTGGTTAATACAGTTTTCAAACTATCAAATGCCTTCTGGCACTCCTGTGTCCGTTAAAACTTCGTGTTCTTTTTTAATAGCTCAGTCAGTGGAGCAACCACACTGCTAAAATTTCCTGTCAAACCCGCTCATGCCCAGAAATCTCAAAATTCCTCATTTTGTTGTAGCATGGGGAAATCCATGATAGCCTTGACTTTCACATCTCTCGGAGCCACCTTATTATATCCAATGGTATGACCTAGATATGTAACTTGTGCTTTTGCAAATTCACTTTTAGCCAAGTTCAGTACCAAATTAGCTTATTGTAATCGAGTAAGTAATTTCTCCAGATGCTGTAAATGCTCCCTCCAAGTCTGACTGAAAACTCTTAAGCCATCAGTATAAACAACACAATTGCTTAGACCTGCAATTACTTTGTCAGTCTTTGAAATGTCACAGGTGCATTCTTCATACCAAATGGCATGACTTTAAACTGACATAATCTATTTGGTGTCACAAAAGCCGATATCTCCTTTGCTGTCTCTGATAACGGTACTTGCCAAAACCTTTTAACAAGTCAATCTTTGTGATAAATTTTGATTGTCCCACTTTCTCAATACAATCCTCCAGTCGTGGTACAGGCTATGAATCTGCTTTTGTCACTGCATTCACCTTTCAATAGTCCACACACACTTTGTGTTCCATCCAGTTTCGGTACCAGCACAATTGGCGAACTCCATTTACTACAACTAGACTCAATGATATCATTTGGAAGCAGAAATCAGTTTCTTTCTGTACATGTGATAGCTTTGCTGGATTTAATCTATAAGGAGGTTGCCTTACTGAAGATGAAACTGTTATAGAGATAGCATGTATATCTAAATCTGTCCACTCCAACTAATTTCCACAAATAGCTTTGTGTGATTGCAATAGCTTTTCCAAAACACTGGCATTTGTATGGAAGGTAACTCAGTATTATATTTAAATTTTCAAGTACCCCCTCATTATCCAATTTGAGTAGAGGAAAATCAATTTCAGAGTCCTGCATTTCTACTGTTTCTCATTATCTACCACCACTAATACCTCTTTTTGTTCCTCTTCCCTGTCAAAGTACTTTTAAAGCACATTTACTTGACACACCCTCTTCTTTGTTCTATCTGGAGTATTTATTAAATAATTTACTTCACTCAATTTCTTTTCAATCCTGTAAGGCCTACTAAACCTTGCCTTTAAGGAGTTACTCATAACTGGTAACAGCTTTTTCTCCAGAAATAAAATAGCGAGCTTTAGCTTTCTTATCTGCCGTTACTTTTATCACTTGCTGTGATATCTTTGAATGTTCCCTAGCCAACTCACATGCTCTGTCTAATCTCTCTGAAGTTTGTTACATAATCCGGGAGAGTAGTTTCTGGATTTTGACCCACCAGTTTCTCATAAATCAATTTCATTGGTCCCTTTACTTCATGACTATAAACTAACTCTGAAGGACTCAAACCAGTCGATGCATTAGGAAAGTCTCTAAAAGCAATAACAAATGGAATTCCTCTATCCCAATCCTGTGGATAACCCTGACAATACCCTCTCATCATGGTTTTTAATGTTTGATGCTATCTTTCCAAAGCTCCTTGTTTGTGACTCCGGATGATAAGCTGTTGACTTAAACTGTTTTATCCCCAAACTGTTCATTACTTCCTTAAACAGCTGTGACATGAAATTTAAACCTTGATCTGATTGCATTTCCTTGGGTAAACCATGTCTTGTAAAAAATTTAGTTAGCTCTTCCACAATCATCTTAGTTTTAATATTTCTTAAAGGTATCACTTCAGGAAACCTGGTAGACACATCCATTATTGTCAGTGTGTACTGATTTCCACTTTAGTCTTAGAGAGGGGTCCAACACAATCAATCATGACCTTAGTAAAAGATTCTTCAAATGCTGGTATTGGGATTAAAGATGCTGACTTAACCATCGCTTGTGGTTTCCCTATCACCTGACATGTGTAATATGTTCTACAGAATTTGATTACACACCTATACAATCCTGGCCAACAAAAATGTTTCTGTACTTTTGCCTGTACTTTTCTAATTCCTAAATGTCCCCCCATTGGAACTTCATGAGCAATTCTCAGAATCTCATTTCTCTACCCTAATGGGATAACAATCTGACGTAACTCCTCACCAGCTTTCATTTGTTGAGACATGATCTGGCCTCCAATTTTTCATTAAAATATATTTTGCCTCTGTTTCTGAGTAAGCTGTCTGATATAACTATTTAATTGCAAATCCTTTTTCTGCAACTCAGTTAACTGTCTTGAGTTAAACACTTCAGCTGAATGGTGTTCCCCTGTGTCTTTCTGAACAACGTTATCAAACACTGCCTACTAATTGGATTTCAATACCTTCTTCCTGCCTTTGAACTGCCTGACCTCCTCGTTTTTCTTGCTTCAACTTGTGTGCCTGTGATCTCGTTATTAGACAATCTGGAAACAATCCAGGATGCTCCTCTTGTAATACCTCTGTTGGAAGCAATCCAGGATGCTCCTCTTGTGACACCTCTGTTGAAAAAATTTCTACAGGCTGCTCAATTATCTTGGCATCACCCACATTTGTGACCCAGCTACATCGTTACCTAGAATAAATTGAATCCCTGCAATGGGCAATTTTTCTACCACCCCCAACACTTTGTCAGTTTTCCACTTACTCTTTAAATTTACCTTCCACAAGGGAATAGGTTTAGCATCTCCATGAACCTCACTTATCACTTGTTCCTGCAATACTCCCTCTGAACAACAAATATTACTATCCCACCATTAAGTCTTGATATCCCCCTGTCTCTTAAATTTTTAATATCTTTACCTACTCCACCCAGTACACATGGAAGGACTTTCCCTTCACACACAAAATCTTTAAACATTTCTGCAACCTGCTACTCAGAATTCCCTTGGGTAAACTATGAACCCATCTCCACTTCTTCACCTATCAATGATACTCTCTGTTTTACTTGTACACAAACCACTGGTTTCTCCTGTCCCTGAACCTCAGAACCCCACAGTACTTTACTTCCAGAACTTTTCTGCACCCCAATAACTCCAACAGATTTTCCCTGCAATTTCCAACACACTGACTTCGTGTGCCCCACTTTATTATGATAACACCTCAATTTTCAAATATCAGTTCTACCCTCAGCACCTTCCTTTTTATTCTGAGGAAAAAACTTCCTGGGAATTTCCAGCTACTTCTCTTTCCTGACTACCCACCTTCCTTTCACCTTCCCACTTTCTATCCTTTTCGGATTTGAAAGGGGTGATTGAGAAAAACGTTTAGCTTTGTACACTAACTCATAATCATCAGCTATCTCTGCTGCTTGTCTTACCATTTGAACCCTCTGTTCCTCTATATGAGTTTTCACCACTTAAGGGATTGAATCTTTAAATTCTTTCAAAAGAGTTACTTCTCTAAGAGCTGCAAAAGTTATCTCTATTTTTAATGCCAATATCCACCAGTCAAAATTACTTTGTTTTACTCTTTCAAACTCAGTGTAAGTTTGCCCAGGCTGTTTTCTCTTATTCCTAAATTTCTGCCTGTATGCTTCAGGAACCAACTCATGTGCACTCAAAATAGCCTTTTTAACCATATCATAATTCACTGACATTTCTTCAGATAGCGAGGCATATACCTCATGTGCCCTACTCACCACCCTAGATTGTAACAGTAATGTCCAGTTCTCCTGTGGTCATCTCATCTGTTTAGCTATCTGCTCAAATGACATAAAAATGCTTCAATATCTTTTTCCTCAAACCATGAAAGAGCATGTACAAACTTAAACATCTCTCCATTGGGTTTTAGGTTAGAGGTTTTTTCTTCATAACTTTTCTCAGAATTTGAGGCCTTTTCTTTTTAACTTCCAACCTTTTAAGCCAATATTCTCTGTATCTTTCCTTAGTTCTCTCTTCCATTGCTAACTTTTCCCTCTGGAGATCAAGTTTTTGCATTTCCATTTCTTTTTGAAACAATCTTCCTTTTCCCCTTTTTCTGCTGCCTATAGTTCGTTTTTTCATTTCCTTTGCTTGTTCAAGCTCAAGCTTCTTTATTTCAAACCGAAGTCGCATTACCTCCAGCTGTGACGCACTCGTGTCAAATATCACTTCCAACTTCAAAAGCTGTGCTATCACTTCAATTATATCTGCTTTTATGTGCCAACTCTGTTAACTTACTCTTGGATACTTTTGGTAACCCAATCAGAGTTGTATCTTCTACTCCCAGACAAGTCTTAGCAATTACCAAAGCCATCTTGCAGTCTCACCATGTTTTTAAAAAAAAGTCCCACGCCCACTCCTGAATTCAAAGTGCTTCTCATACTTGTAACTTTAAGATTCAGCAATCCAAAAAATCAAGGAATTTCAAAAATATCCCGCAAAGAGTCCGCAATTATGATGTCACAGCCGATGGTAAAGGCTGAATTGTTCAAATCCCAGATGGAAACTTGAAACAAATGTCATAACCCATTTTTTCAGTTAGCATGTTTCGAGATGCAGGCTTTGAATTCAGTAGTAATAAGACCACTGAGTCTCAAAGCTTTTTATAAAACTAAATTAAACATTTATTAATACAAAGATTGTAAACACATACATATGTTTACAAAATTACTACTATAATAACTACAAAAATCCCCTAATTAATCTGACTCTCAGTTACACCCTCGTTAAGGCAATGGTAAACCTTAAATTTAAAGAGACGCCTGACAGAGCACCTCCTGGACAGTGACACTCAAAATGAGTTCCTTTCAGCTCTGGGTCCTTGCAGACAGCAACTTGTGGCTTACAGGCTGGAGGCTTCTCACACTTTTTGGATCTTAAAATGCTTCTATCTTACACACAATCTCCTTTCTCCTTTATACATATCTTTATCATTGAATGTAAATTTTCCATTGTATCACTAGGCTTTAACTATACTTATTCTAACAATATCACACTTTCATCCCACCAATTTTATTAGTAAGCTGAAAAATTATAAACATAGTGCTTGGCACCTTCTAGTTAGATGTAAGATTTCATCCACAGACTTGAATGGTTTCTTTTAACAAATGCAAATTTACACTTTACCTTTTACCTTTCTTATGTTTAACTAATTAATATATCAAAACTACTATATTCAAAGCACCCAGACTAGCTGGCTTTAATCCAATTAAATGACACGCACACCCCACTAAAACTCTCTTTTAAAAAATAATTTCTAATAACATTATAGACATTAATATCGCTTCCTGACAAGGTACAAATCAGAACCACTCTGATGTGTACTGTGGTCTGTACATGTTTTACTTTTGTTGAAACTGGCAGGGTAGTACCCCATGGTTATATGCATTGACTAGCTGAGGACTGACCTTCACTGAACAAGTTCTGGACAAGGTGGGGGGGGGGTTCTTTCTGCTTAAAGTTTTAAAAGATTGAGTTTCACTTAAAGGCTAGACTCCCTTTTGGAGTTAGTTTCCAGTATCAATCAATTTGCCAATGCATATTCATATACTTTCAATACTCTACCGTTCAGAGTTCGGAACCTAAGATGTCAGGATGTATTATACACTTTAGTCATTTGGTAGCACCGCACTTGAGTTTTGCTGAAAAAAGAAACATTGAAGCTTTTTGTCTTGTACTCATCAGGACACTTCAAAAATACCAATAAAAGGGGCAAAAACAACTTATACTGTATTTGCAGAGAGTTCTGAGTAAGTGGACTCTGGTAGAGGCATTGCCATGGAGAATACACCAGTGATGGCGACTGACAGTTAGCTACCAAGCATTGTTTGAAATTTAAACCAGACAGCTTAACTCTGATTGGTCAAAGCATTGCCCTGAGGATGTCTTGCAAGTCTTAATAGGCTCCATCCTGAGCTCAAATTCACCTTTGAAATGGAGCAGTCAAATAAACTCCCCTTCCTTGATGTACTGGTTGAGAAATCTGCCTGGGAGTTCTCTACCATGATCTACCGCAAGACTACTTTCACTGGCCAGTATACGTGTTGGGATTCTTACAGTTCCACACAATATAGGATTGGTCTTATTAGTAACCTTGTAAATAGAGCCGAGCCATTTGCTCATCCTGCAAACTTGATGCTGAAATAGGGTGCATAAAAAGTACCCTGCAGGATAATGATTACCCTGCTCAGATCATTTTGCGCTGAATATCACCCAAACTCACGAATGGGCCTAAGGCTGTCACTTTTGGCCCTGAAAAGTGCCCAGTCTACTTCAGATTACCTTGCCCTTCCAAGGTATCTGAAAAATTTGAACAACAGATGAAGCTAGCTGTTTCAAGTTGCTATTATGCTGTAGTAACACGAATGGTCCTCGCCACTAACAGGATGCTGCCATCAAGCCAAAAAGATGTTCTGCCTATCACACAAATGAGTAATGTGGTATATGAATTTCAGCGCCAGTGTGATGCTAGGTATGGAGGTCATACGTTCTAAAGACTGGCAGATCATATCAAACACGTCCCAGCCGCTGTTCACAACGGGCAGGGTACAGATCGTACCAAACCAGATCATGCTTGCAAAACTCAAAACACAGTATCCAACATTAGATGTGGATCCATGATTAGACAACATTTGCTAAATAATCCTCAATGTGCTAAGAATTACGCTGACAACCAATTTAAGATTGTCAGTCAGGCTTGCAGTGTGGCACATTTGCATGCACTGGAAGTTACATATATTAATACACAGGGCTCTGTTCTTCGCAGATAGAAAAAACATGTACACACAAGGATGTGATTGCACTGGAAAGGGTGCTGAGGAGATTCACCAGGATGTTGCCTGGGCTGTAGCATTTCAGATATGAAGAGAAACTAGATAGGCTGGGGTTGTTTTCCTTTAAGCAGAGAAGGCTGAGGAGGGACCTGATTGAGATGTACAAAATTGAGGGGCATGGAAAGAGTAGATGGGAAGAAACTTTTCCCCTTAGTGGAGGGATCAATAACCAGGGAGCATAGATGTAAGTTAAGGGGCGGGAAATTGAGGGGATTTGAGGAAAACTTTTTTCACCCAGAGGGTGGGGTTTGGTATCTGAAACTTACTGCCTGAAAGGGTGGTAGAGGCGGGAAACTTCACAACATTTAAGAAGTATTTAGATGAACATTTGAAATGCCATAGCATACAAGGCTACAGGCCAAGGGCTGGAAAATGGGATTAGAGTAGATAGGTGCTTGATGTCTGGCGCAGGCACGATGGGCCAAAGGGCCGCTTTCCATGCTGTAAAACTCTATGACTCTTGTTGCGCCTGTTTCAGCTAAACAAAATAAGTGACAGCCGTTCACTGACTCATTCCTCAGGCCAATGCCTTAACCGATCAGGGTCAAGTTGCCTGGTTTAAATTTCAAACGGTGCTTGGCAGTTAATTGTTCATCACCTTCATTGGTGTATTCGCCATGGCAATACCTCTACCAATCAGACTCCACTTGCCAGCCAATCTCTTGCACATGCAGTATAAATTGTTGTTTTCCCTTTATACTGGTATTTTTGCAAAGTATCTTGATTGCGAGATGAAGAGTTCGACATGTCTCTTATATAAAGGCAAAAAAACTGTGGATGCTGGAAATCAAAAACAAAAACAAAAATTCGACATGTCTCTTGTTCAGTAATAACAGTAATCTTTGTTATCTGGTACTCTCAACCAGAATTCTCCATTAACTGGAATTTTTGATGCTTCCCTAATACAAATTGTCATTTTATCAACTGGAAGAAATTATGAGGTTATCCAGAACCTGTACCTGTATATTGTATTATCTTATACTTTATGATTTAATGTACTGTTGAAGATTAGAAGTAAAAAGAATATTGTACTTCCTGAGTACTTGCATATTAGTTCATGCTATAAGTATTGCACTGTATTCCATTGGTAAATGAAACTCTCCTTTAACCAGCATTTTTGATTAACATGCATCACCCATCCCCTGCGCATGTTGGATAATGGTTTTACTGTATTTTTAAACATTTACAATTGATGTGCAGCAGCGACATCTGGTGGCTATAAATGGTACCGTGTAAGCCTTTTGACTGCAAGGGAAGTGTGTCAGTTCTGTTGAAGAGTCACGCGGACTCGAAATGTTAACTGTGCTCCTCTTCCACAGATGCTGCCAGACCTGCTGAGTTTTTCCAGGTATTTTTGTTTTTGTTTCAGATCTGTAATTGTGAATAGGGAGTTTCAGTTCGGTGGACTTTAGACTGGCTGACCATATTTTGAGATTAAAATCATTGCTTTGTACTAAAATTCCTTTGGTGCTTCACCCCATACTACCCTCTGCGTTTTTCTTGCTACATATCCCCATTGAATTTCCCATTGCAGATTCCATCTTCATGTGCAACCCCCACCCTAATGTCATTGACTGCTAGCAGAATCTGCCAAAAGCCTAGATTCTACTGTCTGAAAATTCATTTCGTAAAACCCTCTGCTTCTCCGTCTCATTAAAAATCAATAATTTTGACAAAATAATTGGTCACCTCTCATTGGCATCCAGTTTGCAGAAGCACCTTTGACCTTCTTGTGAAAAAAATTAAATTGAAATTATAGTTGAGAGAAAGTGGAAGTCCAAGACAAAAAAAGAGACGCAAAAGAGCACAAGTGACTCAGAAGGCACGCAAGCATGTGAATCTGAGAGCGCATGCGCAATTGAAAGATACAAATCATGCATGACTAAATGCATGACAGGAGGACCATTGTGATACAAGGAGAGTGGAGAATGAAGGAGGCATGTCTCCCATTAATTTCAGTTTGCATCAAGTGCTATATAGCATTTCTCCCATGAGGGAAGTGAAGTTGGCAACAGTGAATTTAAGAGCTTTTGTGTTTACACTGGCCAGTAGATTCCTCACTCACTCCCGGCTGGCTGAATAAAATGGGATATTACTAATTCCAAAACTTAATGGCAATTGTTGCATTCCTGGCTTTTTAATTGATTATGTATAGTGTTAGAACTATAGAAATTTTTCCTATTTGATTGTGCTTGTGGTTATATCCTGATCATTTTTAAAAATCTAGGTAATTTTTCTGCAGGTCCCTTGGCCAAAATCCAGCACTGAGACCATGTTGGATTTTGGATTTTCCTGGATTTTGGACATCATACCTGTGCAGTGCCTGAAACTAATGCAGACCCTGGAACTAGACCAGCACCGCATTTCAAAATTGTCCTATTTTTCAGACAATTCTGCTTTTCGGACAGCTGAAGTTTCGGTATTGTACCTGTAACTGGTTTGGATGTTAGTAAACATAAATCTGGTCCTCCAAGCAAATTTTAATTTTTCTATTTTCTCTCCTGAATGCAGCCTTTTGTTATTCACGACATGGAGACTCTTTGGCAGGCTGAGAAAAACCTAGTTTGGAAACAATCAGTAAATGGAATTCCAAACAAAGAGATCGCGGTTCATGTCTTCCATCGTTGCCAGTGTACAACTGTTGAAACAGTCCGAGAACTCACTGAATTTGCCAAGTGCATCCCTGAATTCTTAAAGCTGTACCTGAATGACCAGGTGACATTACTAAAGTACGGTGTACATGAAGCCATTTTTGCCATGTTGGCATCAATTATGAATAAGGATGGTCTTCTTGTGGCTAATGGAAATGGATTTGTGACTCGGGAATTCTTGAGAAGCCTGCGCAAACCATTTAGCGAAATTATGGAACCCAAGTTTGAGTTTGCAGTGAAATTCAATGCCTTGGAACTGGATGATAGTGACTTGGCTCTTTTTGTGGCTGCCATTATTTTATGTGGAGGTAAGGAAATAATCTGTGTAAGTACTAACTCCCTTCACTTAATAGAATCATGGAATAGAGTCTGCAATGGCTTTCTCGAAGAGCAATCAGTTATTGCCACTTCCCACTTTTTCCCCACATTCCTGATTTTTTTTTATCCTTCAAGTATTTAGCCAATTCCCTTTTGAGGGTCAGGCAGTGCATTCCAAATCCTAATGGTTCATTGTGTAAACAAAGAAAATTTTTCCTCATGTCACCTCTGGTTCTTTTGCCAATCACCTCAAATCTGTGCCTTCTGGTTATCAGTATTTTGGCCATTAGAAACAGTTTCTCTTACAACATAAGAAATATGAGTGGGCCATAAGGCCCCTTGAGCCTGCTCCATCATTCACTAAGATTGTACATCGATCTCAATTTCCTGCCCTATCTCATGTCCCTTGATTTCCTCAGTGCCCCAAAATTAAATGATCTCAGCCTTTAATATACTCATCAACTGAGCATCCACAACCCTTTGTTGTAGAGATTCGAAAGATTCACATCTGAGGGAAGAAATTTCTCATCTCAGTCCAAGTGGCTGAGACTATGACCCCCAGTTCGAGAATCTCCAGGAAACACCTCTCTGCATCTACCCTGTCATGCAATTTTATAGGTTTCAAAGAGATTTATTTATCTAAACCCTTCATGATTTTAAGTACCTCTGTTAAATCCCCACTTAGCCTTTTCTGTTGTGAGGAGAACAACCCCAGCTTCTTCAGTCCATCCCTCATCCCTGGAACCGTTCTAGTAAATCTTTTCCATACCTTGTGTAAAGCCTTCATGTCCTTCCTGAAGTGTATTGTTCAGAATGGGACACAGAGCTGCAGCTGGGAAAGAACCAGTGTTTTGTATACTGTGCTTTTGTACTCTATGCTTCTAATGTCCCATATGCTTTATTAACTGCTGCCATCTCCAAGCACTGACACCTTTAACGTGATTGCCACCACCTGCCATTCCCTTCACATCACTGCTTCTACCTACATAGATATGAATAGGCTGTATATCTCCTTGAGCATTCAGTGAGATCATGGCTGATCTGCATCCTGACACCATATGGGCCTTTGCCCCCTTTCCCTTAATAACTTTGGACAACAAAAATCTCTCAATCTCAGATTTGAAATTTGCAATTGATTTGCAGAAGAGAGTTTCAAACTTCTACCATCTTGTGTATAGATGCAATTCCTAATTTCATTCCTGAAATATCTAGCTCTAATATTTTGATTAGACTTTTCAGCCCAATGGAAATAATTTCTTTTTACCTTCTCTGTTGGGTCTCCATTAATATCTTGAAAACGTCGAACAAATCATCCTTAACTTTCTGAATTCCAGCGAATAACCTTAGTTTGCGTCATTTCCTCATAACCTTGGAGTCCAAGTATCGTTCTGGTAAATCTATGCTGCACTCCCTCCAAGCTCAATATATCCTTCCTTAGATGTGATGCCAGACTGCTCACAGCAATCCAATGTTCAGCACCATTCACAACTCCTCAGATACTGAAGCAGTCCATGTCCAAATGCAGCAAGACCAGGACAATACCTATGCTTGAGCTGACAAGTGGCAAGCAACATTCATGCCACACAAGTACCAGGCAATGACCATCTCCAACAAGTGGGAGTTTAACCATTGCCCCTTGACATTCAATGGCATTACCATCGCTGAATCCCTCACTATCACCATCCTGGTGGGGGGTTACCATTGATCAGAAACTGAACTGGACTACCCATATAAATACTTGTAGCTATGAGATCAGGTGAGAGGCTAAGAATCCTGTGGCAAGTAACTCACCGCCTGACTCTCAAAGCCTGTCCATCATCTACAAAGCTGAAGTCAGGAGTGTGATGGAATATTCACCACTTGCCTGGATGAGTACAGCTCCAGTAATACTCAAGATGCTTGCACCATCCAGGACAGAGCAGCCTACTTGATTGGCATCCCATCCACAAACATTCACTCCCTCCATTTGGTATAGTTTTGTCATTCATTTAATTGATCAATGTCTCTTTGTAATTTTATGCTTCCATCTACATTGCTTACATTGCCACCTATTTTTGTGTTTGTCATTGGCAAATTTGGTTATGCGGCTTTCTATTCCATCACCTTAAGCCTGTAATAAATACAGTGAATCATTGAGGCTCCAGCACAGATCCTTCCCGGACAAAACTAGTAATTCTGACAATTAGAGTATCTGCCCATTATCCTGAGCCTCTGTTTCCTGCCGCTTAACCAGTTTCCAATTTTTTCAATTGCATGGGCTTCATATTTAATTAACAGTTACAGTATCTTATGAAGGACTTTGTCAGGTGCCTTCTGGAAGTTCATTTGGTTAACATCCATAAACTTTTGCTTGTCCAGTACTTCAGTTACCTCTTCAAAAAACTCTTTCAGGGTCATCAGGTATGATCTACTCGTTACAAACCCATTTGGCTCTCTCTGACCAGCTGAATGTTCAAGGCGTTCAGTCACCCCATCCCCAACTGTTTCTTAGTAATTTCCCAACAACAGATGTTAGGCTAACTGACCTATAATGTGCTGGTTTTTCTCACTCTTTTCTTACATATGGTGATGAATGCAGTCTTCCAATATAAAGTCATGGTTCTCTTATCTGTTAGCTCTTATCTGTTTTGTCACCTTGTATATTTTTGCCAGGATCTGTCTTGGTTTTTCATTTTTGCATGCTTTTTCTTGTTTTGTGTTCTCTTACCTCTTTAGTTGTCCATGGCTTTTTGTCAAGAAGAGTTATTGCCCCTTAGTGTTATAAACTGATTCTGTATCATACTGAACTCTTTTTGAACCCCTGCCACTGATCATCTGTCATTAGTACCCATTAATGGATTTGACCAGTGTAGTGTGGGCACTCTATCTCATCGCAGTCAGCTTTACCTAAATCTAGAAACATAGAAAATCTGAGCAGGAGAAGGCCATTCAGCCATTTGAGCCTGCTCCTCCATTCATTATTATCATGGCTGACCATCCAACTCAAAAGCCTGCTCCCGCTTTCTCCCCATATCCTTTGATCCCTTTCGCCCCAAGAGCTATATCTAACTCCTTCTTGAAAACATACAATGTTTTGGCCTCAGTTACTTTCTGTGGTAGTGATTTCCCCACGCTCGCCACTCCCTGGGTGAAGAAATTTCTCTTCATCTCAGTCCTAAATGGTCTACCCTGTATCCTCAGAATGTGACCCCTAGTTCTTAATGAATGTTAATGTTAAAAGAACCTTAATGAATGTTTCACATTTCTCCCTTTTAAACAAAATGTTGAATTTAATCATAAGATCGCAATTAGATAAATGCTTAACATCTGTTAACTAAATCTGGCTCATTGCTCATTACTAAATATAATGTGGCCTTTTCCCCTTGTTGGTTCTAGGACATATTAAGCAGAAAGCACTCAAAAAATTCACTACCTTTCTGAAATGTGCAAGTCTGGTTTTCCCACTCTTTATAAGAATTAAAAATCCCCCATTAAAACCGCTCTGCCTTTGCCAAATGTTTGTCTAACCTTTGCATTTATACAATCTATCACTTACAACTTTAAATCCTTTTTTTTATTCTAGCCATAAAATCTCCAATGCTAGCTTACTTCTCAGTATATCCTCTCATCATTGAAGTGATTGAATTGTACGCTAAGCACTAAGGTTACTCGTCCCCTCTATTATTTCCCTATGTTTCCTGTAGTCCTTAAAACCTGCCATATTTAGTTCCCAGTCCTAACCATCTTGCAGCCATGTCTCAATAATGACTACCATGTCATACCCTCCAAGTTGGATTTGCACTTACACTTCATTCAGTTTGATCCTTATTCTCCATGTATTTATATAAAGAACATTTATTTGGACCATAGACCCTAACCATCAGCTTTAATGTTTCACCCACATGTTTCATATTTCCTTCTCCTGGTACAATCACTTTGCATCCTTTAGTTTTTATTTTACCTGTATTGCCTAAAGCTCAATTTCTGGCTGTTGCTCTGCTCTCATCCCCTTCTTTTGTTTTTGACCTATTATGAATACTACTTTCTCCACCTGAGCCCTTCTGACCCAGCCACATTCTCCATCCTATAAATCCCTACCTTTCTTACCATCACTGCCTGCATCTGCATTCATGACTCCCTTCACATCACTATTACCATTTGCAATTTTCCTATTTTTTTCCTCCCGCTTTTCCTGTCACTTTTCTCAACATTTGTTCTGGATGGGGTATAGTTTTACAGCCGCTTTAGTGTCACACATGAAGAATGACCACAGATAATGAATGAGAAGACTATGCAACTACAGAAGGCAGCACAACCAAGTTTGATCCAGCAAACTTGTTTCCAACTGGGTCACAGATTATCTATTGAGACCAGGAACCCTGGCCAACTTTCCTAGATCCACTAGTAACACCTCTTCCTATTTCACGGCAAAGTAATTCTTTGTGGGAATCCTGGCTGGTTATCCCTTTCCTGTCCATAAGGAGCACAGAGGCCAATTGTACTGCACTGGTTGAGGTCAGTTAACTAACCAGAAAATGCATCTTGGGCTTCATATGGCTGTACGAGTAGTTACCTTAAAAGCTTCACTTTTAACTGCAGGTTATTTATTTACCCCTTGAGCCTTGAGCTTGACTTTGAGGTTTAGAGTTACTTAACTGTCGCAGTAGATATGAACCACAAGCTAAAACAGAATTACCTGGAAAAACTCAGCAGGTCTGGCAGCATCGGCGGAGAAGAAAAGAGTTGACGTTTTGAGTCCTCATGACCCTTCGACAGAACTGAGTGAATCCAAGAAAGGGGTGAGATATAAGCTGGTTTTGTGTGTGTGTGTGGTGGTTTGGGTGGGGGGAGAGAAGTGGAGGGGGTTGGTGTGGTTGTAGGGACAAACAAGCAGTGGTAGAAGCAGATCATCAAAAGATGTCACAGACAACAGAACAAAAGAACACATAGGTGTTACACTTGGTGATATTATCTAAATGAATGTGCTAATTAAGAATGGATGGTAGGGCACTCAAGGTATAGCTCTAGTGGGGGTGGGGGGAGCATAAAAGATTTAAAAATATTTAAAAATAATGGAAATAGGTGGGAAAAGAAAAATCTATATAATTTATTGGAAAAAACAAAAGGAAAGGGGAAGAAACAGAAAGGGCGTGGGGATGTAGGAGGGAGTTCAACATCTAAAGTTATTGAATTCAATATTCAGTCCGGAAGGCTGTAAAGTGCCTAGTCGGAAGATGAGGTGTTGTTCCTCCAGTTTGCGTTGGGATTCACTGGAACAATGCAGCAAGCCAAGGACAGACATGTGGGCCCGCAAGAATGACCCAAACCTCCCTGTCGCTTGCCATTTTAACACTCCACCCTGCTCTCTTGCCCACATGTCTGGCCTTGGCTTGCTGCATTGTTCCAGTGAAGCCCAACGCAAACTGGAGGAACAACACCTCATCTTCCGACTAGGCACTTTGCAGCCTTCCGGACTGAATATTGAATTCAACAACTTTAGGTCTTGAGCTCGCTCCTCCATCCCCACGCCCTTTCTGTTTCTTCCCCCTTCCTTTTGTTTTTTCCAATAAATTATATAGATTTTTCTTTTCCCACCTATTTCCATTATTTTTAAATATTTTTAAATCTTTTATGCTCCCCCCACCCCCACTAGAGCTATACCTTGAGTGCCCTACCATCCATTCTTAATTAGCACATTTGTTTAGATAATATCACCAACTTTAACACCTATGTGTTCTTTTGTTCTGTTGTCTGTGACATCTTTTGATGATCTGCTTCTATTACTGCTTGTTTGTCCCAACAACCACACCAACCCCCTCCACTTCTCTTCTTTCCACCCCCCCCCCCCAACCAGCAAAACACACACACACCTTAAACCAGCTGATATTTCACCCCTTTCTTGAATTCACTCAGTTCTGTCAAAGGGTCATGAGGACTCAAAAAGTCAACTCTTTTCTTCTCCACCGATGCTGCCAGACCTGCTGAGTTTTTCCAGGTAATTCTGTTTTTGTTTTGGATTTCCAGCATCCGCAGATTTTTTGTTTTTATATTTATGAACCACAAGCTGCCTGACTTGTGAAATTTCATTGCATTTTGAAAATCATTAGGGGAAAATATTAATCTCATGTTTTGTAAATGTATTTTTCACCAACTTCATAGACAAACTTAAGTTAATCTTCTGATATTAGTCTATGGAGGAGCCAAGCCTACTTGTTTAGTATGCAAGACCTATTTGACAAGTGAAAAATTATATTAAAGTAGTTGAAAATGCCAGCCTAAAGCAACATAACCACACTGAAACATTTCTTGGGTAAGCGCATCATCATAAAACTGAGAGTTGGACAAATCCTGATCTGTAAACACTGATTATTGCAGCAAACAAAGTCTCAGTACTGACATTAAATGTTCAGTTTATTAAAAAGAAGGCGATGATGAATTTGTTTCAGCAAAACTATTGGAGACAGCCCTGCTTCAAGCTATCATATATAAATGTGGTGATGTCTGTCACCACAGAGAACCACCTCAGTAAGTGGTATGTTCTCACATAGCCAAAGGCACAGTGCAACTAGCAATAAATATAAATTCTTCTACAAGAACCATATTTTTCAGCTGATTGGGCCAGTGTTTATCTGACCTGAACGGTCTAAGAGCTGTTTTCGCATTGCCGATAGTTTTGATTGCTTCCCCAGCCCCATTCCACAACTTCTGTGGTCTGCAGATAGACTATTAAAGGTAATGGTTATGACTTTTCAACAGCAGGCATTGAAAAATTGTGTATGTGTTTTTCCATTGATGGCAAGGAACCTTCTTTCTCCCTTCCATTCCTCTCTCGAACTTCTGGGCAAGCAGAGTTAGTGAGAAAAAATATCAGCCAAGATTCTCACTTCTGATCACTATTCCGCAACCCTGACTGGATGTGTTTGTGAGCTGATAAGGAGGATATTCCGCTTGGCAATTAGTTCCTTACAGTTGAATAGCTTACCAAAAGCCAATATTTATTTTAAAAATGGCTACTAGTGTGTATTTCCAGAAAACTGACGCTGCTTGTGGTACTCTAACTGATTTATATTCTTTTAATTTGGACACCCCAGTGTCCATGAGATAAATAATTAGATTTTATGAGCCTGTTGCCAGGTTATAGAAAATACATTTAACAAAGCAAGTAGCATGCGCCCCCAGCTGCCAAATTCTCAGAATTGGGATTTTATGATTTAAAACTACCATAAACAGACTCCTAGACTCATGGACATGTACAGCTCAGAAGGAAGCCATTCGGCCCATCGTGTCCATGCCGGTCAACAAAGATCTGACTGCCCTAATCCCATTTTCCAGCACTTGGCCCATAGCCCTGGAGGCTATGGCAATGCATGTGAATATCTAAAATACTGCTGAAATGTTACAAGAGTTTCTGACTCAACCACCCTTTCAGGCAATGAGTTCCAGAATCCCACAACCCTCTGGGTGAAAAAATTTCTCCTCAACTCCCCTCTTAGCCTTCTATCTCTTAACTTAAATCTATGCTCCCTGGTTATTGACCACTCTACTAATGGAAAAAGCACCTCGTTCTATGCCCCCCATAATCTTATATACCTCTATCAGGTCCCCCCTCAATCTCCGTTGCTCCAAGGAAAGCACCCCCAGCCTATCCAATCTTTCTTCATAGCTCAGAATCTCCAGCCCAGGCAGTATCCTGGTAACTCTCCTCTGCACCCTCTCCAGTGCAATCACATCCTTCCTATAATGTGGTGACCAGAACTGCAAGCAGTACTCCAGTTGTGGCCTAACTAGCATTTTATACAGTTCCAGCATAACCCCCCTACACTCGTATTCTATGCCTTGGCTAATAAAGGCAAGTATCCCATATGCCTTCTTAACCACCTTATCTACCTGCCCTGCTACCTTCATGGATCTATGGATATGCACACCAAAGTCCCTCTAATCTTCAGTACTTTCCAGGGTCCTACCATTCATAGTGTAATCCCTTGCCTTGTTCTTCCTCCCCAAGTGCATTACCTCACATTTTTCGGGTTGAATTCTATTTGTCATTGCTGTGCCCACCTGACCAGCCCATTGATATCCTCCTGCAGTTTACAGCTATCCTCCTCACTATTTACCGCCCTACCAATTTTCATGTCATCTGCGAACTTCTTGATCATATTCCCTACATTTAAGTCCAAATCATTTATGTACACCACAAACAGCATGGGCCCCAATACCAAGCTCTGTGGAATCCCACCGGAAACAGACTTCCAGTCACGGAAACATCCCTCTACCATCATCCTCTGCTTCTTGCCTCTCAGTAATTTTGGATCCGGCATGCCTCTTTGCCTTGGATACCATGGGCTCTTCCTTTCTTGACCAGTCTGCCATGAGGGACCTTATCAAAAGCCTTGCTAAAGTCATGTAGACTACATTAAATGCATTACCCTCAGCAACGCTCCTAGTTACCTCCTCAAAAAATTTGATCTAATTTGTCAAGCATGACCTTCCCTTAACAAATCCATGCTGACTATCCCTGATTAATCTGTGTCTCTCCAAGTACAGATATACTCTGTCCCTTAGGATTCTTTCTAGTAACTTCTCCACCACCAAGGTTAGATTGACTGGCCTGTAATTTCTTGGTTTACCCCTTTCTCCCTTTATTAATAATTGTCAATGTTAACAGTCCTCTGGCACCTCACCTGTGGCCAGAGAGGATTCGAAAATTACCGCAGGGCCCCTGATATCTCTTCCTTGCCTCCCTCAACAGCCTGGGATGCATCTCATCCGGGCCTGCAGATTTATCCACTTTTAAGGCAGCTACACGCGCTAGTACTTCCTCTCTCTCTGTTATTTTCCTCTAATATTTCAGTCCTCCACCCTGATGTCTAATAACTGCGTCATCCTTTTCCATTTTGAAGACCGACGCAAAGTATTTATTGAGGATTGCACCCACGTCTTCTGGGTCCACACAGAGATTACCTCTGATCCCTAATTGGCCCTAACTCTTTCCCTAGTTATTATCTTGCTCTTTATATATTTAAAAAACCCCTTTGTGTTTTCCTTCATTCTACCCACCAATGCTTTCTGCAGAAGCACCTGTCTACTCCCTTCAGTAATGAATCCCTTACCACTATTGCCCTTCCACACTTCTCCCTCCCGCCCTGAGCAGTTGGACCACCCACAGTGCCATGGCCTTGGCTCTGGTTGGCCTCCACAGAGGAACCATCACTCTCACCGTTTTCCAAGGCCGAAAAATGGTTTGCGAGTGAGGTGCATTCAGGCCATTCCCTCACTACCTGCCTGGTCCTTTCTTCTGTCTGGTGGTCACCCATTCCCTCTCTGCTTGCACTTCCTTAAGCTGTGGTGTAACCACATCCTGAAACATACTATCCACGAGCCTCTCAGCCTCGTGAATGCACCATAGTGCCCCCAGTTGCCGTTCAAGCTCCAAAACCCAGAGCTCGAGTTGCTCCAGTTGGAGGCAACTCCTGCACACATGGTCTTCTGGACCGCCAGGAGCGTCTAGGATTTCCCACATAGTGCAGGATGTGCAAATCACGTGACTGAGCTCCGCAGGCACATCTTAACTAAACAGAATATGGGCCTTTGCTTTTATTTTACCCTTACTCTTACTTAAGCGTAGATTAGATGTTAGATCCTCTAAGTGCTGCTGAGTGCCTATCCCAGGGTAGTCCTCTTGCACTCTCCTCTAGGGACTGCTGACTGCCTGTCCCAGGGTCCTCCTCTCGCACTCACTGTTGATATTTGGTTTTCAAGACATCCCTCAGTATAAGGAAATTAAATAAAAATAGTATTTCTCATGGACAGGAATTCCAAGAGTCAGCCTACTCAGGGTCTTTAAAAATAGTAGACCTTAGCGACACCAGCTGCAGTTTACATTCATTGCTAGTGGAGGTATTGCCTCAGGAAGGGTCTTAGAACATCATCACCTGGCATGATTTTAAATTCCTTCAATGGCATTAGCCCTACCTTGTTATATTGCAGCACTACCATCAAGGCAAGCCAATATAACATGTAAAATACAGTCAGTTTGTGCCTTCTCGTGCCAGTATGGTTTAACTTTCAGCTTCAGGAAGTTGTCCTGTAATCTAAGTTCATAGCGTCCTCTGGCTGTGCTACCGTTTTCTGGATTTAGTCAAATGTTTGCCAATAAGGAAGGTGTGGGAGGGGAAGGAGACTAAAGAGGGGAGCTGGTGGTGTAGTGGTATTGTCACTGGACTAGTACTCCAGGTATCCAGGGTGATGGTCTAGGGACCAAGATTCGAATCCCACCACGGCATAGTGAAACTTGAATTCAATAAAAAACCTGGAATTAAAAATCTAATGATGACCATGAAACCATTGTCAATTGGTGTAAAAATCCATCTTATTCACTAATGTCCTTTTCAGGAAGGAAATCTGCTGTCCTTACCTGGTCTGGCCTACACATGACATAACCCATAGCAATGTGGTTGACTCTTAGATGCCTTCTGAAATGGCCTCTGTTCGCAGTTAGGGATGGGCAATAAATTCTGGCCATGACAGTGAAATGAAGGTGGTGAAAAATGCTCTATTCTTGAGCACCACTGAACAACCAGTCCAGATCAAAAAAACGCTTAAAAAACTGGTCCTTAATGTTTTTTTGCTTTTAATGTAGACCGTCCTGGGCTGATGAGTGTGAAGCAGATTGAAGAGATGCAAGACAGTATTCTCCAAGCTTTGAGCCTACACTTGCAAACTAACCACCCAGACTCTCAGTACCTCTTCCCAAAGCTCCTGCAGAAAATGGCTGACCTGCGCCAACTAGTGACTGAGAATGCACAGCTTGTCCAGAAGATTAAGAAAACTGAAGCAGACACTTCATTACATCCACTGTTACAGGAGATCTACAAGGACATGTATTGACAAACATTGCACATTCAGTATACAGCTTAATTTTGCACCCCCACCCCTCAAAACCAAACATGGCTCCATTGAACTCTCACCAAAATAGTTCTGCGCAAGTACGCAAGGAAACATAAAGTATCTGTAACTGGACACTCCTCTTCTGAATTTTCTGTTCTTCATTTGGTTTGTTGCAGTTGACTCATTTGAAGTCAGCAGAGCAAAACCATAATAATTAAAGCTGAAAATTGTAGGACATCAAAAACATTTACAACACTACTGACTGACTGCAATAAATAATTTTGTGTTGTTATTTGTGATCTTGGTTACAGTACTAAAACCTCCAATTGGTAGATGCAACCTTGGTCAGAAAGCAAATTTTTACATAACTATCCAATGGTACTAAGCATGCTGAGCCCAACAATATACATCCATTTTGCTGGTCTATATAATTAGAGGGTATGGAAATTATATGAACTGCTGCAATGAATGTGGCTTATACTATATAACAATCCATAGTATAAAGGAACATGCTCCACGAAGTGTTTAGTTAAGAAATGTGCATACATTTACAGGGCTAGCCATTAACTCTTCCTTTTGTGGCATTTTTGAAGTTAGTAATTAACTGCCTTTCAAAACGACTTTGAAGCACTTTGAGAGATTTCACAGAAATATGATGAAGTGTTTAGATAAATGCAATTCTTTCTTTGATGAAGAATTTCATTCAAGTTTTTCAAGTCACTTCTTTCACATTTCTATATCTGACAGCCGCACCTGCTTGCCAAACTCTGTTGAGGACACATTTGTAAATTCCCTGTTGGGGATTAAAATGTAGGATTGGGAGAATCTGACCCCTTACCTAACATTTCACAAACTGTGTTTACATTTGTTCTAAGGGTATCAATAGAAGGCTTATAGTGTTGGACTGTTTATTGGGGCATTCCTTCCTTGCTGCGGTTAAATTCACCAAATGAGTTAATTGAGATTAGTGAGGAACCTTTAATGAGGCACTCTATTTACATCATTGTTGATCTTTGGGGGGAAATAATATAGCCATAAACTTTGTTAAACAGTGAAATATTACCATAAATGGAAGCCATGAAATTATTTTGATGCTTTTCTAATTAGTAACGAAATCTCTGGTTGGACCTTAATTGCCAAATCTGTGTTTTCTCTTTGCATTGAAAATTGTTAATTTGGTATCACTAGTTACACTCCCATGGGGAACTGATAGGTCCTATTAGTTCTACTTTGCATTCTGTTCTGCTTCTCAATGGAGACAGGAAAAATCCACATTTATTTCTTGCCTCTCTCCCATTTCTATGTTGTAGCAACTTTCTGAAAAGATTTGGTCTTGTCTGTGTTCACTATTTTTCCCTATGAGTAGTGAATTCTGATAGACAGGGAAATGCTGGAATTTTATTCTCTAGGAGCCATTTTAACAAGGATTGTTTCAACAATTGGTAGCACAAGTGAAACAAGATAAATAGAGCAGCGTCTCCAAGCAATTGGTTTGTGACTGGCTGGCTCAGCTACTGCACTGATAATGGTATCTTTCAATACAAAACTATTATATTCAGAAACTGATGATATTGGAAATAAGCAGGCCCATCAGCATTTGAAGAGAGAAAATAAATAAATTCCTGTTGTAGGCCCCTTGATGTCATCATCTACTTTTCAGACACTAGTGGGCCTGCTTTGCATTTTCTGGTTTCATTTAAGATTTCTGGCATTCAGCATTTTGTTTTCTACCTGCATGATACCAGAAAGTTTTACACCGCCAAACTTTTCCAAAGTATAGCTGATACTAAATTTAGTTCAGTGCGCATTTGACACTGGGTACTGGATAGTCCTTGCATCAGCCATTAAGTAATGTAGGTTAAGCCATAAGTGGAAATTCTTCCTTAAGTCCACAAATGTGCAGTATTACAGTTTTATGATATTTTACATCCAGTTGTAGTTTTGACTTAACTGCTATAATTTTAGAATTATTTTATTGCTAGGTCTCTTAAAGAGAATTTGGGGAAGTTTCTGATGTGTCCTGGTGGTACACTCAGAGTTGGGGATGCCTGCTGGAATTGGCTGTTAGTTTAGTTATGCAGCTAGCCTGAACAGGAACTGATTGACCAATGGAATGTGCTGGTGGGCATAATGAAGACTGACAAGTACCAGTCCTGGAGCTTAAAACTGGGAAGGGCAATTACAGGGGACTTTGTAATATTGACATGCGATTAAATCATGGAACCTGAATCCAGAAATGAGTTTTGCTACTGTTTGTTTCAAATAGCTATAATTTTTTTTACATTTCTTTTAGTTGTGTTTATCTGTTTTCCCCTTGATGCTGTGTGATTTTTGTTCTAAATGTTTTCTTCCCTTGCCAGTGTTCTAGACCTCTCCTAGAGATGTTTACTCCTTCCTTGGGGTATAGTTCCAATTAGGTGCCCTCCACTACCTTGTGCAATTGACCAATTGTTTAAATGTTTCACTTGAGCCTGGACTGCAAAGGTTTGACCATATAGGTTGCATCAAAGCTGAGGCCAATCCTCTCTAACAACGTCCACATGTGACCCTCCAACAGGAGTACTGGATGGATATTAGGAGTGGGAAATACTTTATTAATTTTACCCTACTATACCCTGACATTGCTGAGGCTAGTTGCCAATCTCCACTAGATATTGCCAAACTCTTCACTTCAGAACAACAACTTGCATATATAAAAACACCTTTAACATAATAAAATGTACCAAGGTGCTTTACAGGAGGGCTATGGATCAAAATTTGAAGATTGGACCTGGTGTTTTTTTTTGGTCAGCAACGTTATTCACTATATAAAGCACAGAGATGTAGGAGAAGTGTCCTTATGATGATTTATAATATGTGGGACCAACGTCAGTGAGCAGTGAAATGGGTAGGAGGGGGGAATGAGCAATGAGTATCTATATTTGCACCACTGTCCATGACATTTGTAGGGGGATCCAAGTATGTAGTGTGTAACAGTAGCACAGTGATGGATTTCTCCTATCAAGACAGGACTTGACTGCCTATTGCCATTTTCCATTAGACCCTAGCCAGATAATTAATATATACTGTGCTTACTTTACACCCGTAGATGCCCATACTGTTCACATAGCAAATTATTTTCAGGGCTTTACCATAAAATATTGATAATTCATGCTCAACACAAACAGATTCTGCAGGCGGTTGCTGGAAAATCTGAATGCAGATTCTCACTGGTAAAATAATTACTGTGAATGCAGGAAGCTGATAGTTTAAAAAATCTTTAATGAATTCAGGTTTTTTTAAATCACTAATTAGTTTACTTGGTGATTCAGTATTGAGCAATACAAGCGTTTAAATGGGGAAGAGTTTCCTGTTTGCCTATTCATGAGTTGAAGGAGGATAATGCAGAAAGGATTGTTGATTGGTAGAAATGATGAAAACCTACGTAATAAATAAACTGTAAAGACTGTTAATGTGACAGCTAATCTCAAACCTTTACATACACTTTCTGTGGAAGGGGTTGCACCAAATTAAATTCACAAGGAAATACTGAATACATTTGTGGTTTTCTGGAGCTATTTAATTTCCATTGATGTTTCTGATAGATTCCAGTTGTGACATTCTAAAGGAAATGAGGATGATTTATTCGTGTGATATTGGCATTTTACCATCCCAATGTCACGTTTTGTGTGGCTTCCTTTAAGGTGTCAAGCAGATTTATTTAATATCACTTGTTGGCAATGAATAACTATAACTGATAGCAAGGCAGAAGAAAGACAACGTAAAGAAAAACAAAGTCTGAAATTGATTTATGCACTTTTTGACTATTTGCTTCAGACTCTAATGGTGTTATTAGTGCGTTAGCGCCCTCCAGGTGCATTACCAACTGTATTTGTCTTTGAATTGTCTGTTACATTCTTAAACTGAGAGATCTTCCACAAACTGTCTTAGTTTTTTTTCTACATATGTAATGAGCCTAATGCAATGATTGCAAAAGGCAACTGGGAAATGGATTTAAGTTTTTAGTCTAATAGACTCTAATACTAATTTAAATATAAATATCAATTTAATTAGTTTGAACCCAATAGTTATAATCTTTTAAAATCATTTTTGTTTAGTACTAGGGTATTCTATCTGTGGAAGATGCAATAAATAAGCGTTATCATGTATGTTTTGCTAAACTGACGTATGTATTTTTTCAGACTGTGTGTCTTGTTAAAGATTGTCTTTTTTGTCACCTAAACAGAATGCCTCTGTTTGGTTAATGTGTTTTTTGTTAATAAGATTATTTCCTTTCATTACTTTTGTTATATAGGCTATGCACTACCTGGTCAATGTGGTTCTAACGTTGTGCTGTTTGCACTGATAGTATTTTTGTACTAAAAGAGCTTCTTAAAAACTCCAGTGTAAGGATGTGTTTTATGTTGGAACCCAGAAATTTTAAAAACTGTTTGTAACCAAACCAACCCAACTCTCTCCCAGTGGCCAAGGTTGAAGATGAGCTAAAATCACCTTACCAGTGTAGTCAAATATTGTCTGCCATTGTACCGTCTTACTAGCAGCAGAACATTATTTTATCAGAGGTAAGGGGACCTAGGCATTTCCCTCCAATATACTAATAAAACTGAACAAGAATTACCTCTTTCAATCATTTTCTTGCACCAGGAGTTGTCTGGTTCAGTTACCATACACTCCTTGCTGGCTAGGTCTACCATTGAAACACTACAAAACGGGAATATATTGCTGGCCACGGAGATGAAAGTGCATCATTTGTCGACTACATATTCAATTTTTCCAAAACAAATGAACGGGGTTTCAGATGCATGTGTACACAAAACAGTTGCACAAATTAAATAGTTGTCCTTTTATCTCTCAATGGAGGCCAACACTTGTAATTCTATCTCTATTCTTTGAGGTTTTACCTTAATCGGAGTACTAGATCTGACAAATTCTACTTGTCCTGTGGACAGGTAATTGTACATTTGCACTTTTCCCTGTTTTTATATCTGCACGGACATGAATAGGTGGGATGTTTCATTCACCATGTCTTCAATATAGTACCTACAGGAAACACGGACACAAGTGTCTACTCAGGACTTAAAAGCACTGTGCCATTTATTTGAACTATTTCAATACCATGATTTGATTTGTTTATTTGATCATCCCAGGCTAGCTTCCTTTGTTTACATAGTTACTGTGACCATATCAGTTACAAGGTATGTGTATATTCTATGTTCAGAGGTTAGACACAAATTTAGCCATTACCTCCATAGGAAAGGATTTCATTATGGTTGAACAAAACAGATTAAGGTTGGCACCTAGACGTGCAAGGTGCTTTATTCATCCATTCATGTTCTAATTATACTAATGTCTTAAAGAAGACATGGGTATCATTTTTATGTCACATCTCAGGACAGTAAGATTTTTTGATACTGTATGTAGGTTATGTATTATGTCCTAAGAAGCATGCAATAAATTTCAAAGTAAAAGCTGGAAAAATTAAATATCTGAAAACTGCATATTTTTTATGTTGAAACCTCTATTTTTGTGGCATCATTCATGACTTCTACAAAACATTCAGTGGCAAAGATGGTACTAAAAATTACTATTAAGGACTGCCCATATGTAAGGCCTTTTGCTGAAATTCTGCAGATATCAATCATTCAAGGCCAATTCTAAAGTTTGTTATATTGTCCCATGGAATGCACCTTTCACTCAGCTGTACTAACCAATTTCACCAAGTATTTTTTCCACCCAAAAGTTGTTCCTGATAAGCTGAGATTTCTATTGAAAATTAAATCTCTGAAGTGAACCTCAGTTAATGTAAATCAATAGTTCAGGTTTAATGAGGTCAAAAATGACCTGTTTTAAAAACACATGGAAAATACAAGGTAGCTTTCTGTAATATGTGGAAGATAATAAATGGCGCTGTGACTTGCAGATAAGTTGGGTTCGCTTGCCCTGTACCTAATGTTAAAATATCATTTTTGAAGCCTCTTACCTCAATAGACCAGACAATTGAAATAAAAATTAATCCAGAATAAAACATAAGCAGTTGCAAGTTTCTGTTGTACGAACTGGTGTAAATGATTTTACAGGAAAGAGCAATCTCTAAAACACTTCAGTTGTCATGAAGATTCTGACTTATTGTGGCTTGTTGAAACTGGGTGGTTAGGGAGTTGATATCAAAACAGTAGTCTTACTGCTGTCTTAATAGGCTATAACAAGCAGAGTGTGCAGATCCAGCACTGAACGTTTTAGTCACCTCAGGACCCACAACACCGTGGAGTGGAAGAAAGTCATCCTCAATCCCAAAGAACTCCAAGAAGAAGAAAGAAGAAAAGGCAATAGATGTGCCTGACTGACACGGGGGTGGTGGTGGCGGCGGTGGTGTATCGTAAATACATCTAACTGGAAGTTCTATTATATAGGTCAGACCCCAAAGTAATTCTTACCAATAGACCTCCATCAATTAATTGACATTTTTTTTTTTGGAAAAATGTACTTTATTCATAAAATATCTGAAAGAACATTACAAAACATTTCTAAATGGCCATCACATAAGTGTACTCAGATTCAACTTTTCCATATAGATCACGAGGTACTTCAATACAATCAATGAACATTACAGACATTTCAATATGGTCATGATAGACAGACAATGCAATGGTATTCAATTTACATAGATCATGTTGCACTCTAAGGTGCTTCAATACAATTATGATACATTTAGTATTCACTGCATGCGTTCAATGTGAGTCATACAGTCCGAGGAGCCTATACAATTTCCAACCCCTTGGTGCACAATGGCAGAAAGTTCTTAGACCGTGACCTTTCCCCAATTAGTTGACAACACTTTTTTTTGAAAAATATACTTTATTCTTAAAATATCAGAAAGAACGTTACAAAACATTTCTAAATGGCCATCACAAAAAGTACAATCAGATTCACATTTCCCACATGGATCTTGAGGTGCTCCATACAATCAATGAACATTACAGACATTTCAATATTGTCATTACAAACAGTGCAACGGTATTCAATTTATCTACATAGATCACGTTGCACTCTGAGGTGCTTCAATACAATTATGATAACATTTAATTTTCACGACATACATTCATTGTGAGCCGTACAGCCTGGGGAGTCTATACAATTCCCAGCACCTCGGTGCACGATGGCAAAAAGGTCTTAGACAGCAACCTTTCCCCATTTGCGCCTTTGCGGCGGCTGCCCCAAGCTTTAGTGCATCCCTCAGCATGCAGTCCTGTACTTGGAATGTGCCAGTCTGCAACGCTCGGCCGGGGACAACTCTTCGCACTGGAAGACCAACAAGTTTCGGGCAGACCAAAGAGCATCTTTCACCAAGTTGATGATCCTCCAGCTGCATCTGATGTTTGTCTAAGTCTGTGTCCTTGGGAACAGCCCATAGAGCACAGAGTCCTGTGTCACAGCACTGCCCGGGATGAACCTCAACAAAACCACTGCATCTTTCTCCAGACCTTCTTTGCAAAGGCACATTCCACAAGTGAACAACAGTCTCTTCCTTACCACAGCCACCTCAAGGGCAATGTGCAGAGAGGATGAGACTCCTGGCATGCAGGAAGAATCTGACAGGGAGGGCCTTTCTCACCACCAGCCAAGCTACATCTTGGTGCTTGTTGGAAAGTTCTGACGATGAGGCATTCTGCCAAATGACTTTGACAGTCTGCTCGGGGAACCACAGGATCCACCATCCCCTTTTCCCTCAGGGCCTCTAGTGCCAATCACTGCCTGATGGACTTGTGGTCAAAAGTGTTTCTCTGCATAAATTTTTCCACAAGGGACAGGTGGTGTGGCATGGTCCAACTACTTGGAACATTCCGCGGCAGCATGGCCAGACCTATCTTTCACAACACCGGGGACAGGTAGAACCTCAGCACGTAGTGACACTTGGGGCGGGGCCCGCTTGCCAACGGGAAAATGATGCGGGATGACGTCGGGAGGAACCCCCGACATCATCCTGCCCTATTTAAATATTCAGGAAGGCGGGCAGACAGCGAAATCAGCTGTCCGCCCGCCTGCCAACCTGTCAATGGCCAATTGAGGCCATTGACAGGATAATTAAGGTAATTAAAGGCCCTGCCCGTCCAACCTTAATGCTGGTGGACAGGCCAGGAGCCCCAGTGGGCTTCTGATAAAACGTGAAACCTCATCTACTGGCGGGATGAGGTTTCATGTCTGTTTTAAAAATCTTAAATAAACTTTATGTGAGATTTATTAACATGTCCCATCTCGTGTGACATTGTCATATAAGAGGGATATGTTAATATAATTTTTATTTTTCTATTTTGACACTTTGAAGCACTGTTAGTGATCTCCCTGAGACAGCACTTAGTCTCAGGTAGCAGTACGCTCAAGAGCACACTTTGGCAGTTAGGAAATCCCTCCCCCTCTGCACCTGTCGGGCAGACTGCTGGACGGGCCTTAATTGGCCCACCCACTTAAAATGGCGGTGGGGCCCGCTTCGACGGTGGAGTTCTGCCCTCCCGCTGCCGAGCTAGTGGGGCCCGCCCACCAACCTAGTGCAAAATTCTGGTGTTTGCGTACCGAGGGTCAATGCACAGCTCGATGCAGCCACACAAAGGTGGCCATCAGGATGAGGGCGAAGTTGGACACGTTTTTCCCCCTTTATCTAGAGGCTTGTACATTGCGTCCCTGTAGACATGATCCATTTTTGACTCCCAGATAAAGCAAAAGATGTCTCGGATGATCGTCATCGCACAGGAGTGAGGAATGGGCCAGACCTGCACCACGTACAGCAACAGTGAGAGTGCCTCACACCTGATGACCAGATTCTTACCTGCAATGGAGATGGAGCGTTGCTCCCACATGCCCTGTTTTCTTTCCACTGTAGCCACTCGCTCCTTCCAGTTTCTAACGCCCTCTGAACCATATTCTCAGCACCTTCAGGCCATCTGACCTGATGGTGAAGGGGACAAAGGATCGGTCAACCTAGTTCCCAAAGAACATGGCCTCGCTCTTGCCACGATTTACTTTGGCTCGCGAGACCAGTTTGAACTTGTCGCTGATGTTGATCAGTCTGCGCACCGACAGCGGATCCAAGAAGAAGACGGCAACATTGTCCATGTATAGGGAGCCTTTGACCTGAGCGCCTCCACTGCCTGGGATTGTCACTCCTCATGCCTGGATCCTTGCTAATGGACTCAGCAAAGGGTTCGATGCAACACACAAACAGGACAGGGGAAGGAGGGCAGCCCTGCCTGATTCCGGATTTAATTGGAAAGCTTCCAGATTCCCACCCGTTGATTGAAACTGCACTACTGATGTTAATGTAGACCAATTGGATCCAGTTGCGGATTCCCTCCCCAAACCCCGTTTTGAAGAGCATATCCACCATGTAGGTGTGCGATATTCTGTCAAAGGCCTTCTCCTGATCCAGGCTAATGAGGCAGGTGTCCACACCCCTGTCCTGTACATAGACAATCGTATCCCTGAGTAGCGCAAGGCTGTCTGAGATCTTCCTGCCGGGCACAGCGCAGGTTTGGTCAGGGTGGATCACCAACTCCAGAGCAGACTTGACCTGATTGGCGATGACCTTGGACAGAATCTTATAGTCCACATTCAGCAGTGAAATGGGTCGCCAAATTCTAATTTCCTCCCTTTCACCCTTCCACTTGTAGACGAGGGTGACGATGCCTTTCCTCTTGGATTCTGACATGCTGCTGGCCAGAAGCATATTCTCGTACACTTTAACAGGCCTGGGCCGATCCAGTCCCACGGAGCCAAATATAACTCAGCCAGTAAGCCGTTGCTTCTGGGAGTCTTACTGTTCTCAAACAACTCAAGGGCCTTAGTCAGTTTGTCAGGAGTTAGCGGTTTGTCCAGACTCTCCCGTGTACTGTTGTCTAAGACCACCGTGATAGAGGACAGGAAGGACTAGGAGGCTGCACTGTCTGTGGGCTTCACGTCATACAATCCAGCATAAAACGTCAGACTGCGATGACTTTACTGAGCCGTCTTCTGTGTACCTTTTGGAAGAAGAAACATGAGCACGTCTTATCCTGCTCCACAGGGCGGACTCTGGACCAGAAGATGATCTTGGAGGCCTCCAAGGCAAAGAGCGAGGCTTGCTGGCTCTTCACCTCTTGGAGTTCCTCCTTGACATCGACCCCCATCGACTGCAGCCAGAGCAGGTTCTGCATGTTTTTCTGGAGTCGGGACGTTTCCCTCTGTTCCTTTCTAGCTTTCTGGGCACCTTTGAGGATGAAAAACATTTTTTTTTAAATATACTTTAATCATAAAATATCTGAAAGAACATGACAAAACATTTCTAAATTGCCATAGCAAAAAGTGCAATCAGATTCAACTTTTACACCTGGATCATGGGGTGCTTCAATACAATCAATGAATATTACAATCATTTCAATATGGTGATTACAGACAGTCAGACAGTGCAATGGTATTGGAGTTATCGACATACATCATGTTGCACTCTGAGGTGCTTCAATACAATTATAATACAATTAGTATTCAACGCATACATTCATTGTGAGCCGTACAGCCCGAGGAGTCTATACATTTCCCAGCCCCTCGGTGCACTGTGACAGAAAGGTCTTAGCCAGCGACTTTTCCCTATTGCACGTTTGCGGCGGCTGCCCCAAGCTTTAGTGCGTCCCTCAGCACATAGTCCTGGACTTTGGAATGTGCCAGTCTGCAACACTCGGTCGGGGACAACTCTTTGTACTGGAAGACCAACAAGTTTCGGGCAGGCCAAAGAGCGTCTTTTACCAAGTTGCTGATCCTCCAGCTGTAGTTGATTTTTGTCTCAGTGTGTCCCCCTGGGAACAGCCCGCAGAGCACAGAGTGCTGTGTCACTGATGAAAAACATACCCAGACATGAGTTGAGGAAATCTTCTAGCTTTGGGAACCAAGAGTCCAATTCACCTGTTCCTCTTTAGCATGCTACACTCTACAGTATGCCGTGTTTCAATTTACTCTCATACTATATCTGAAGGGATAATTTTCTGAGAGAAATCTATTGAATTTGCATTTGAATGAATACTATTGACATCTGTAATCGCCCTAGGTAACCTGTGCCATAGAAATAATGTTTCCACAGATTAATTTTGAATTTATCCCTTTTTAGGCACAGGCTGTGAGCTCTGGTTCTGCTGCTCTGGCTAAGATGAGACAGCTTAAGGTCTACACCTTCGGTCTGTCCGCAAGCATGACCCAGACCTCCCTGTCGCTTTCCATTTCAACACACCACCCTGCTCTCATGCCCACATGTCCGTCCTTGGCCTGCTGCAATGTTCCAGTGAAGCTCAAAGCAAACTGGAGGAACAGCACCTCATCTTCCGACTAGGCACTTTACAGCCTTCCGGACTTAACATTGAGTTCAACAACTTTAGACCATGAACTCTCTCCTCCATCCCCACCCTCTTTCCGAACCCTCTTTTCCCAATAATTTATAATTTTTAAAATATATTTTTCTTTTCCCATCTATTTTTAAATTTATTTCGATTTATTGTTTTATCTCCACCTTTTAGTCCATTTTGATCCCTTCCTCCACTGCACCCCCACCTGGGCTATCTGTCACTTGCTCGTCCTGCTTTCTACCCTTAATGTCACCATTAGCACATTCCTTGGATAATATCACCACTGTCAATAAACTTTTGTCCTTTTGTCTATGACATCTTTGGCAATCTCTTCTTTGCCTCCACCTATCACTGGCCCTCTATCCAGCTTTACCTGTCCCACCCCCGTCAACCAGCTTATAGTTCACCACATTTCTATATTTCCTTAGTTCTGATGAAGAGTCATACGGACTTGAAACGTTAACAGTTTCCTCTCTGCAGATGCTGTCAGACCTGCTGAGTTTTTCCAGCTATTTTTGTTTTTGTTTCAGATTTCCAGCATCTGCAGTATTTTGCTTTCAGCTTAAGGTCTATCTAGTTCCTTCAGAATCCCCAAATCTGTCAAACCTCTTTCAGTGGGAACATGCCCAATGAGCATTATCATTATGTAATCTCTCATCATTCTGGTTTGGTCTCTTTAGTACTCTTTCAATAGGTGAACTATCTCTTGGTTCTGCAGGGACCAGAACTGTACACTGTTCTAAGTGGAGTTGCACTAATGATTTATAAAGTGGCATATTACCTCACTTTCATATCAATATCCGTCATTCAGACCCAACAGCTGATTTGGTTTAGTCGGTTACCAAGCCGTTTGCAATAGCTTCAGTTTATTGTTGAGAGCTGCCGATCTCTTTCATTTTGCACTCCATAGAATGGACACCACAGAAGTAAGCCATTTGGCCTAATAAGTCCACGCTGGTGTAATGTTCCACATGAGCCTCTCCTACCCCTCCTAATCTATCACCTCCCCCCTCCAACATATCTTATACTTTTCTTCCTCATATGCTTATCTAGCTTCCTCGTAAATCTATCTATGCTGTTCATTTCAATTACTACATGTGGTAGTGAGTTCCATTTTTATGTTAAAATATACTTTATTCATAAAACATCTTAAAGAACATTACAAAACATTTCAAAATGGCCATCACAGAGAGTGCAATAATATTCAAATTTTCTGCACAGATCATGTTGCACTTTGAGGTGCTTCAATATAATAAAAGGAACATTACAAACATTTCAAAATGGTCATTACAGTAAGTGCAATGGCATTTATATTGTCTACATAGATCATTCCATATTCTAATCATTCCCTTGATAAATAGGTTTCTCTGAATTCTGTTGTCAGTTTGCAGCAAGAATGTATTTAACTTAAAAATAAACAGACATTAAAGGGTTTAAAAAGCTGGACTGTAAAGGCAGTTTTTTCTAAATTGACCAATCATATCCCTTAAGGAACCAATGAGACTCTTAAATGAGTTTCTAAAACAAGCTGTGAGTTGAAAGGAAATTGTTCATACCAAAACACAGACACGGTGGATTGACATTATGAATGTTAACCAAGAAAGTAGCTGGAGTAATCAGACCATACAATGGCATGTTCTGTCGAAGGGTCATGAGGACTCGAAACGTCAACTCTTTTCTTCTCCGCCGATGCTGCCAGACCTGCTGAGTTTTTCCAGGTAATTCTGCTTTTGTTTTGGATTTCCAGCATCCGCAGTTTTTTGTTTTTTGTTTTTATACAATGGCATGTGTTGTTTAAATTTAGGTAACTATCTTGATCATTGAACTCCTGTGACCAAGCTGTAACAGGTCTTATAAAATAACAACCATAGTTCTGCTGCTTCTGGATCAGTTCCCACATTCCATGGAAATGTTAACATCAAAATTGTCACTGGAGTAACGCATATTCACCAACCTGTCAGACTACTGATAAACTTAGAAGGTTTTCCTATGTAAACACCTTTGTGTGATAATGGTTAAAGTTCAAACAAAAATGAGGACATTTTCTTCTGTGACAATGGACCCAGGATGGCGAAAAGATCAAATCAGGCTGATAAAATCAAAGGAAGGTGTGGTTACATCAACCCATTGTCACAGGTGTGATCTTTGTATTATAAGAAGTATGCATTTAGGGACGATTTTGGCACCTTGGAAGGAAACTGTAGGTAGACTTGATTATTCACGAGATGGGAACATACTCCTCTGAGTTATTGCCAAATTATTGTGAGTAGTGTTTGAAATTAAAGAGAGTTAAAGGGAACGGTGTATTTGGATACCACTTGAAGTTAAGGGGAATAGTGCATTGATATTTGTATGTGATGTGTAGTACAATAAATAATTAAAAGAATACTAAGTTGTGAGCTTTGACCATTTTACCCCACTTGGACGGATTCAGATCAGACTCAGGGATTAGACTATAAAATGGAAGATGTGGGTTCACCTCCCTGAAATTCCCTATTGGATTTCTTTGTGATTATATTACAGCCTCTAGTTCTGGTGTTGCCTATGAGTGAAGCAACTCCTCATCTATCCTGACAAACTCATTTATAATCAAAATGATTTCTAACAGGTCAACCCTCAGTCTTCCCTTATCTAGAGAAAAGAGCCCAGCATGTTCATTTTTTCCTGACAGGTGTAACCTGTCAGCTCTGGTATCATTCTAGTAATCTTCTTTGCATCTTCTCCAGTGTCTCTACATCCTTTTATAACATGGAGATGAGTAGTGTTCAGAATACTTCTCTAAGTGTGGTCTAATCAAAGTTCCATACATGTTCTGCATTTCAATTCTATCCTCCCCGAAATGAACTCAGTGCTTTCTTGCAGTATTGGTGGAGAAGAAAAGAGTTGATGTTTCGAGTCCTCATGACCCTTCAACAGAATTAGGTGAATCCAAGGAAGGGGTGAAATATAAGCTGGTTTAAGATGTGTGTGTGTGTGTGTGTGTGTGTGTGTGTGTGTGTGTGTGTGTGTGTGTGTGTGTGTTGGGGGGGTGGGGGGGCGGTGTTGGGTGGGGGGAGAGAAGTGGAGAGGGGTGGTGTGGTTGTAGGGACAAGCAAGCAGTGATAGATGCAGATCATCAAAAGATGTCACATACAACAAAACAAAAGAACACATAGGTGTTGAAGTTGGTGATATTATCTAAACAAATGTGCTAATTAAGAATGGATGGTAGGGCACTCAAGGTATAGCTCTAGTGGGGGTGGGGAGAGCATAAAAGATTTAAAAATATTTAAAAATAATGGAAATAGGTGGGAAAAGAAAAATCTATATAATTTATTGGAAAAAACAAAAGAAAGGGGGAAGAAACAGAAAGGGGGTGGGGATAGAGGAGGGAGCTTAAGACCTAAAGTTGTTGAATTCAATATTCAGTCCGGAAGGCTGTAAAGTGCCTAGTCGGAAGATGAGATGTTGTTCCTCCAGTTTGCGTTGGGCTTCATTGGAACAATGCAGCAAGCCAAGGACAGACATGTGGGCAAGAGAGCAGGGTGGAGTGTTAAAATGGCAAGCGACAGGGAGGTTTGGGTCATTCTTGCGAACAGACCGCAGGTGTTCTGCAAAGCGGCTGCCCAGTTTACGTTTGGTCTCTCCAATGTAGAGGAGACCACATTGGGAGCAACGAATACGGTAGACTAAGTTGGGGGAAATGCAAGTGAAATGCTGCTTCACTTGAAAGGAGTGTTTGGGCCCTTGGACGGTGAGGAGAGAGGAAGTGAAGGGGCAGGTGTTACATCTTTTGTGTGGGCATGGGGAGGTGCCATAGGTGGGGGTTGAGGAGTAGGGGGTGATGGGGGAGTGGACCAGGGTGTCCCGGAGGGAATGATCCCTATGGACCACCAAACACATCTTCCCTTCACCACACTGTCGGCATTCCGTAGGGATCATTCCCTCCGGGACATCCTCCGGGACATCCTGGTCCACTCCTCCATCACCTCCTACTCCTCAACCCCCACCTATGGCAACCCATGCCCACGCAAAAGATGTAACACCTGCCCCTTCACTTCCTCTCTCCTCACCGTCCAAGGGCCCAAACACTCCTTTCAAGTGAAGCAGCATTTCACTTGCATTTCCCCCAACTTAGTCTACTGTATTCGTTGCTCCCAATGTGGTCTCCTCTACATTGGAGAGACCAAATGTAAACTGGGCAACCGCTTTGCAGAACACCTGCGGTCTGTCCGCAAGAATGACCCAAACCTCCCTGTCGCTTGCCATTTTAACACTCCTTGGATTCACCTAGTTCTGTTGAAGGGTCATGAGGACTCGAAACGTCAACTCTTTTCTTCTCCGCCGATGCTGCCAGACCTGCTGAGTTTTTCCAGGTAATTCTGTTTTTGATTTGGATTTCCAGCATCCACAGTTTTTTGTTTTTATCTCAGTGCTTTCTTTACTTTTGTTGTGGTCTTACTAACCTGTCACTACTTTTAGAACTTTCTCTCTATAATTTAGACTCTCTATAATGTGCAATATTCAAATGTTCCAGGTGCAGTGCGACAAGACTGCTCAAGTACATAAAATTAATCCTTTTAAAATATGGCAATTTTATTTGGGCTTTAGAAATCTCTCCAATTTTTGTAATGTCAAATGTGATGATATCATCAGTGGTCCTCAGCCACCTGTTAGTTGAAGATTTGATCATTCTATCAGGAAAGACTGATATAATAAAAACAAAAATACCTGGAAAAACTCAGCAGGTCTGACAGCATCTGCAGAGAGGAACATATTTAATGTTTTGAGTCCGAATGACTTTTCATCAGAACTAAGGAAAAATAGAAAAGAGGTGAAATATAAGCTGGTTTAGGGGTGGGATGGGGGGTAACAGGTAGAGCTAGATTGAGGGCCAGTGTTAGGTGGAGATAGCCAAAAGATGTCATAGACAAAAGGACAAAGAGGTGTTGACAATGGTGATATTAACTAAGAAATGTGCTAATGGGGACATTAAGGGTGGAAAGCAGGACGAGCAAGGGATAGATAGCCCTAGTGGGTGGGGGGGAATCGAAATAGGCTAAAAGGTAGAGATAAAATAATGGATGGAAAAACATTTAAAAATAATGGAAATATGTGGGAAAAGAAATATATATATAAATTATTGGAAAAAGGGGGATCGGAAAGGGGGTGGGGAAGGAGGAGAGAGTTCACGATCTAAAGTTGTTGAACTCAATATTCAGGTTGGAAGGCTGTAAAGTGCCTAGTTGGAAGATGAGGTGCTGTTCCTCCAGTTTGCGTTGAGCTTCACTGGAACATTGCAGCAGGCCAAGGACGGACATGTGGGCATGAGAGCATGGTGGTGTGTTGAAATGGCAAGCGACAGGGAGCTCTGGGTCATGCTTGCGGACAGACCGAAGGTGTTCCACAAAGTGGTCACCCAGTCTGCGTTTGGTCTCTCCAATGTAGAGGAAACCGCATTGGGAGCAGCAAATGCACTAGACTAAACTGAGGGAAGTGCAAGCGAAATGCTGCTTCACTTGAAAGGAGTGTTTGGGCCCTTGGAATGTTTGAGGTGCAGATACTTCTTCAGAAGATTGGGTGGCTGTACAGATCCAATATTTTCTGTTTTATTTCAGATTTCCAGCGATTGTGTTTTTTAAGTGTCTGGTTATGAAACTTCACTTAGTAGTTATGATCAGCAACTCAATGCCACAATCACTCACTCCTTTTGTATTATGAAACAATGACCCATAAGCGAGTCAGTCCGTCGTGGTTCTGAGATTCAGATCAATTCTTAGCCCACGATCATATTTCAATCTGGCGGGTCTTGACATCATAATAGTGATCCACTGTGATTGGCTGATGTGTGGACCTATTAACATCGCGAGTCGTGGTAATTAGGTAACATCTGCTTGTGATTGGTGAATTGTAAAGGATGACGCGAGGGATGCTCTACAGCGATTGGTCGGTCTTGGGGTCACTCTTCAGTGATTGGTCAACCGATAAGAGGGCGGCGGCCACCGGCGAAGCCGAGCGGCCGGGGCCCACCGGTCTGGAAATAAAGGGGCAGAGCGAGAGGTCCGTGGTTGTCAGGGTAAAGAAGTGGGGGGTGGGTCAGATGGCGGAAGCATGGTCAGGAAGTGTTCCGCGTCGGAAGCGTATCCTGTGCAGGTAAGGGGCGATGAAGAAGTTCCAAGACTTTCCTTCCAGCTAGGGAGATAAATTAAAACAAAAATTAAAATTCCGTCGAAGCTGAAGCGACGGTTGAGGCCCGAGCTCAACATTCTAGAGCGCCGGGGAGGGGCGGGTTGCGCGTGCAGGCGGCGGCGGCCCGGGCTGAGCACTGTAGAGCGCGGGGGCGCGTGCAGGAGGGAATGGTTGGGGGTCTATTGCTGCCTTGTTTACTCCTGTGTTAGCGGGTGCAGCGGGGAGTCGGCTCCGTTTTAAGTGTAAAATCAGAAACCTATTACATGTGACCATTTCCACAATACCCCCCACCCTCATGTCCAACTAACGCACCAAAAGTTGTTTTTTTTTTCCACATTGAAGCTCTGCTTTGTGCCCATCCATTTGTAGACTTGGAGGGTGGTGCGGGTGAATTTATAATACAGGTTTACAAGCTTTAAACGATATTTAGTGGAAGGACAGACTCGGAATATCTTTATATGTTTTTTCGCAATTTAAAGAAGACAGGAGTTGAGGTGCCTTGTGCCTGATATTTGCGCTGCTGAGGTAAAGAAGCATATGTAGTACTGCTGAATGGTTTGTATTATAGTTATTGAATAATTAAGTTTTATGCTTGGAAGTGCGTATCAGCTCTGTTAGTCAGCAGAGGTTCAGACTTCAGGATTCCAAGAAGGCGGTTTTTCCCTCTGTCTTGGCTTCTGTTTGCAGACTGCTGTACGTAAAGTTATGTGGACGTCAACTAAGGTAATATGTGCAAATGCTGTTGTAATCCTTTAACCAAGCTCTCTTTCTGGTTAAGAATGGAAAGGTGATTTAATTTTTCTGCGTTTTGTAAATGTCATGCAGAAGCTAAAATAACTGTTGTGGCTGAGCATTCTAGAATTTGTGTTAATCTGTACTTTAGTAATCAAAATCTAGTAGCAAAAATAATTAAGACTGTTACTAATAAAGCTGTGAATTAAATTGATGTACACAAGATGCTTTTGTGGCCAAAGCAATCATTCAACCCAGCCATTAGGTGTGAAGTTAAGGCCCGTTAAATGGTTAATCCAGGCAATTCTGAATATTGTTCAAAAATCACTAACATTGAATGAAATTGGTGATGCCTAATCAATCTGGCAGAGGTTATGAAAATTTCTCTTACTTTAATATTGCTGACCTGAAGTAATATAGTTGCTCTGAAATAGATACAGGTAATTGTAAGGGTGGATGCTAGTCTCCTGACAGGCACCAAAGAATAAACCAGGGTCTGGGACTGCTGTTTGATACAGTCCATCAGTTGGGATGTATGGTCTTATGTACCTGTTGTTGCACCAGCACTGAAATTCATATACCACATTAATCATATATGTGTGGTAGTAAAATGTCTTTTAACTTAATGGCAGCATCCTGTTAGTGAAAAATACCACTCCTGTTGTTACAGCACAGTAGCACTGTGTAACAGTGCTTCATCTGTTGATCACAATTTGAGATACATTGTCCTTTCGGGGTAATTTGAGGTACACTGGGCACTTTTCAGTCTGAAGGTTGTGCTGTAAACCGCCCATTTACTTCTATGATGAAAAGGATTTAGGGCCAAGAATAGCTAATCAGTATTGCTATCTGGACACAAGGTTAATGGATTTCATCTAGCTAAGGGGACGAGGGAAGGAGAAGCCATTTCTGAGATCCAGATTACAAGTTTCCCTACACACCAGTAAATATCACAGACAGCAATTCTGTCTGGTCAACTGAGGAAGTGGCTGTTTTGGCTTTGAACTATCATAGCCAGATGTGGGGTTGAGGAAGTCTGCAGATGAAGAGATGTATCCTGCAACCATGTCAAGGTTGTAGGAGACTTGCTCTGGCATATCCAGGGGGTAGAAGAAGCATCGGTACAGGTTTTATTACTAGTGGTTGGCTTTTAATTTTTTTTTTTAAATTCTAAAAACTGAGAAAGTGTAGATGGTCATTTGAAGTTACTACTCTGATACAGGTATACAGAAAGCTGGGAGCAACTTTAGATGATTTGCTATCAGGACTGTAATTCTGTGGAGTGCAATGAGCTATATGCATAAAAGGGAGCATCACTTTCTACAGTGCAAAGTATAAGTTGCCTTCAAAAATAAAATAACATGTAGCCAGTAGTGCGCTTGGTCATTTTTTACAGTAAAAGTTTTGAAATTGGAAACAATGCTGTATGTTATGACACAGCAGTTGGTAAAGCTGAGTTATTTAAAAATCCCAACAACTGTCATAACCTATATTTTCATTTGGTATGTTTTGAGATGCAACCTATATTTTCATTTGGTATGTTTTGAGATGCAACTCTGAATTCAGGAATAAAACTACTAGTTCGAGAGGTTTTTATCTCAAATTAAAGGAGACATTTATTAATTTACAGAAGTTAGACATATACACATGGCTACAAATTACTACTATCATAACACACTAAGGCAACAGCAACCATAGACTTTAAGCAGACACCAGGCAAAGCATTTTCACCTTACAAATTCAAAATGAGGTTCCTTTCACTTTGGTTCCTGTGCAGTGTTTTTTTTTTGCAAAAATATACTTTATTCATAAAATATCTTCAACCACATTCCAAACCATTTCAAAATCACCATTACAAAGGTACAATCAGATTCAACTTTTACAACATGTATCACAAGGTGCATCAGTACAAACAATGAATATTTACAATCATTTGCAGACATTCATTTTGGGCAGTACAGCCCGAGGGGCTCTACACAGTTCCCAGCCCTTCGGTGCACTATGGCAAAAAGGTCTTAGGCAGCGACCCTTCCCCATTGCGCCTTTGCGGCAGCTGCCCCAAGCTTTAGTGCGTCCCTCAACACTCGGTCGGAGACAACTCTTTGTGCTGGAAGACCAACAAGTTTCGGGCAGACCAAAGAGTGTCTTTCACCGAGTTGATGATCCTCCAGCTGCAGTTGATGTTTTTCTCGGTGTGTGTCCCTGGGAACAGCCTGTAGAGCACAGAGTCCTTTGTCACAGAACTGCTCGGGATGAAACTATTCCTGTGCAGACAGTTATAGGTTTACAGCTGCTTTGATGTTACAAGCCTCTGCTCTGTACACATACAACTGCTGTCTGTTATACCCAGCACGTCTTTGAATGTAAATTCTCATTGTATCACCAGCCACTTTGATCTCCACCTCTTCTAACAATAAAACCTCTTTCATAGTACCAATTTTATTAGTAATATAAACTAGGTGCCAGATTTCACTCCCCTTCTTGAATGCTGTATTCAACAAAATGCAAATGCACTCTTATCTCTTACACCTCAAAACCGGTATACATCAAAGCACCCAGACTAGCTTTCTTTAATCCAATTAAGACCCACCTACAGACTAAACTTTTTCAGAAAAATAATTTCCAACAATATTATATATATTAGTAGCTTCATGACACCATGTCAGTTCTTTCAGCTCGAACTGAACCAGTCTCCTACGGAGATTGTAAGAAAGGTTTCAGACTATGGGAGTTTTGATAGCTGCTACATTAGCTTTTGTTATTTCCATAATGGTCACAGATTTTAGGTACAACCATGACACACATGATAAATTTCGAGTAAAATACATAATGGGAATGCTTGGCTTTGAGAACCTTGGAGCACATGGTGTTAAAGTACCATCTTAAAATCCACAGCAAGTGAAGGTCATTCAGCCTGTCAGATCTCCTCAATCTAGAATTCATATTAATCCACTGTGGCTGGCACTCTATCTCAAACGCAAACTGGAGGAACAACACCTCATCTTCCGACTAGGGACTTTACAGCCTTCCGGACTGAATATTGAATTCAACAACTTTAGGTCGTGAGCTCCCTCCCCCATCCCCACCCCCTTTCTGTTTCCCCCTTTTTTTTTTCCAATAAATTATAAAGATTTTCCTTTTCCCTCCTATTATATAAAAAAAACCCCCACTAGAGCTATACCTTGAGTGCCCTACCATCCATTCTTAATTAGCACATTCGTTTAGATAATATCACCAACTTTAACTTTAACACCTATGCTTTAACTTTAACACCTATGTGTTCTATTGTACTATTGTGGTTGACATCTTTTGATGATCTGCTTCTATCACTGCTTGTTTGTCCCTACAACCACACCTCCCCCCCTCCACCTCTCTCTCTATCTCTCCACCCCCCACACACACACCTTAAACCAGCTTATATTTCAACTCTTTCTTGGACTCGAACTCAAGTTCTGTCGAAGGGTCATGAGGACTCGAAACGTCAACTCTTTTCTTCTCCGCCGATGCTGCCAGACCTGCTGAGTTTTTCCAGGTAATTCTGTTTTTGTTTTGGATTTCCAGCATCCGCAGTTTTTTTGTTTTTAACTCTATCTCCTTTCTGTTTGTGTCCCATCTTTCTGGGATCTTGGGCTTTTAGCTGCTAACTTGAGGGATCTCAATATTGATTTGAAGCATGCATAAATTTAGTGACGTCTGTTTTCCAGGAACTTCGTCTGTGGAGTTTGCAAATGGGGACATAGCTGCTATTACTCACATGATCTTTCTATGCTGAAGTCGTCCCAGATCTGTAAACACTATTTAAATGGATTTTGCTTCTATGGAAATCGATGCAGGTCTGTATTTGGGCTGTTGTAGGAATTTTTAATGTTACAAATGGTTCTTCTTGGACTTCACATGCTAGAACTTGAATTCCTATAATACCTTATTGCATCATTGAAATACTTAAGTGCTTCACATATTTAAATATTTTGTATGATCATTATATAGATAAATATGACATGCATTCTGTGCCAGCAGGAAAAAACTATTCAAGGGGGACAGTCCCAGCACAGACTGAAACCTTTAGTTTGTGTTAAATCTTTCTGCAATATACACATTTGACGTGATTGACAACTGTTTTCTCTCTGTACCAGAATTCCCATTTTAACATGAGGCTATTCCTCCCCTATCTTTGAAGAGAATGTTGTAGTGTTTATAAATTGAGTTTTAGTAACTTCTCTTGGTGCTGTAGAGATGTCTTTCTCAGGAGCTAAATTGAAATTCAGTTAACTCTGGTCTGTCTCAAAGCAGTTCAGTACTGTAATGGCCACCTATAACTGCACATAATTTGGATGATTTGCTTGCTTTGGGGTAGCTGTTTATTGAAAGTGGTAGTACCCTGTCCTGAGGCTGGATTTGATTGGGCATTTAAGACAGCATAGTGGCAAAAATTGAGGAAGGCACAAAAATTAGTTCCATTTTCCAACCTGAATATAATTCCCCTTTTTAATACCTAATGTATTGGAATGGGTTGCTGGGATTTGGTATAATCGTAGTTAGGCTGGTTCATTACCTAGCAGTTTTGGACTTGCACCCAAAGGTTGCTTTTGTATGAGGTGGTATTAAAATGCATTAATGAGCAATATTGAAAAATCTCGTACTAGATATCAACATATCCGACCCACTGCAGGATGGTTATCTGAAAGTAGACGTGGTTCTGAACCTGCTGTTCAGCTGAAGGCTGGCGAATCGCCCCAGGGTTACTATAGTGTGAAGTCTAGTGATCCTACTGGAAGAAACTGCGCTCAAAACAGATGTAGCTCTGCTCCTGCTATTCATCAAGGCCCAGGAAAATTTGTCCAGCATTCCCATGCTGCAGAATGTACTGCCCACTCAACTACTGAAAAGGGTGCTTCAGGTCGGCGTGGTTCTGAACCTGCTGTCTCAAGCTTCACTTGCTTGGGTAGGAACACACGGTATTTTGGCATGCAGCTGGAGGAAGATGTGGAAGAGGATAAGGAGAATGAAATGCCTCAAAGCACAGACAGATGGACCCTTCCTGCAGAGTTTAAATCTCAACCATTTCAAGAGCATGGTAGGTAACAATGGCCTTGCATAAAAGGAGGGTTATGTATTTATTGGAACTTGCATTTCTCATACATTATGTTACAGTTTGATGTGATTAAATATAGGAAATAGTTGTTGCTACGACGACAGTGGAGGAAAGGCAGAGGAGAGATTTCTGCTTCCTTAGTTGAAAGGAGAGGTCTCTTCAAATTGTCTTCCTAAATTATTTTGCTGCCATTTTGTGTGAACTGTAATCAAGCAATAAAAGCTGCCTTTAAGCATGCACAGGGAATCTTTGCAAGTCTGGCAGGAATTAAGTTTAGAAAGTGCCGAACCTCAATAAGAGGACAGAAGGGATTCCAATAAATTGGAAACCAGCCAAATTCATACTTCCCATCAAGAAGTGACAGCCTTGACTTTTGAGCATGCCATTCTAAAAGGGTGTAAGAAAATTCCATGATGTAGTACACATGGACTTCAAAAAGCCTTAATCAAGTCTCAAAATATTGCAAAGTTTAAAGCAGTGGGTATTATGGGTAAAGGTTTTGAGGTTTTTAAAAGTTTGCAAGAGAACATTGCGCTAGCCAGGGGAGCAGTGTCTGTGTGCACTACTGACATTTACATAATGCTTTTCACAATCACCAGAAGGCTCAAAAGCACTTTGCAGACAGTGTAGCACCATAAAGTGTAGTCACCTTTTGTAATGTAGGAAATGCATAGATCAAGCTCCAGCCAACAGCAATGTGATAAAGACCAGATAATCATCTTACAACAATAGAGATTAACTCCCATGCTTTTGAAAACTGCCATGGGATCTATGACTTTCCTCCTAGCACCTCCCTCTGCTGTGCTGAGGGAACACTGGACTGATAGCCTCGCTTTACATTGAAACCTGTAAATTACAATGACACCATGGTGACTGGCAGCAAATCAGTGTTCCCCGGGATAGAAACAAAAACAAAAAAATTGCTGGAAAAGCTCAGCAGGTCTGACAGCATCTGTGGAGAGGAAAACAGTTAACGTTTTGAGTCCATATGACTCTTCATCAAAACTAAAGAGAAATAGAAATATAAGCTGTTTAAGGGGGGGTGATGGTGTTGGACAGGTGAAGCAGGATAGAGGGCCAGTGATAGGTGGAGGCAAAGCAGAGATTGCCAAAGATGTCATAAACAAAAGGTCAAAGGGGTGTTGACAGTGGTGATATTAGCTAAAGGATGTGCTAATGGTGACATTAAGGGTGGAAAGCAGGGTGAGCAAGTGACAGTTGGTCCTAGTGGGGGTGGGGTGGGGAGGGAGTCAAAATAGGCTTAAAGGTGGGGTTAAAACAATATGGAAATAAATTGTAAAAATAATAGAAATAGGTGGGAAAAGAAAAAAAAATACCTTTTATTAGAAAAGGGATGAGGATGGGGGAGAGTTCATGATCTGAAGTTGTTTAACTCAATGTTATGTCTGGAAGGCTGTAGAGTGCCTAGTCGGAAGATGAGGTGCTGTTCCTCCAGTTTGCGTTGAGCTTCACTGGAACATTGTAGCAGGCCAAGGATGGACGTGTGGGCATGAGCAGTCTGGTGTTAAAATGGCAAGCAATGGGAAGGTCTGGGTCATGCTTTCAGACAGACTGAAGTTGTTGCGCAAAGCGGTCATCCAGTCTGTGTTTGTTGTCTCCAGTGTAGAGGAAACTGCATTGGGAGCAGTGAATGCAGCAGACTAAACTGAGTGAAGTGCTGTTTCATTTGAAAGGAGTGTTTTGGGCCCTTGGACAGTAAGGAGAGGGGAAGTAAAGGGGCAGGTATTGCACCATCTGTGGTTGCATGGGAAGGTGCAGTGGGAGGGGGTTGAGGCATAGGGGGTGATGGAGGAGTGGATCAGGGTGTCCTGGAGACAACAGTCCCTATGGAATGGGATAGAGCTGTGTAAGTGTTCAATCCCAGACAACAGCAATTTATCCTGCTGCTATGCATGCTGAGTACAGAGATCATTGCACAAAAGTTGTTCCTTTGACAAAATACCTGTTGTGATTTGCACTGACCAGCAAATGCTGACCTCATGAATGTGGGAGTGGAAGGGAAGCAAGCTGCAAGGGAAAGTGCCAGTTCCCCTGAATCAAAGTCACAGATGTAGCAGCCATGAAACCGGCTGTATTCTGTGAAAGCTATAAAATGGCTTAATGTGTTAAAGGCAGTCCATTATTTCTTATGCTTCTGCATGATGAAATACAAGTTATTTGGATCTCAATAAGTGGCTTTTACAAGTATCTGTTTATATAGTCGTCTTTGTCTATTGGTATTTGAATTCCCAGTAGGTAATCTGTTTAAGCATCTGATTTTTTTTTTTTTTTCTCCATTTCCCTCTTCTAGCATGTATGCTTTGGAAAATTGGAATTTACCACTCAAGGTGTCTAAAGTGAATCATCTTTAACTCTGTCTAAATTTGATTTGATTGGTTTGCAAGGCAGCTGCAGGGCAGTGAGATGTAATTAATTCTAGCATTCTGGAATTGGCAATGGTGATATTGCATTCACATTACATTTGACCACACCTTTGTTAACACAATCGCTAGATATATTTAAAATTTAAGGTTCAAAATCTAAAGGAATGAGACTTGAAGAAAATTAGTCATTGAGTATAGATATGTATGTATTAACAGTTAAGATCATCATGGGTGCAACCAATATTTTAAGTACAAAACAATATTATGATCCTAGCTGAGGTTATTTTATTCCTGGACAAGCCTGATCCCAGAGTGGAACCCAGCTTGATGGATCCTAACTCTCATGTTTGTTTAGATATGTGGAGAGTAGCTACTGAATGGAGTCACAGGAGTCAGCTGATGAACTTTTAACAAAAGAATAAAACACTTATTAAACAAGAGCAAATGAACTATATTACAATACTCCACCCACAACTATACCTTTACAGATTTGTAAGGATAATACAAGTTACAAAAGCCATCTTAAACTAGAATGCCATGTAAAAATCTATGGCACCCTGTGGTCAGACACCACACTGACCTCAAGTGACAGATGCCATCTCAACCAGATGCTATGGATCTCAACTCCCCCCCCACCCCCACCTCCCCCAAGCACTTGTCTCACCATGAACTAACTAATCTCACTGAATTCTGCCCTTCACACAAGGATTTCCAATCTCTACTCTCCAAGACCTTGCCTTCTCCCAAACCGATGCTTTCAGAAGCCTTCCACAATGATTCACCTCTAGGATTTGAACTCTTCTTTCAATGTTCCTCTACCCTGGGTCACCACATGCATTCAAGCTGTCTTCCATGCACTCTCCAGCTCAGCATTAACAGTACACCACTGCTTCAGGTGTCCATAGCAAAGAGTTACAGGCCTTCAGTTGTCTCTTTGGGCTGCCTTGTCCCTTGCAAACTGTTCTCACTTCTAAATCTGCTTTCTGCAACTTTTGTCTCTTTAAATCTGAAGCATGAAGCCTTTCTCTCTGCCCCTTACTCTTAACTTCACTTAAGAGGACCTTTTCCCAGGTCCCTGTCCTTCCTTTGACTAGAAGGTCATCTTTGGACTTTTCCCTCTTCACTCCCCTGGATTTTTGGGGTTTTCTTTAGCTTGGGACAGGCTATCTGTCCTCCTTGCTCCAGCCTCTCTCCTGCCAGCAACTTTCAGAATCAACTGCACTCAAACAGCTTCCAAAACAACTGCTGTTTCTCTTCTGTGGGAGGGACCTGCCTCTCTGGGCCCCTGCTGCTAGGCAACAGTCCAATCCTTCTGTCCACTTTCTCTTTAGAGGTTGTAAAACTCTGCATTAGAACTGCAAGCATCTTTCTAAAGTGAAACTAAAACTCCTTTTTGACCTTTACACAGATACAGAAGTACAAGTCAAACAAACTTTAAAGCTAAAACTCATTCCGGACACCTGCAAATATCAATCTAACTTAAACTATCTCTATTTCCTAACAATATCTTAACTCAACTAAGATTAGCTTAACAATTTGTCAAGATTCCAGGATTACAACATTGCCAAAGTTTGCATTGACTATTAGTAAGATCCCAGTATCAAATCTATGCTTACAACTGCACCCTTTAGTGGGTGCAGTTACATGTTACACTTGCATGTTTTAACTGTCTATTCAATCAGAATGAGGTTGAATGTCAGAAGGGTATTCACCATAGTAACTTAAAGATTTTCAAGGTTAGAAAATAACCACAAAGGCTGCTGGATTCTTTAAAAACCAAACTAGTTCACTAATGCACTCTACAGAAGGAAGTATGCTACTGCCATCCAGTCAGGCCTGTGTGACTACATGGGGACGGGAAATAAATACTGTGTCTAGCCTTTGATTGAAACTGGAATTTTGGTTCTATAGTCTTTTCCTAGTGCCGAAACCAAAACTGAGATGCCTTTATCTGGGATAGGAGGTCTTTGGTTGGTTGTAATATTGTACCTGCCAGACAGACTTCTGGACTGATATTGAGTTCAACGATTTTAGATCATGAACTCTCCTCCATCCCCACCCCTTTCTGATTTTCTCCCCCACCCTTTTCCCAATGTTTTATATAGATTTTTCTTTTCCCACCTATTTCCCTTATTTTTAAATGTATTTCCATCCATTGTTTTATCTCAGATAAAAACAAAAAACTGCGGATGCTGGAAATCCAAAACAAAAATACCTGGAAAAACTCAGCAGGACTGGCAGCATCTGCGGAGAGGAACACAGTTAACGTTTCGAGTCCGAATGACCCTTCAACAGAACTAAATAAAAATAGAGGTGAAATATAAGCTGGTTTAAGGGGAGTGTGAGACAAGTAGAGCCAGTGATAGGTGGAGATAACCAAAAGATGCCACAGAGAAGGACAGCGAGGTGTTGAAGGTGGTGGTATTATCTAAGGAATGTGCTAATTAAGGATAGAAAGCAGGACAAACAAGGTACAGATAGCCCTAGTGGGGGTGGGGTGAAGGAATAGAAATAGACTGAAAGGTAGAGGTAAAACAATGGATGGAAATACATTTAAAAATAATGGAAATAGGTGAGAAAAGAAAAATCTATATAAATTATTGGGGGGGGAAAATCAGAAAGGGGATGGAGGAGAGTTCATGATCTAAAATTGTTGAACTCAAATTCAGTCCGGAAGGCTGTAAAGTGCCTAGCCAGAAGATGAGGTGCTGTTCCTCCAGTTTGAGTTGAGCTTCAATGCAGCAGGCCAAGGACGGACATGTGGGCATGAGAACAGGGTGGAGTGTTGAAAAGGCCAGTGACAGGGAGGTCAGTTTGCAGATAATATCACCACCTTCACCTCTTTTTTTTGTCTGTGACATCTTTTGGTTATCTCCACCTATCACTGGCCCTCTATCCAGCTCTACTTGTCCCACCCTCCCCTTAAATCAGTTTATATTTCACCTCTCTTCTATTTTTACTTAGTTCTGTTGAAGGGTCATTCGAACTCTAACCGTTAACTGTGTTCCTCTCAGCAGATGCTGCCAGACTTGCTGAGTTTTTCCAGGTGTTTTTGTTTTGCCTATTAATTAGGCTGACGTGCAACCTTGGAGCTCCACCTTTTATTCGTTCACGGGATGCAGGCATTGCTAGCTGTGCCAGCATTTATTGCCATCCCTAATTGCCCCACGAAGGAGGTGGTGAGTTGCCTTCTTGAACCACTGCAGTCCGTGTGGACCGAGTTTCATAAGTTCCCTACTAAAATGATAGCAATATTAGACTTTGTCTCACTTTCCCAGTGTGCAAATATTAACTTTGTTATACCAGAATTCCAGTAGTGTCTCAGATGGACTATCTTTTACCATCTGCAGTTTTTTTGTTTTTATCTTCTACAGTAGCTAACTTCTATACACTACTTTGATTTGGAGATGTGCAAGTTGGTTAAATTTTTTTAGATGGTACTAAATTAAGGATCAATAGAGCCTGAAGTAATGACCAGAAAAACTTACAAGCATGTAGGCCAGAAACTTACCTATGTCGGGCAAGCCAGGCATGGAGCCGATTGCCGGCTGCTTGACGTGAAAGAGCACAGCAATCTCCGTGAGGCATGGAGCTGCCTTGGATTGAAATTTTTTTAATAAAGAAAGTAATTATTTAGAGATGTCCCCTCCATGTGACACTGTCACATGAGCTTGGACATGTTTGTCAGTTGAACAAAATTTATTTGTTGATTTTATTAAACCTTCAGAAAAACCTCATCACACCTGTGGATGAGGTTTCCTGAAAAACGCAAAGACTGCTTGGGCTCTTTGCCTGACTGCCAATCTTAAGGTCGGAAGGGCAGTGCTGCTAATTAGCTAAATTAGTTTCCTAATTGTCTTAATAGGCCATTTGACAGTTCGGCAACTGTCTCTGGCACACACCTGCCGAACGTGATATTGGAATGACACGCGATGATGTCAGGATGCATGCCTGGCGTCAGCTCGTGTGATTTTGTGCGACAGTGTCAGACACACTGACAATATTCTGGACATAGATCTATGGCAATAGTGATGAGCTGAGTTCTTCATATTGGATAAAAGATGAGGTGTGTGTCTCTTTACTCAGCAGTGACTTAAAATTGCAGCACAGTACTGACTCTGGTGTACACATCATGGTCCATGGATGGAAACTGGATCACCATGGTTATACATGCACTAGGTTTAATTGAAATTCTTTGAGACAGGCCCTCTTGCATTCCTCTACCTAAGGATAATACTGGTAAATTTGCAATTAATTGGGCAAATTCAGCTGGGTAGCCAAGGGTAGTACAGTTGGTCTCTGCCTCATGACAAAATGTGGAGAAAATTTGACCTGTTACTGAGTATATGTTGATGATATGGCCCTAAAGCTAACACTTCCAGCATATTGGAAGAAGAGCCTCTTGTTTGGGGTTACTAGCAATTGTAGAACTATTAATCACTTCCAAAAGAAGAGCAGTGGACAAAAGGAAAGACACATTTTTGTTTTAAAAATCAAAGTATTCAACATTATAGTTCGCACACATATCAAAACTACCCATACCCCTGTTATTTGTCAATTACTACTGGAGAATTCAATTTTTGGAAACTCTAGATCTTGTGCATTACTCTTTTTAAAAAATAATTTGTTTGGAAATCTGTTTTGAATTTGCATGTACATGTACTTTGTCACCTTTTGAGACTAAATCTTGTGTCCTTTTTTTATTGTATGTACTCTAATCGGGTTTTGTGTTGAATTGTTTGCATATTTCAGATTGTGCATCAACATCTCACACAGCAGGTCCTTTCCATTGTATGCCCAGTTGTGACAACAGCATACCTCAAACTGAGAAGCCAAAGAATCGATCTTCAACTCCATCTGTTACACAGGTATGCAGTTTCAGCTCTTCTAAATGAATCCACCTGCCTGTCATTGCAATGTGATGTCTTTTTAGAATTTTTCCCCCACCAAAGGAAGTATCTGTATTTTTGGTATCAGTATTATTGCTGGGCTAGTAATCCATAGACCCAGGGTAATGCTCTGGGGACCCAGGTTCAAATCCTGCCACAGCAGATAGTGGAATTTGAACTCAGTAAAAATTGGGAATTTAAAAGTCTAACGAGGACCATGAAACCATTGGGAAGGAAATCTGCCATTCTTACCTGGTCTGGCCTACATGTGACTCCTGACCCACAGCAATGTGGTTGACTCTTAAATGCCCTCTGGACAAGGGCATCCAATAGAATAAAAAAAATCCCACTTTTTCAATGAAGGAAAATTTTACCTTTTTTGGAGTGCTACAAAGTACAGATCAAGTCAGTAAAGGTTCTTAGATTAATATGAGCCCAGTGCATCGATGAAGATTGAAGGGACATTTTGCTTTGGGTAGCACCTATGAATTTCCATCTGTTAGTTTGCATGTATATGATTTATTCTCCAAGCTGACAAAATATTTTTCTTGATTATTCAAGGATCACTGAACCATAACTTATGCTGTGATTTTTTTGGTACAGGGCAGTGTGAGGAGGCAGGCACCAGCCCCTCAGCTGGAATGGGGATCAAACCCTTCACTGGTGTCCTGAACCATACTAGCTGTCCAGCCAACTGAGCCAGCCCCGGTAGGGGCATTCTTGTTTTTCAAAAAAACATGATCCCCTGCCTTCTTTCCTAACACACTTCATTGTAGCACATCTTGCTATAAACTTTTCCTGTCAGGGGAAAAATGAGGGAAACTTAATTCTTTCCTGTGAGTTTTTGGACAGTTCTATCTTTTTTTCCCTTTTTGGGATGGCTTCTTTGCCATGGTGAAAGTAAAAGTTACCTATGTTTATAGATGATGAAATTGTGAAAAATAAAAGCTCGTGGGGTAATAGATTGGCTAGCTAACAGGAAACAGAGGATAGGCATGGATGGATCTTTTTTCTGGTTGGCAAGATTAACGAGGGATGTGCCACAGGAAGTGCTGGAGCCTCAACTCTTTACAAATTATATTAATGACTTGGATGAAGGGTTTGAAGGTACGGTTGCTAAATTTGCTGATGAGAGAGTTAGATAGGATAGTAAGATCTGAAGAGGACACATGGAGGTTGCAAAGGGAAATAGATGGGTTAAGTGAATGGGCAAAGATCTGGCAAATGGATTATAATGTGGGAAAGTGTGAAATTGTTCATTTTGGCAGGAGGAATAAAAAAAGCATAACTATCTAAATGGTGAGATTGCAGAGCTCAGATGCAGAGGGATCTAGGTGTCCTAGTGCATTAATTTTGGATTGGGGGAGAGTGGATTTTGGTCAGATAAGGCAGGATCTGGCCAAGGTAGACTGGGAACAGCTACTTGTGGGGAAATCTACAGAGGAGCAGTGGGGGGCATTCCAAAAAGGAAATGGGAAGGGTACAGGCTCAACATGTTCCCTCTAGGGTGATAGGAAGGAGTAACAAGCCCAGAGAACTATGGATGACCAGAGATATTCAGGTTACAATGAGAAGGAAAAGAGGCTTTTAGCAGGTACAAGGGAAGCAAATCAGCAGAGGCATTAGTGGAGTACATAAGTGCAGGGTGGAGCTTAAGAAAGCAATTAGGAGAGCAAAGAGGGGATATGAGAGAGCTCTGGCTGATAAAAGTAGGGAAAATCCCAAGGTATTCTGTAAGTATATCAGTGGGAAGAGGATAACCAGGGAAAGAGTAGGGGACAATCTATGGGTGGACCAGAGGACATCGCTAGAGTGTTGAATACATACTTCACATTTGTCTTCACCTAAGAGAATGAGGATGAAGGTATCCAACTCTGGGAGAGAGACCTTGAGGTTCTGAATAAAATTGATATAGGGAGTTAAGGTATTGGAGGTGTTGGCAGGTTTAAAAGTGGACAAATCTCCAGGTCTGGATGATTTGTATCCCAGACTGCTGAGGGAGGCAAGGGAGGAGATTGCAGGGGCTCCGACCCAAATTTTTAATTCCTCTCTGGCCACGGGGGAGGTGCCAGAGGACTGGAGAACAGCTAATGTGGTTCTGCTATTTAAGAAGGGTTGTAGAGATAAGCCAGGGAACTACAGGCCGTGAGTCTCACGTCAATGGTAAGAAAACTATGGGAGAAAGTTCTGAAGGATAGAATCTATCTCCACTTGGAGAGGCAAGATTTGATCAGGGATAGTCAGCATAGCTTTGTCAGAGGGAGGCCATGCCTAACAAATTTGATTGAATTTTTTGAGGAGGTGGTCAGTTGTGTAGATGAGTAGTGCAGTTGTCAAAGGCTTTGCTGAAATGCATATAAACTACAAGGTCCCACATGGGAGACTTTTATAAAGAAGGCAAATGCACATGGGATACAGGGTAATTTGATAAGGTGGATTCAAAATTGGCTTAGTTGTAGGAGACAGAGGGTGATGACAGAAGGATGCTTTAGTGACTGGAAGCCAGTGTCCAATGGCATACCACAGGGATCTGTGCTGGGTCCCCTATTATTTGTCATTTATATAGATGACATTGGTGGTGGTGGAGGAGAGGAAGATGTAGACAGGATGGTCAAATGGCAGATATGTGGCACATGGAATTTAACCCTGAAAAGTGTGAGGTGATGCACTTTGGAAGTAGTAATTTGACAAGGAAGTGTTCAATGAACAGCATGACACTAGGAAGTTCTGAGGAGCAAAGGGACCTTGGTGTGTGTGGCCATAGATCTCTGAAGGTGGAGGGGTATGTTAGTGGGATGGTGAAAAGGGCATATGGGACACTTGCCTTTATCAATCGAGGCATAGATTACAAAAATAGGGAGATCATGTTGGAGTTGTATAGAACCTTGGTGAGGCCACAGCTGTAGTACTGTGTGCAGTTCAGGTCACCATTTTATAGGAAGGATGGGATTGCACTTGAGCGAGTGCAGAGGAGATTCACGAGGATGTTGCCTGGGATGAAACATTTAAGTTATGAAGAGAGCTTGGATAGACTTGGGTTGTTTTCATTGGAGTAGAGAAGACTGAGGGGCAACCTGATCAAGGTGTACAAGATTGAGGGGCATGGACAGGGTGGATAGGGAGCAGTTGTTCCCCTAAGTTGAAGGGTCAGTCACAAGAGAACATAAGTTCAAGGTGAGGGGCAGGAGGTTTAGGGGATGAGGTAAAACTTTTTACCCAGGGGGTGGTGACGGCCTGGAATGCACTGCCTGGGAGGGTGGTGGAGGCGGGTTGCCTCACATCCTTTTAAAAAGTACCTTGAGCACTTGGCATGTCATAACATTCAAGGCTATGGGATTAGGTAGGTCAGGTGTTTCTCACATGTCAGTGCAGACTTGATGGGCTGAAGGGCCTCTTCTGCACTGAGATTCTGTGATTAATCATAAAAGGCTAGTATGTAGGTACAAGTAATTAGGAAAGCTAATAGAATGTGAGACCACATCTGGAATACTGTGCACAGTATTGGTCTCTTAACTAAGGAAGGATGTAAATGCGTTGGAAGCAGTTCAGAGAAGGTTAATAAACTAATAACCTGGATTGGTCTTATGAGGAAAGGTTGGGCATGCTAGGCTGATATCCACTGGAGTTTAGAGTAAGAGGCAACTTGATTGACCTCTCAGGATCTTAAGTTTCAATGTGGAGAGGTATGTTTCCTCTTATGAGAGAATCTAGTACTAGGGGCCACTTTGAGGTTGATTCTTTGGAACTCTTTTCCTCAAAAGGCAGTGGAAATGGAGCCTTTGAAGGCAGAAGTAGATCCTTGATAAGCAAGGTGGGGGTAAAAGGTTCTTTGGGATAAGCAGGAATGTGGAGTTGAGGTTAAAATCAGATCAGCCATGATCTCATTGAATGGGGGAGCTGGCTCGAAAGGCCAAGTGGCCTACTCCTGGTCCTAATTCATATGTTCATGTGATGATTGGGTAAATGCTTACTGATACTTTGCTGAGCAACTTTGACATGATAGAACTTTGATGGAAAAGGAATTCAAATTCAGATATGAGAAAACACTTTGCTAAATGTTTTACTTCCTTAAATTTTAGGGTAAGTTGACGAAAGACCCAGCCTTTGAAATGAGTAAAGATATAACTTGTGGAATTTGCATGGAGAAAGTCTATGAAAAAACACCAGCTAGAGATCGTTGCTTTGCAATTCTCCCTGACTGCAACCATGCTTTCTGTGTGACCTGTATCAAGAAGTGGCGAGACAGCAAGGGGTTTACCAATAATGTAATAAAGTAAGTACATGTAACCAAATTAGCAACTTCAGTATTTGAGCCATTAGTAATCTCACTATTCCAATTGTTTTATTGACTTAACTGTTGAAATGCCTAATGAATATATAATCTAAGGCTTCCCCAGTGGCTCCCCATGTTTGTCAACTAAGTAGCTGAGCTGATACTATCACCATTCTGCTGTGTTGTTCTGAAATTTTAGTAGTATTAACTCCTGGTTGGAAGAAGTGGACTTGGTGCCATTTTAGCTTTCAATTAACTTGGGAGCAGGAGGAGGCCATTTAGCTCTTTGACACTATTCTGCCATTCAATGAGATCATGGATTTCTTTGGTCATCTGTATGCATGGCTTTGCCTGTGTCCCTTGTGCCTATCAGTTAACAAAAAACTCTGTCACCAGTCAGAATTTTAAATTACCAATTGATCTAGCATCAGTTGCTCATGGAAGAGAATTCTGAACTTCTGCCATCCATTGTACTTAGGAGTGTTACTGATTTCACTCACTTTTTTAAAAAAAAAGTTTGGTTCTAATTGTTAGACTGCTTCCTGTGTCCTAGATTCCCCAACCAGCCAAGATAGTCACTCTACCTGTCCGTTCCCATTTTAATATCCTAAACTTCAATCACATCACCCCTTAACCTCTAAATACAGGGAATACAACTCTAGTTTATGTAATCTTGTAATTTAACCCTTGGAGTTCAAGTAACTTCACTGCCTGCCCTAAAGGCCAATGTGCCCTATGGTCCTAGTGCAGTGTAACCAGTGTTATGTATATGTATGTGCTTTACGTAATATTTATCCCTTTTTTATGTTCAATCCTCTGGATATGAAGACCAATATTGCATTATTTTTTCTTTTGTTCATGATTGGTGTACCTGAATTTTCACCTTTTCTGGTTTTTCACTATTTAAAATGGTTGTCCAAAATCTTCGCATGAGGGCCCACACTTTAATTTTTCCGAAACTCGTGTGAGAGAAAAATTGGAGTTTGTGCAACATTAAACATGAATTTGAAAAAAAAAAATCATGTCTGAGCAATAAATTGGTAATAGTAGCAAGCAGCAGAGCTAACCGATTAAAATCTTTTTTTGCCTTTTATGCTTAAGAAGCAGAGCTAGAGACAGACTAAGCCCTAAGTCTTGGTGACCAGGGAATGACTGGGGCCAAGCTAAGGAGTTAGATTTCACTAACATTGACCTTGTGTTTGCCTCAGGTGGTGCACACAATGAGCTGGGCACAGTGGAAAACATATGAAAGTGGGGGTCAGAAGCAGGTTGCCTTTCAGCCTGGGTTTTCACTTGTGGCCAGACAGTATCCAAGTCTGTGCACGTGTGTTTTGGACATTTTACCATCGAGGAGGAATTTGGGACTGCAGTAATGATGCCAAAACGTGCTTCCTCACTCTGCCCTGTTGCAGCAACTGCTGTTCCTTGCGGCCTCCCCAGCCCAGTGCCTGCATAGGAGGGTGAGTGATGGAAGCAAACAGCCAAAGGTACACAGAATGCACCATGGCCACTTCTCTTCATGCTGCAGAAGAGAAACAGCTTATGATTTGAGAAGTTCCTTGCCTATCTTTCATTTGGACTTGCCTGTATTTGAACAGAGAGTCTGGAGGCCAGTAAGAAAGGCATGGTGGGCTGGATTGTGGTCTGCAGACCATATCTTAGATAACCCTAATTTCAAAAGTATTTCCTATGAGAAGTATATGACCTCATTTGCTTGCATTTAAATCCTTCTATTCATAACAAAATTAGAGACACAAATTGTTTTCCATCTACACTTCTTACAATCACAGAATTTTAGTGGCACAGGAGGCCATTTAGTCCATGTCTGCACCAGCTCTCCAAATGAGCGTTATGACCTAGTGCTATTGCCCTGCCTTTTCCCTGTACCCCTGCCACACATTCATCTGCCTTATCCTCCTATTTCTGTACTCACTGACATGTGGCACTGGGAGTAATTTGGAGGTTATTACATTTGAGGTCCTGCTTGCTAATTTTATACCTAGCTTCCTAAATTCTAATTGCAGGACCATTATTCTTCTTACCCATGTCGTTAATACCAATGTGGACCATGACCTGTGGCTGATCACCCTCCCCCAGAAGAATGCCTATCTTTCCATGAGCAAATTTGGGCATGTGGCTTTCCATCCCATAGTTTAATTCATTACTAAATGGCTGTGTTTGCTCACACTACAAGTGGCAGTATCGTAGCCGATGAGGTTTAACTGAGGCGCGATTATTGCTTATTGAAAACTTTTCCCAATACCCCGCTATGACGACTTGAAATATAGTCGGCAATGACAATTTTTGATAGTCTCTACAAGTATGGAGGGCACACACTACTTGTATGCAGCTGTGGTGTCTGTGTAATCACTGTTAGTGATATCCCAGACAGCTGCCTGTGTCATAGATAGCACAGACCAAACTCACCCAGTTCACCTCTCCAATATTGCCAGTGAGGGCTTGGAAGAAAGGCAACAAACAAAAGGCAAATAACTGGTGCACAACAATAATGTCAGCAGTGGGAGAAATGACATGTGCTGGTGAATGCCAAGTGGGCATATGCAACTGCTGTTTGGTGCCAGGAGTTAGTGTTGTTAAATACTGTGCATAGTTGTGGCCTCCACATAGGACCTTGCAGGACACCATGTAAATTATCTACTAACCCCAGCCAATTTCCTAGCCAGGAAATTCCATGAGCTTCAACTTTAGGTTAAAGTCTAGGGCAAGTACAGCACAAATGTTACAATGGCTTAATAACTTTTCATGAACAAATTCAAAAACAAGTTTTGAAAACTGAATGCTTGAAAATATGTTTTGTAGCCCTGTAGTAAAGGGAAAGTAAATGTTTGGTATCTGAAAGCAATTTATGCTGGTCTCGGAGCATTTACGTCTAAATGCCTGGAAAAATAAATCTTAACTTGTGCTGCATTCATATGGTGTAGCTGTGAGGGCATCTTGAGGGTCTGGCCCAGACGGTCTTGTGGACTGAAATGGGGTTCTGGTTAAAATGTTTTTATCTTTGTGCTGAAGAAAATTTAAACTTCAAAGATATTCTTTTGTTTGCAGGGCATGTCCTGAATGTAGAGTTGTGGCCAGTTACTTCATACCATACAAGTACTGGGTAGTTGATGAACAGAAACAGAAGCTTATTGAAAAATTCAAAGCTGAAAAGAGGTAGGTTTGCCTAGAGGTATCAGTGTCACAATAAAAGCAATATTTTATCTGTTTTCTAATTCTGAATTTACTACAGAGCTGCACAAGTTTCGATTTAAAAATCCAACATTTAAACTTTTGCATTTTTAAAATTCTGAAATATGAAGTTAATTTTGAACTTGAGCCAGTTAGATTGTGTAATGCAGAATTAGTTCTGAATTTATTTCCAAAAGGATCTGGCAGATATGTACACTTGGAGTGTATACATTTCATTCACTTGTGATATGTGATTGAAATGGCTATAAAACATTTTAATTTTTAATTCCTCTCTGGCCAGGGGGGAGGTGCCAGAGGACTGGAACAACTAATATGGTTCCGCTATTTAAGAAGGGTAGTAGAGATGAGCCAGGGAACTATAGGCCAGTGAGTCTCATGTCAATGGTAGGGAAACTATTGGAGAAAATTCTGAAGGATAGAATCTATCTTCACTTGGAGAGGCAAGGTTTGATCAGGGATAGTCAGCATGGCTTTGTCAGAGGGAGGCCATGCCTTACAAATTTGATTGACTTTTGAGGAGGTGGCCAGGTGTGTAGATGAGGATAGTGCAGTTGATGTAGTTTATATGGATTTCAGCAAAGCTTTGACAAGGTCCCACATGGGAGACTTATAAAGAAGGCAAATGCACGTGGGATACAGGGTAATTTGATAAGGTGGGTTCAAAAGTGGCTTAGTTGTAGGAGACAGAGGGTGATGAGAGAAGGATGCTTTAATGACTGGAAGCCAGTGTCCCGTAGTGTACCACCAGGATCTGCTGGGTCCTCTATTATTTGTCATAGATGACTCTGGGGGGGGTGGGGGGATAGGATTAGTAAGTTTGCGGATGACACCAAGATTGGCCGGGTGGTTAACAGTGAGGTTGAGTGTCTTGGGCTACAGGAAGATAAAGATGGGATGGTCAAGTGGGCAAATAAGTGGCAGATGGAATTTAACCCTGAAAAATGAGGTGATACACCTTTTGGGAGGAATAATTTGACAAGGAAGTATTCATGACAGTAGGAAGTTCTGAGGAACAAAGGGACCTTGGTGTGTGTCCATAGATCTCTGAAGGCGGTGGGGCATGTTAGTGGGGTGGTGAAAAAGGCAAATGGGACTCTTGCCTTTATCAATCAAGGCATAGATTATGAAAGTAGGGAAGTCATGTTGGAGTTGTATAGAACCTTGGTGAGGCCACAGCTGGGAGTACTGTGTGCAGTTCTGGTCGCCACATTATGGGAAGGATATGATTGCACTGGAGCGGGTGCAGAGGAGATTCACCAGGATGTTGCCTGGGATGAAACATTTAAGTTATGAAGAGAGGTTGGATAGACTTGGGTTGTTTTCATTGGAGCAGAGGAGACTGAGGGGTAACCTGATCGAGTTGTACAAGATTGAGGGGCATGGACAGGGTGGATAGGGAGCAGCTGTTTCCCTAAGTTGAAGGGTCAGTCACACGGGGACAAGTTCAAGGTGAGGGGCAGGAGGTTTAGGGTGGATGTGAGGAAAAACTTTTACCCAGAGGATGGTGATGGTCTGGAATGTGCTGCCTGGGAGGGTGGTGGAGGCAGATTGCCTCACATGCTTTAAAAACTACTTGGATGAGCACTTGGGCACGTCATAACATTCAAGGCTATGGGCCAAGTGCTGGTAAATGGGATTTAGGGAGGTAGGTCAGGTGTTTCTCACGTATCAGTGCAGACTCAATGGGCTGAAGGGCCTCTTCTGCACTGTGATTCTGTGAAAACTGAAAACTTTGTGTATATGAACTCTAAAGCAGTGATTGTAAATGCTGAAAATACTCAGCAGGACAGGCAGCATCTGTGGTGAGTGTTAACATTTCCAGTTTATATAACCTTTCATCAGAACTAGTAAGTATGTTAAGTATGTTTAATGGGTTTTAAGTGAAGGGGGCAGGGTGGAAGAAGAACACCAGGAAAGGCCTGATAAGATGGAAGGTAGGTGAGACTAAATTACAAGGGTTGGTGATGCAAGGCCACCAGTAAAGAAACAAACTAGGTTTGAATGGCAGAATGATGAACAACTGCTATCCAAAAGCAAAGAGTAAAACCAAAAGCTAGCAAAGAGAAAAGAAGCAAAATGGGAACACAAGTAATGATCTGAAACTGTTTGAATTCTTATCAAAAGATGAGGTGCTTTTCCTTGTTTGGATTGAGTTTCATTGGAATACTTCAGGAAACAGAGCTCAGAACCAGCAAGCTGGAGAATTGAAATGACAGATATGAAGCTTGGGATCATGCTTGCATACAGAACAGAGGTGTTCTGCAAAGCTGTCAGCCAATCTGCATTTGGTCTATCCAATGTAGAGCATACTGCATCATAAACAGCAATACATAGCAAATATATATACTGAATTGAAATTATGAATAAATTGCTTTCACTTGGAAGGAGTATTTGGGACCTTGCACAGTGGAGGGGGTAAAAGGGCAGGTGCTGTGTCTCCTGTGCTTTCATGGAAAGGTGCAATTTGAGGGATTAGGGCTGATTTGAAGAATGAGCCAGGGTGTTGTGGAGAGAAGGATGCTGGAAGGAGAGGGGGGTGTGTTTTAGTAGCATCATGCTGGAAGTGGCAGGGATGATCCATTGAATACAGCCTGGTGGATGGAAGGTGAGGAGAAGGGGAACCTCATGATTATGGGAGGGACAGTGGTGAGCAGAAGTATGGGAAACTGGATGGATACACCTTTTTTAGATGGCAACTGCTCACCTTTCTGCATTTATACTTCTAGACATAACCTTTGTTCCTTTTACTCATTCCGTTACTACTCCCTTTTCCTTGCAGCACCAACCCTTTCGTTATTTAATCTCCTACCCCTCAATCCTATTGGAGGCCTTCCCTACTATGACAGGTGCACATGCTCCCTTGTGCGCCTGCATTCTTTTATTACACTTATGATTGGTCCCTGTAGAGACTGATCTTTCAGAAAGATAGGAATTTCCCAGCGACTACAAAGAACCTCATGATAAGATTTCATGTTTTAAGAATTGCTGTAACAAACTAAAATCAACATACGCTAATATTTAGTTGATTAGTTGACTATTAAGTGAACTACAAAAAAGGTTAAATTTGTTTTTCCTTGCCCCCATTAACTTGGCACAATCGCAACCCCACTCCACATTTATACATTATACTGCAGTCTCAGCAGAAACAAAGGATAGGATCCCCTTCTCCCTGCCTCACCAGTGTCCAAAAAGTCCTTTCACTTAATCTTCTGAGCATAATGGAAAAGATGTCTTTTAGCAAGTCACCTTCTGGTGATTCCTTGATCCTTAATCCTCCAAGCCTTGTTTCTATGAACAGTGGATCTGTCCTCACCAGTATGTTGCTTGGTGGTTAACTCAAAAAAAAAGCTATACCTTTGGCTAATGTGGCTATTCTTTCTACTTATTTAGCTGCTTCTTAATGGCATAATTGTGGGCTGTGTCTATTAGGGATAGTCCCTAAATGTATCTTTTTGAACTAGAGTTGCCTTTCTCTTCTCCCTTCTGCAAAAAAACTGAAGGAAGGCAAAATATAAAAGTTTGGCTCTTATTTGGAAGGACAATACTGGACCTCCAGATGAGCTTGCTATTTGATAAAAGTTCCAGGACAATTATGATGCCTCAAAACCAATGCCTAATACCAGCTTGGCTAGGTTAGACTAGTCATAGGTTGTGGATTCAAGTCCCAGTTCAAACCATCTGGGTTGATACTTTAGCATATTGGAATGCTGTGTTGTCAGAAGTGCTATCTTTAAGCCAAGGTTTTGTCTGGCTTTTCCATTGAATGATGAGGATTTTGTGGCACTGGTTGAATAACAGACCCTTTTCCTCATTCACTTATTGACATCTGAAAACTTGGAACCAGGTTCTATATGACATCCAGCTCTTCCTCTTCTTTCTCTCTCTCTCTCTCTCTCCCTCCCCACCCACCTGTTATTAATCTACTTGTCTGACCACAAATCCTGGATGTGTACAATTTCCTCCAGTGCAGCATTGCTGAAAGCCTCTTCAGGACCCCACTTCTGTGCCTTTTGCCACTGCAATGAGAGCTATGATTCTTGATTTTGTTTCTCTTCTCTCCAGGTTTTTTTTCTTTTGGTATCTATTCTGACATTCTTAAATACATCACTCAGGACCCTGTATTGCCACCACATAGTGTCTTGTCTATTCTCCTGACTGGAACTGTCCCTGTGCTTTTGTATTTTGGTCTCTATCCCTGCCTCTCCAACCCTGACAACCAGTTGCTCCACTTCTGATGCTGGTGGATACTTTCCTATTAGGTTTCATGCAACATGTACTTGGTATCAATTTTTTTCTTTTCAGCACATTCAAGCTGAATGGCCTGAAGTTTACTCCTATCTGATTAGGTGGTCTCACTTGTGTTCCTTGCTAACATTGTTTATAGGGTGGCCACCTCCTGGAACTTGCATTCCATGGATCCTTCAGCCTGCTAAATGTGAATATCACAGTTCGGAAGTCTGTACTCTAGCCTCTAAAATGCAAGCATGTCCCCAGTGTCTTTCAGTGGAAGTTTCTTTGTGCTCCTCCTGTTCCTCTTATTGTAAAGAATGTATCATTGCTCCTCCAAAGACTGAGGCTATTACTTTGTCTTTTAGACAGCAAAGACCTAGAAGCCCCAGGTTCAAAACCCAGTTGGCAAGTTGAAGTAAGGGTGATGATGCAATTGGCCTTAACATCTGAGGAGAGGTGGGTGGAATTGGTTGGTGTTCCTGACCATTATCCTTTCCTCCTGATGGGGGTACATGTAGGATTGGGCTTGTGCTCCAGTCATAGTCTGCTGAAACATGCCATCCAGGTGGCACGTGAATGGTTATTTGGGCAAAATGTGAGGGAGAGTGACTGGAGAGTCGGTTGCTGTGATTTAGTTCTTCAGTTGATGGCTTTTGAAGGAGTTGGGAACAGTTGATTCACATCTAACAACTTTTTCTTTTTCACAGAAAAATACACTGCAAGTTCTTCCTACGAAGTAACGGCAGATGTCCTTTTAAATCTGAATGCATTTACTTACATGAGTTTCCAGAGGGATATCGACCCACCCAGCGTCGACAAAGGAGGCAAAGAGATAGTGTAAGAGCATACTATATATTGCAACATAAGAACTGATGTGTTTAGTGACAGGTCAACATTATCAAACCATCTAACCACAGCCTTGTCTCCAGGCAAGGAGCTGAGTAAGTTGTCTTTCAGCCCTTTGGAATGTAATAGTGACACCAAGAATCAACAATTTTTAATTTCTGAAAGTAAAATGCTTAAAAGAACTGAGCATTAATTTCAAATCTTTATTTGATGTTTGTTTGTATCTACATTGAAGCTGTTGACCAAAGTGTTGCTGTTGTTTATACCCTCTGAAGCCTGTTTAATTGAATGGACAAATTCAGCATTTTGCATTCTTATCAGCAGTAATTTAACAACATTAGCATAAATCATGTTAATAACCCCCATGACAATTTACCCCCTTTTTTATTATTGAGTAACTTCCATACCACATTTATAATGCAGACCAGATTTGATAATATTTATGGTTAACTCTTGCAGTTAGTACCACGACATATTTTCTTGAAATCTGGCTCAACAGCCCTCTGGTGGGAGAGAAGGCATCTGGGCTTCACACCTGCATGATGTCTCTAGCTCAGCATCAGTAACTTGTCAGGAGGACTATTTTGCCAACTCATATATGAAATAATTGGAGGGGGGAAATGCCCCATTGTTTAAAACTGTTTCTCAGGCAATGAAGCAAGTGATGACCAATTCAAACCCTGTAGAATAAACATTTTAGAAACCTCTAATTTTCAGTAGTTTTGACCAATAAATTTGCCTATTTGGACACATCTGGTTTGCAAAGACTGAAAGCAGTAATCTGTTACAGTTATGTAATAAACCATGTGGAATTCTTGCCTTTTTATAAATAGAGGCATGGAGTAACAAAGCAAGTAATGCAAAACCATCATAATCAATGGAATAGACTTGGCTTCATCGTTTTCCTCCCTCAACACTGACTTTTCAGCCTCCACCACCTCAACGCATCATGTTCTCTTCCAAGCTCACCTGCCCAAGAATCCCCTCTATATAAACTCCTCAATCTGGGGAAACCTTCTCCACCCACAGGAGAATCAGTAAACAGAGAACACCAATTGAATAAATTGTGTAATAACACTACATAAATATAAAATTTTCCAAAGCATTTCACAGGAGCATTGTAAACCAAAGTATGACACCAAGCCATTGAAAGAGATTGAGTCAAATGACCAGAAGCTTGGTTTTAAGGAGTGCCTTAAAGAAGGAAATGTAAGGTGTAGAAATGCAGGGAGAAAATTCCAGAGTTTGGGGCCTAGGCAACTGAAGGCATGGCCACCAATAGTGGAGTAGTTAAAATTTGGGATATGAGGCCAAAATGAGGGTGTGCATATAGAAGGGTTGTGGGACTGGAGGAATTAGAGGGAAGATTGAGGCTATGGAGAGATTTTGAAAACCAGGATGAGAATTTTAAAATCAAGACATTACTTGGCCTGGATCCAAAGGTCAGATAGCACAGGGATGATAGGGGTACATGACTTGGTGTGATTAATGCAAGGGCAGTAGAACTTAGATGACCTCAAGTTTGGGGAGGGTAGAATGTGGGAGATCAGCCAGGACTGTTGGAGTAATTAAGTCTAGCGGTAACTGGTTTCAGCAGCAGATGCTGAGATGGGGTGTGAAGTTGGGCAATGCTATAAATGGAAATCAGCAGCCTTGGTGATGGCACAAATGAGGGTTGGAGGCTGATCACCAGGTCAAATGTGACACTAAGGTTGCAACAGACCGGCCTAATCTTGAGACTGTTGCCACGAAAAGGGATGGAGTTGGTAGCTAGGGAATGGTGTTTGGGGTAGGGATTGATCACATTGGCTTCAGTCTTTCCAGTATTACTGGAAATTTTTACTCATCCAGTGCTGGACATCAGCTACGCTGTCTGATAACTTAGTAATAATGGAGGGGTCGAGAGAAGTGATGGTGAGGTAGAGCTGAGTATTGTCAATGTACATGCGCTAACTAACTACTCTTTCAGATGATGCTGCTGAAGTGCAGCATTCAGGTGAGAAATTTGAGGGGATGGAGGATAGATTCTTAGAGAACACCAGAAGTAACAATGTGGAAGGAGGAAGAGAAACCACCAAGTGATTCTCTGGATACCATTAGATAAGAATGGCATAAGATGAGAATCACTGAATGACCATGGAGGAGGATGGTGTTGTCAACTGTTAAAAGTTGCAGGCAGGTTGAAGGCAAGATGAAGGAAAGTCTGCCTTTGTCACAGTCACAGATGCCATTTGTGACTTTACTGCAAACAGTCTTAAACTGCTCTTAGAGTAGAGAAGCTGGGGGTTATCTTTGCAATTCATGATCATGAGCAGTTTTAGTAGACAAGAACAGGACCTGATGTTTAAATTGTTCCAGCCAGATCTGGCAGTGGATGGCTAAACCAGTTGTCTGGCATAGCCCTTCAGGTCTGTGTCCCTTGGGTGAGAGGGAGTGAAGTTGAGGGCTGTACCAAGGTGTGAAAGTCATGGTTTTATTGGGGACTAGGCCACAAGTTGGAACATATCAATATCTGCAGGAATGGGATGAATTGTGGAGGGCAGCTTGAAGAGCTGTTGGAAAATGGATACCTGTTTCAAAGCTGACACACAAACAATGGTTAAGTCTCTACCTCAAATCAGTTAAATCAGTTCTGTGCTGCTTTGATTCAACTTTGGCAGTGCTGAAAATGTGGATAAGTATAAGCTACATTTGATGACAAACGAGGTCTGTCATTTTCTCCGACAAGAAACATGTTATCCAATGATCACATTAGCTTGCTGACACTGTGGGGCAGTAGCTTTGCCACTCCAGGGTAGCTAACAAGTAAAGGAAATTAATATGATCAACTTCTGTTTGACTTTGTTTAAACTTTTGTTAAAGTTGAACAACTGTCTTTTTAAAGTCTTGGATTTAATGTCTTATTATATATTCCACAGTCTCCGTTGGGAACTATGTGGGAAGATGATTGCGATGATGATGACTATGACCGTGCCCTTCACCTTGTTGGTATTCTTTCCCTCGATGATACCTTTTTAGAGAATTTGGTGCATTTTCAGTTTGAACTTTTTGATTCCGATCTGTCTGATTTTAATCAGGATGATGATTCTGATGATTATGATTCTGATGATTTAGATGGCTTTGTGCCATTTTAGCCTTCTGTATGAAGTAGTGTTCCTGCATACAGCAGGTGGAATATTGATGGCAATTGCTTATCCTATATTTTGGCAGTGTTGTTGCAGGTAGCAGGCTGAACCATACAGGTTGGGTATTTGCACACTGATCTATAATGCATGTGAAGTTGATTTTTTTTCTTGCACTAGTTGTACTTTGACAGTTTAGTGAAGCTACTTTTTGCTAAATCCTATAGTTGCAGCTACTCAAGAATTCAAACTTTTTAGGTTAGAAATATAAAGTAAGTGATATGAAATGCATTTAAATGATTTGAACAATTCACTGATTTTTTTGATAGTGGACTTCAGGGATTAACCTTGGGAATTGGCTATTTTACCAAACCTTGTAGACTTTTGACTGCAGGTAATCTGACTATGTACTGAAATGTTGACTTAATAAACCAAGTATAGAGAAGTGGAATAATGTATATTTAGTAGAACTGGAATGTTTTTCTCCTTCCTTTCATCCACTAATGACAGCAAATGTATATTTAACACGGGGATCGATGGCAGTTTGACATTTTGTAAGCAATAACAGCTTGCTGATCAAGTTAATCAGTGGGAATGTTTTTTTTTAAATGTTTGTGCTAACAATGTTCAAATAAAAACTTTTTGTAAATAGTTTTCTTCAACTCTTGCATTTTCTCTTCTGGACATGCATGTCTGGAGTGTGTGCTTGCAAAGTCATAAGTACATGGGGCATGTTACTGATGAGGTGTTAAAACCTGAACTTAGTGAATACCTGTTAATAAAATGACAGCTTCAAATAGCTATGAGGAAAACACCTCTTTACTATAGCTATATTAAAAGCAAAAAACTGCAGATGCTGGAAAGTAAAAAAAAAACAAAAATACCTGGAAAAACTCAGCAGGTCTGACAGCATCTGCGGTTAACATTTCGAGTCCGTATGACTCTCCAGCAGAACAACTCTTTTTTTTTTTTACTACAGCTGTTCTTGTTAGAATTATCACCAGAAAATCTGTCCTGAGCACCATTTTCATTTCTCTCTGCCAACTGCTTGAAACTAAGCCAGACCCTTTCACAACCTTGGTGGTATTTGGCCCTGGGATGATTTTCCAACTATCCTGCTCCATCACCAAAACTACCTATTTCCACCTCCATAATGTCACCAGACTCTGACCCTATCTCAGACCATCTGCTGCTGAAACTTGTCATTTGTACCTTTTTTTTGAGCTTTCAGCTACTGAACCCTTAGGCTCTGGAATTCCTTCCCTAAATCCCAGTGTGCTCTACCTCCCTCTAAAACACTCCTTAAAACTTGCAAATTTGACCAAGGTTTTGGCTGTCTTTCTGAATGTCCTCCATGTGGCTTGCTGTGACATTTTGTTTTATGCTTCTACTAAGTGTCTTTGAATGTCTTACTATGTTTAAGATACAATTGAATTGTTAATTGCTGTTGCCTCTAGGCTATTCCAGTGCTTTTCTGGCCTGGCTACCTTCTACTTTACAAACTTGTATAGCAGCAGCATTGGATGATCACCTTTTTAACTCTCACCAATTCTCATGCTTGCTGATCTGTAATGGCTCCCTCTGCAAATGCCTCCATTTAAGTTCCAGATCCCTCCCATGACCCCTCCTGTAAGCTGCTGCAGCCCTCCATACCTTTTTTGAGACCTGTCTTCCTCCATTTCTGGTATTGTGTCCCAAATTTTAATCATTGCACCAAAGGTTTCAAATGCCTAGCTCCAAAGTCCTGGGGTTCCTTCTCTCCCACCCCCCAAACCTTTTGGTGCCTCTCCTCTAAGATGCACCTAAAAGCTTTTAGTCTTCTGTCCTGTAACTGCTTTTGTTGCTTGCTGTTAGCACCACAATTTTTTAATGTATTTCAGTGCTACTGTTATTATAGAGCATTTCTCATGCCTCTTGTGGGGGGTTGGAAAATCAGATGAAGAGGGATTTTTAAATATCACCCACGTACAGGCACTGAAGTTGTGGAATGTGCAGAAGTCCACCTTAGCGGCAACATTAAACTTTTTCCTTTTGCTGGCATCAGTATCACCTGTCATGGATTCCATGCTGCAGCAACCCCAAAAGCAGGAATAATCTCTGCTTCTGATGCTTTCTCTTCCACATGTGCATGAGCTTTTGGTTGGTAATTGGAGCATTTATTGTCTCTCCTTAGATGCCCTTGAGTAAGTGATGTAAACCACTACTTTAGGCCATGTGGTGAAGGCACTCCTGCAATGTTGGGGCTTCTAAGATTTTTGAGCCCAGCAAAAATGGTGTATGTATTGCTGGGGGCAATACATGCTGGTGAAGCTTTTCATCTTGTGGGTCTGACTTACTATCTTAAATTGGTTAAGTGAAATTCTTGGCAGGATCAGGATTGTTTAGTAATACTATGCTCAGTTTTGCACAAGTGGGTTGAGTACAGTCAGTACTTAGCACATCCCTTTGTCTGTTTGCGAATAGCAGTTTGATAATCCACTAGATGTCAGGATGTACAACCTACATACTTGGCATCGCACCAGCACTGAAATTCATATACCACCAATACTCTTCTGTAATAGGTAGCACATTTTTTGGCTTGACAGCTGCATCTTTCTTTGCCTATTGCTCAGTTTTTTGGAGGAGGTGATGGTGTAGTGGTACTGTTGCTGGACTAGTGACCCAGAGTAACACACTGGGGACCCAGGTTTGAATCCCACCATGACAGCTGGAAATTGAAAGTCTAATGATGACTATGAAACCACTCAATTGTTGTAAAAGCCCATCTTGTTCACTAATGCCATTTAGGGAAGGAAATCTGCCCTTCCCTGGTCTGGTTTGGCCTGTGTGACACCAGACCCATTCTTGAATGCCCTCTGAAATGGCCTAGCAAGCCGCTGTGTATCAAACTGCTACAAGTCTCAAAAAGGAATGAAACTGGACCACTCAGCATTAACAACTGCAAACTTGGCCCTGGTGACCCTGTGTAGTCCTCGTTACTAATGGTGGGTGGGGCAATGAATGGAGTGCCAAAATTGGGAGAGCTGTCTCACTGACTAGTCAAGCAACAGCCTGACAATCATCCTCAAGGAAGCATACTTTACGGATAATGTCCCAGGTGCCACCGTCACTATCCCTGGGTGTGTCCTGTCCTACCGACAGCACAGATCCCAGCAGAGGTGGTGGTACATAGTCTGGGGAGTCTTCAACATCGACTGGATCCCATGAAGTCTCATGGCACCAGGTCAAATATGGACAAGGAAGCTTCCTGCTGATTACCACATACTGTCCTCCCTCATTTGATGAATCAGTGCATCTCCATGTTGAACATAACTTGGAGGAAGCACCTGAGGGTGGCAAGGGTGCAGAATGTACTCTCATTGGGGGACTTCAATGTCACTGAATTCCCCCACTATCAACATCCTGGGGAAGGGTTACCATTGACCAGAAACTGAGCTGGACTAGCCATATAAATACTGTGGCTACAAGAGCAGGTCAGAGGCTAGGAATCCTGCTACAAGTAACTCACCTCCTGACTCCCCAAAACCTGTCTACCATCTACAAGGCACAAGTTAGGAGTGTGATAGAATATTCCCCACTTGCCTGGATGAGTACAGCTCCCACAACACTCAAGAAGCTTGACACCATGTAGGACAAAGCAGCCCACTTGATTGGCACTCCTTCCACAAACATTCACTCCCTCTACCAATGACGCACAGTGGATCAGTGTGTACCATCTACAGGATGCACTGTAGGAATTCACCAAGGTTCCTTAGACATCACTTTCCAAACCCACGACCGCTACCATCTAGAAGGATAAAGGTAGCAGAGAGCTGGGAACACCACCACCACCTGGAAGTTCCCCTCTAAGTTGCTCACCACCCTGACTTGGAAATATATTGCCATTCCTTCACTGTGGCTGGGTCAAAATCCTGGAACGCCCTTCCTAACAGCATTGTGGATGTACTTACATCACATAGACTGCAGAGGTTCAAGAAGGCAGCTCACCACCACCACCTTTCTCAAGGGCAACTAGGGATAGGAAATAATTGCTGGCCTAGCCAGCAAAGCCCACATCCCATGAATGAATAACAAAAAAGTTTTGAGACCTCACCCTTCCAGGCTAATCTGAGGTAGACAGGCCACTTTTCAGGACTGAAAGTGGCAACCTTAGGCCCATTCATAAATTTGCACAATATTGAGTAAGCAATGATCTGATTGAGGTAGATGTTATCCTGCAGCATAGCATTGAAATGCCCTATTTCAGCATCAAACTTGTGAACAAATGGCTTGGGCCCCTGTTATGCCACAGCGGATGGTAAGTGCCGAGTTGCTCAAATCCTAGAGGGAAACTTGAAACAGCTGCCACGACTGTTTCACAATTTGTATTTTATTTCAAGATGTGTGCCTTGAGTTCAGTAGGAATAAGTCCACCGACTCTGAGGTTTTTTTTTTACAAAACTAAATCAAACATTTATTAAAAGAAGATTTTAAGCACATAGGTCTACAAATTACTACTATAACTTCTAACTCCCCTAATTTATGACTCCCAGTCACACCTCCGTTAAGGCAACAGTAAAAACAAATAAATTTCAACAGACCCAGGCAAAGCACACAACACCCAGGACAGTGATATTCACAGTTTTCTTAGCTTCAGTTCCTGTAGACAGCAGCTTGATGCATAGAGGCTGGCGGTTTTTCACACGTTAGATCTTAGAATGCCTTCTCCCTTACACAACCTAATCTCCTTTATACATGTTTCTCCCTTTTAATGCAATTTCCATTGTTCCCAGATGTTTTTGCAACTTTTCCCATAATATAAATCTTTTCATAGTACTAATTTCATCAGTAATCTTTGGGAAAAATAAACGCACTGTTTGGCTTAGCTTTTTACGGCTTGGTGTAACATCTTACCATCTCTTTGACATTCAAACTAACCTATCTAAAAATGCAAATCTTCCTCACCTCATTCTAAACCTTCAGCCATGTTTATGTATTTAGCATTTCTAGCTTCCCTTTTGCTAACTCAAAAGCTCCAGACCAGCTGTCTCCAATTCAATTAAATTTGTCACACACACATCCACACAGAGAAACTAATCCAAACCCTACTATTACCCTACCTTTACAATAAATCACAATAGTATGAAAATTATATTTTCGTGACAGCTCTATTTTCGAGATTGCTGATAAGGCTAGCCTTGTAGCATGTGGGACTGTAGGAATCCCAATGCATGTATTTGATCAGTGAAGGCACATCTAGATCACCATGATATAGTGACATGGTACAAATGTCTGTGGCTTCCTTGAGTGATACATTAGTGAATAGGCTAGCAATGTCAAATGAGCAAATGGAAATGGCCTTGGCCTCGATATGCAAGTACTGTATGGTCTTCGCAACAGTGAAGGCGAAGTGGTGTAGCAACTCACTCAACCATTTGGCCAATTCATGTTGTACAGAGCCAGTCGTAGAGTGTAAAGGGACATCACTTTTGTGTTTCTTGGGCAGACAACATATAATGAAGACACAGCAAACCATAAGTATGAAACCAATCATATACATCACCAGGTGGCTTGTTACTCATACACAAGTTCAATAAGCATTTTTGTAACCTGCTTTGAAGCAGGGCTGTGGCAGATCCAATGGATATGAATTTGGACCTGTCATTAAGAATGGCCTTCATTTGGTCGATATAGCTGCGCTTCTTAATGAATATTCCAGTCCCCTTGTCAGTGTTGCATGTGAATATCGGCCAAGTCATTGGGTGTCCCGCAATATACAAATGTTGGATCCGTTAGGCACACTTTCAAGTACTCAGTGTCTTCATTGGACACCATAGGCCACAGGATAGCTGGGAATAGAGAAGTTGGAACTCTGAAAGTGAGCAGTTTGTTCTTGTGCATGGTTTCAATGGCTTATGTGCCCTCATCCCACATCAAAGTTATTTGCAGAGAATACGTGGTCAGAGATTTACTACGTTTGGTGGCATCATTAATTGTACTGTGAAACTGCTTCTGCTTGAGAGTTTACAGTGTGGGTGTGCTTCAAGTGGGTATTGTTTATGGTGCGGTCATCTATCAGCGCAGTATGGTGGTACAAATGGATCAAATCAAAAAATGAAATATTTGTGCATCTCAGTCCAAGCACAGTGTAAGAGTGTAAATTAGTAATCCTATTACCAATCTGTTCAATCTCATCCTGCATCAATACTCGTTCGATTGTGGGACTCGCTCTCACTTTAGTATTATCAATATGCTGGGAAATGAACAGGTAGGCCATATATACCAACATCTGGTGGATCGTATCAAACAGCACATCCCTTCTATCACTGCTTGTTTGTCCCTACAACCACACCCCCCTCCACCTCTCTGTCTCTCTATCTCTCCGCCCCCCACACACACACCTTAAACCAGCTTATATTTCAGCTCTTTCTTGGACTCGAACTCAAGTTCTGTCGAAGGGTCATGAGGACTCGAAACGTCAACTCTTTTCTTCTCCGCCGATGCTGCCAGACCTGCTGAGTTTTTCCAGGTAATTCTGTTTTTGTTTTGGATTTCCAGCATCCGCAGTTTTTTTTGTTTTTAGCACATCCCTTCAGCTGTTCACAGCAGGCAAAGTACTGACCATATTTGACTAGCTTTTGTTTGCAAAACTCAGAACATAGTGTCGAACATTTTTACACCATTTTCAACTAAACAAAATCTTGGAGGAGAGTCATTCCCTGGTTCATTTCCTATGGCGATGCCTTGACCAACCAGTTTACCTTGGTGCAGGCCTTTTCAATTATTACATTTATGATCCTGCAATACCACTCAACCTCCTTTAATTCACTCCTAAAACTCCTATCTCTGACCAAGCTTTTGAGCACCTGACCTAATCTCTGTGGCATGTGTCAAGATGTCTGGCAACACTTGGTGCAGAGTAACAAAGTGAAGATATTCAATGCTTAGCTGTAAATAAATCAGGAAGTTTATTACCAGTGTGCATAAAGGGGGAGATCATCCCTCTGCTATGCCAGGGAGGTGACTCAATTTAGATTCGTTCAGAGCTGTTTCAACATATAGCCTCCTTTGTTCTACACATCAGTTCCCAAGGCTATTTAGCTGTGGCTACTCATTTATTTCCCTTCCATGTTTCACTCCCTTCCCCCAGTCATTCTCACAACAGTTCTATAACAAATTGCAATTATCAGTTATTTAGTGATCTGTCCACCAGCAGTTATAAAATCCCATGGTTCCCTATATTGTGAAGTATCCCGATTCCCCACTTCAAAAAAAAATGCACCAAGATGCATTGCAAATGTGTGAAGAGCTATAAAATGCAAATACTTTCAGAATACAATGGTGCAGCTCTTGCATAATAACCTGCGCTTGTGCTCTTCTACCTGCACTGATTTGATTGAAGGATACATGATCCTGAAAGGCCTTGACAAGCTGGACACGGAAAGGATGTTTCCTCTTGTGAGCAAGTCCAGGACTAGGAGGGCACTGTTTTAAAATTAGCGGTCATCCTTTTAGGACAGAGATGAGGAGAAATTTTTTCTGAGGGTGGTGCAACTTTGGAATTCTCTGCCTTTGAAGATGGTGGAGGCGTGGTCAGTGAATATTTTTTAAGGCAGAGGTAGATTGATTCCCTTGCCTAACAAGAACCTAAGGTTATCAGGCTTAGATGGGAATGTGGAAATCGAAACACAAACAGATCAGCCATGATCTTATTGAATGGCAGAGCAGGCTCAAGGTGTCGAATGGTCTACTCCTGTTCCTATTTTTTTGTGTAACTAAAAATGTTTTAATGTCACTCAACTTTAGATAAACTGGATCATTTCATGTAGCCAGAGGTACAGCCTAGGTGTTTGCCACTTCTTTATGAGTCACACTAACCCTGAGGAAATTACAGTAGACAAGTGGAGAACCCCTGCAGAAACTCAGCCCTTAGATAAGAGTCAAAGCCTTCAGCATCCATCCTACACCTATACATGACCTATATTTTAGTCCTGGATTATACTGAGCACAACGTAAATGCTAATTCTCCATGAATAAAAAAAAAAGCCAAAACAAAATGAATCGATGTCCACCTACTCAATGCTTCCTCCGACATCTAAATGTGCCTTTCCTTCATCCATTTTATTAATTCTCTTAGGTGCAATTTGAGGGCTGATATTGAGAAGTCTTCCACTTGTGGCGAATTTTATTTGTTTAAACTGCACACATTCTTAAACTTCATGGAGATTAGGAACAAAGTCTTGTTTTTGGAAGGTGATTGGTGCAGCACAAATCATCTAATAACTTTTCGTGATTTGCAACTGCCGCTGCCTAACGGGTTAACAGCTATTATACTAATAGCTAATGTATATCATCAGTGATGTTAGATCATGTGTAGAACTCAGAAGGAGCCTCATGCTTACCTGTCCCCGTGCATAGTTAATCAACTTTTGGAAGTTCCCGGATACCTTGTTCCCAGTAGTCTCTGTCAAACACACCCTGGGCCTGTTTCTGATATTACTTCAGTCTTCAAAATTACTCATTTACTGTACAATCCAACAATGGAATGTATATTTCCGGGCCAATGTCAGAAAAAGTATGAATCTGCAGCATCCTTGAATGGTGAAAGGGTGTAACTGCAGCCATGTCATGGAATAGTGAAGTGACATACACAGCAATTTGATTATACTGTACTGTATATTTTTATATACATAAACATATAATGTCACAGTCCTCAACTTTACAGTGTCCTTTATCCTGACATATGGTCTTCACCCATTCCAATTCTTGCTGTGGATCTGAAGAAGCATGTACTCCAACCAAACTGGATGTATGATAAATACAGTGTCACAATTCCTCTCACTGTCCCACCGTTGCTTCCTCGAAAAACACTTCACGTTGTAACGATGTGCTTTAATGCTGCCTGCATTGACTTCTTCAGAAATGTCTTGTGCAGTGCTAAGGCACAGGACAGTTCGTTTTTGTGCGCAGTTGTTATCTAGAAAAAGTAACAAAAAAAAAAAATCAATGCTTCAGAGTCATTTCTTTGACTGGTTTCCTATTAGCTTTAGAAAAGGAGAGAAACTATGCAATGGCTCTGTTTCGATAGTGATGGGGCTGGAGGCTTTCTCAGCCTGTCCTCAGCTGGCTGGTACATTTTCTAACTGGAGTCACTGGATAATAATTAGAAGGGAGGACCACATACTAGAAATGCAGTTCCTGTATCAATTCTATGAAAAGAACAAATCAAGCTGCAGCAGTCAGCCAGACTGAGTCCAAAGTAAAATATGTTTGGCCAATATCATTCAAATTCTTCAAAGGAGAAAGAGCACAGGCCAGAATTGCTGAAAGTGTGAGAGATCAACACTGAAGCACATTTCCCTTCAATTGTATTTCTTAAGATCATAAGGAATAGGAGTGGACCAATCGGCCCTGTGTATGTTCTGCTATGCAATGCGATCATGACTTCTGCCTCATGCTCCACTTTCCCACCCAGTCCCGATCTCCCCTGATGCCTAGAAAAACCAGGAATCTATTTCAGTCATAAATATACTCAGTAATGGGGCATCCACAAATCAATGGGGTAAGCAATTCTAAAGATTCAAAACCCTCGGGTGAAGAATTCTCATCTCAGCCCTAATTGATTAGCTCCTTATGCATGACATCTTATTGAATTTTTTTTGGAAATCCAAGTATACTATATCTACTGGTTCTCTTTTATCTACTCGACCACCTTTCTCTCTTCATACGGGGTTGTTGGTGTCCGAGGGCTGCTAATCATGGCTCTCCACACATCTCTATACCATAAGATGACAATGGATCAAGTAAAAGAGGCAGTCCCAAGAGCTAGTACGGGCACTGAACCCATGTCAGCAGTGTTGTTAAGCAACATGCTCTAGCAAACTGAGCTAACTGGCTCCACCCTACTAGTTACACCCTGACAAAAACTTAATACATTTATCAAACACGATTTCCCTTTCATAAAAGCGCACAGACTCTGTCTGGTCATTATGGAACAAATTTTCTCGTCTCCAGAACACTGGAGGTGGGACATACATCAGGAGATGTGCGTCAGGACCCTGCAGAAGTCCTGACATGTGGACATATGTGGGAATTGCCTGGGAAGTCTGAACTCTCGGTGGGCTGATGCCCTGCTGCCCAGGACCCTCTGCGCTCGCCTCCAACCCTGAGCTCAGGGAGGAGCCTTGGGCCAGATTTGTGGGACTTACCTGCATGTTTTCCCTGGAAATGTCAAGACACTTTAAAACCTAGTCTGACAACTGGGTAACTACACATCTGGCCCCTGACCTGACTGAGTGACCACTCAGCTAACCCTCCCTGACCCAGCCAACCTGCTCCCCCAACCCAACTCAACTACCTCCCGACTGAACCACCTCCCCCATGCCCCAACCACATTGCACCCCCTAACTCCACTATCTCCCAACCCAACTACCCATGACACCCACTCACTCGCCCACCTATCCATTCATTCATTCAACCATTCACCTACCCACTCATGCACACTTGTTCATTAAAATACTTGGACCTTTAAAAATTTAATTGAATATGGCAGCTTGTGCTGTAAAAAGTGGGCGTTGCCCTCTCCTTCCCCAACTCTACTTTGCTCGCTGAACTGTTTTAGTTGGGATTGAAAGGTCCTGGAGGAAATGGGCAGTAGCGTTGCGCTGGTAAACATTGTACAAGCAGTGGCAATGCACCCGGCACTGCTGCTTGAGCGGAAGATCTGGCCAATATGATTGTCTAAGTGCATTGTTAAGACTTCCTTGATTCCAGAATTTTCCTGATGACAGATGTCAGGCTAATTGGCCTACTGTTCCTTATTTTCCCTCTTCTCTCCTCTCCTGAATAGTGGTGTTACATCTGCTAACTATCATTCTGGTGGGACTGTTCAAGAATCTCAAGAATTTGGGAAAATCATAACCAATGTATCCAGTATCTCCGCAACCATCTCTTTTAGAACCTTAGGAATGTTGGCCATCAGGTCAGAGGATTTGTCAGCTATTAGTACCTTAGGTTTCCCTAATATTTGTTCTCTGCTGATGTAAGAATAAGGAACTTAAAGTAATTAGTTAGTCCTTTGGTTACCTCCGTTTCTGCAATATAATTTGTGTCTTCTACTGTGGAAACAGACAAAATATTTGTTCAATGTCCCTGCCACTTCCTCACTCCCCATGATAATTTCTTCTGCCTCTGCCTTTATAGACCAACATCTATTTTAGCTACTCTCCTTTTTTATATAAAAGTTCTTACTGTTTTTATATTTTTAGCTAGTTTGCTCTCATATTTTTTCCATTTTTATAACCTTTTGATTGCCCTATGTTGGTTTCTGAAGCTCTCTCAATCATCAGGCTGACTACTATTCTTCACAACATTATAGCCTTTTCTTTAATCTAATGCTGTCCTTAACTTCCCTAGTAAGTCACAGATGGATCTCCCTTGCTGAGATTTTTTTTAAAAATGGAATTTGTTTTTGTTGAGCATTTGGAATCGTTTAAATGTTTCCCACAGTTTATTTATCACCACAGATTTTTGTCGATTTACTCAATCAACATTAGCTAGCTCTCCTTTTGTATCTGTGCTTTGTTTAGGTTGAAATTTCTTGCTCTGGACCAATGTGTTTTACTCTCAAACTTAACATGGAATTCAATTGCAACATGATCACTTTTCCCAGAGGATCTTTTGCTTTGAGATTATGAATTAACCCTGCCTCATTACACAATACTAAATCTAAAACAGCTTTATCCTTAGTTGGTTCCACCAGGCATTGTTCCAGAAAACTGTTGTCAAAGCATTTTACAAACTCATCTTCCAGACTACACTTGCCAATCTGATTTGTTATTTTCTTAATATTATAAATGTGCAGTTAGTGTTTCTTAATCACTCTTCAGACCAGCCTTTTTATGGTGGAACTGACGGTTAGTATCTGCTTGGAAACAAGTGCCCACCACTTAAAAGGTTTACAACAGATTACATATTAGCCAAACATAATAATTACTTGACCATTTGTACTAACATCATTTAAAAAGTTACCAGTTATAAAGTCGTAAATGCTTTGTTTAATTTGGGCAGAAATGGCTCTGCTTACTCACCTGTGATGTTGTCTGAGTGAAGTCTACATGAAAAACTAAGAAACGTTTTCTTAAAAGTTTACTTAACTAAAATATCATGTGTAATAATCCTAGAAGCCGAACTTGAGTACCCTAATTCGGTGTTTGGGTTGCTTAAATAGTTGTCCTGCTCCTCCAGTTTTTTGATGACTGCAGCCAGGCTAAGATTGGAGCTTTGGGATGTTTGTTCAGGTCTAAGATCTGACAGTAAGGAAGTGCATTCAGGGAGCATCTACTTTAATGCTCCAAGCATTTTCAAAAAAAAACCCAAAAAATTATACTGCAGCAAAGATTAGTAAAGCACACAGCCCGCACAATTACCTGATCTTGAGTACTTTGATTCCAGTGCCTACAAAGTTAATGTTTCATTCCACAACAATGAGACCACTGAATTGTAGTATTAAATTAAAACATTACGTTAAACACAGGAATCTGAATTAGTTGATGCTGCAGAACTGGGGGCAAATGTCCAGAATGGTAGGTTTAGTTCAGTCAAAAAGAAAAGTCTCCACCCTCACTGATGTTCTGGTTTTGGGCATCAGTTACATTATCCAGTGGTTTCAGCATTGCCATTATGTATCTTCAAAGCTAAAAAGGAAATGGCAGAAAAGCTAATACAATCAATCACCAAAATTCAAAAACATTTCAATTTTGAACGGGATCTGTGCTGCCCACCTCAGCTGGTAATGAATAGGCAACCCTATGACCTGCACTGCTAAGGTGCAAACAGCAGAACATGTTGGTGCACATTTTCACTCTTTGCAGTTTATTCCATTATGTCCATGTCTAGATGGATAGACATATTGTTGCCACCTCTCCCACTACTTCACTCCTGGCAGGAAGGCTTTGAGGGGAAAGAAGGGTGAGCAGAGAGCCAGCTGACTGTTGCATTCCCACACCCCCTACTCCCACCACCACCTCACTGCCCCCACAAATCTTGAAAAATAAGATATAAGCCAAAGTTTTTCCTCAAAACTCAGTTGCAATACTTACATAGATCTGGTATTTTGAGAGTGCAGCCAGGACCACTTTGGCATATTTCATAGATTTGTTGAAAATTCCTGCATGCTGGCTGAGCTTTTGAACAAACTGCTCAAATAGTTCAGATGTTACTTCCACCTATTAAGGAAAATAGAATGATAGCTGTTCAAATGGCAACTAATTCCTGGCTCCTCCTTCAACCAACATGAAAACAAATTATCTGGTCATTTATTTGTATGCTGTACTTGAGATTTCGCAACTGTTGGTTGCTGCATTGTTACATAACAGTGACTACACTTCAAAAAAAAGTAACCTCTTATCTATAAAGTAATTTAGAACACCCTCATGAAAATATAAGGGGTTTCATAAACTTTATTCCTGTAAGTGATGAGTCAGTTCAGAAGGGGCAATACTGGATTTTAAATCCATATAGTGAATAGTGCACAATTCCTATCAAGATTGTGGTTTCCTTTTCTTGAAATATTTTTTGACCACCAGACTGTCTTTGTAACGCTCGGTTATAAAGGTAAGAATATTCAAAATTGGTGATGCCTATTATCAATGAAGAGGGTCACAGAGCCTGGAAGCAAGATGTAAGCAGGACTTGGGAGGTAAGCCTGCAATAGCTGAGAAGCAGGAGAGCATTATACTAAGTATACATGTTACACAAAAAGGAACACATATATACACAATAGTAATTCAGAATATTTTATCTACTATTATAATTTATCCAGCCATGGGAAAAAGCAGGCCAATTAACTAAGATGGTATATACATGGGATCAGTTCCAGTCAGTATTGGCAACTAAAACTGACATAATTCTGAAAGTGTTTGGTTACTCTGAAACAAATAGGAAGTAGTTTTAAACTTGGTATTGATTTCCACGCCCAACCCTCAATCATGTTTTGCTGGGGTACAATTAAACTGTGTCAGCAGCTGCTTGTTACAGCACTGAGCTAGTTATGAATTTGAAGTGGAGCCTAATCTTTATACACTTAATAACTTTTATTTACAGAGATTGAAAAAAGTTTGTCTGCTTCTATGTATAAATGAGTCCCACCCTAATACAGTTAAACAGTCAATTAATATATAATTAGCACCTGGTGCAAATCACATGGATGGTATTTTATATGTTGACACGTTAGCCATTTATTTCCATGTCACCAGATTATTTTGCTGTTATAAATAGTTGCTCAATTTAACTATACACAGTGGGTCATATGGTATCTCCAACTTGCAGTTACTATTACTCACCCTCCTCTCAAGCAGCGTATGGACCACAGAAAGTATTTCTTCACTCCACATGATGGACAAGATGTGCCTGTAAGTATATCACAATAATTAGCATGAAGAACCAGCACACTTTAAAAAAAATCCCAATAGATGATCCTCTTTCATCCTCGCAGTTCAATCTTTTCAATTCTCCCCATTTTTGTGCCCTCAGTAGAACCTTGCACAGGCTACCTGTGCCATTACATGTATTCCCTTCAACTTTCACTACCTTATAAAAAATGGAGATGAACTTGACTGAAGGCATGTGTCTGCCACTGAGGCAACCGTTCACTAAAAGTTGTACAATGTACATTTCTGACATTTCTTGTCCACCAATTTACATGCCAGTTTTGTTCAGCGTTTAGCCTCTGTGGGTTCAAGACCCACTAGGATTTGAACACAATGTAGGCTGACACTTCAATGCTGCATCATTGGAGGTCCCAGCCTTTGGCTGAGATAGCAAACAAAATGCTGTCTGCCTATTTGGACGGATGTAAAAGATCTTTTACATGGTTCTTTTTCAAAGCCCTGGCCTAGCACTTATTCTTCAACCAAAAACAGATTAACTGGTCATTCATCTCAATGATGCTGGTGCAGCTCTACAGTTTGCAAAGTGGCTTCCAAAACAAGCGACTAGGCTTCAAAAATTTTAGTGTGCTCAATTTATCAATTGATCTGGATTGAATCAGAGCTAATTACAAATGAGTGGAAGTTGCAAAGCTCTGGTTTAAAATCATGTTTCTCCAAATTTAATCCCGAGAACATTGTCATAAGCGGGATGGGGCCTGTGCTGAAAGTTGACAAGGTTTCTCATTGGCAGCAGACCTTCTTCAAATAGTGCAATGTCCCCAAACCTGAAACCACAGCAGGGCAAAATAGTCAATTCTTAATTTTATTTCTAACGGTTTCCACAAAAGTTCTTATTTCTTTTCTCCCTCAAAACTGATTAAAGGAGTGTAAAATCCCAGACCAAGTTTTGTTGAAAATACTCCCTCTTTCCACGAAAGTGAATGATATGTGCATCTTAAATTTATTTTTCAAGCATCAATGTTGTGGTTACTGTAAAGAGCTTCAGAAAGGGCCCAGACCTCTGTAGTAGTTGGCCAGCATACAATGGCTGTGCTGCAAACTGGCCTGATCTCAAAAGCCCCCTGCAGCCGGTGCAGAGAGAAAAAAAGGAGTGCAGTTCCAGAATGGCCCAATGGCTCTTCTGCACATTGTTTGCAGTGGAGTTGCTACAGGGATACTGAAGCTTCTAGATGAACTCCAACCAACAAAGCAGTCCAGCAGACACATAAATTATCAACATACTAAATAGTGCCTTTAACAGACTAAAACATCCCAAGGCACTTCACAGGAGAATTATAAAACTAAGCATCAACCGAGCCACAAAAGAAGATATTAAGTCGGATGACCAGAAGCTTGGTCAAAGAGGCAGGTTTCAAGGAGTGTCATGAAGGAGGAAAGTGAGGTAGCAAGATGGAGAAGTGCAGGAATGATATGCTAGAGTTTAGAGCTAGGCAACCGAAGGCACGGCCACCAATAGCGAAGCAATTAAAATCGAGGATCCTCAAGAGAATGTTGGCTTTTAAAAAATGTGAAGGATTTTGTTTCTCCATTTGACTATATGCATGGATACTTTCAAATATGTTCTCCTGAGAGAGGAATATACAAGATATACATGCAATGTAAACTTGAATTATCAATAGAATAACTCAACCCAAAAGTCACTGTTAGATGCTCTTGTTCAAGGCAGTCTTCTGTAAGTCTGCAAATCAGCTCCACTTGAATATTTCCTGTAAAGAATCCAGAAACATGAAACTGCAAGCAAAAGCATTTAACAATTACTGTCTATTTCAGCAAAATCTGATATACAGAACAAAACTTTACAGTTATTAATGAGATGATCAAGACTGAAATATGTCATAATGCACTTGTTGTAATGTGGAAAGACACAGGTACATGTCCAGAATTGGGCTCTTAACCTCAGTTAGACAGTCAGTGTAGCTTCAGAAAGGAGGTTTCAGAGAGAGATGAAGAAAGATTCCACAATGGGGACAGCGGTACTCTGATTGTTAACTGTGGTGACATTACACCACCTAACAGTTTATATAAGGGCAGAATCATTGAGGAGGATGTCACTTCAGCAGATTTCACATTTGTAACTAGTGACATAGATAATTTTAGAGAATATAACTTCACCATCATATTAGATTATGCGAATTCAAAGAAAACAGTGGCAGCCTGGTGACACAAATTGGGTTTCTTTCAGAAGATAATATTTTGGGATACAGTACATGAGTAACCTGAGACAAGATGTATAATAACGTAGTTAAAAACAAAAAACTGTGGATGCTGGAAATCCGAAACAAAAACAGAATTACCTGGAAAAACTCAGCAGGTCTGACAGCATCGGCGGAGAAGAAAAGAGTTGACGTTTTGAGTCCTCATGACCCTTCAACAGAACAGTTCTGTTGAAGGGTCATGAGGACGCGAAACATCAACTCTTCTCCGCCGATGCTTCCAGACCTGCTGAGTTTTTCCAGGTAATTCTGTTTTTGTTTTGTATAATAACGTAGCATGCTCTCTATAGCAAGAACAGATGATCTGGGACCTATGGTCCCCAAAGCTTTGCACTGTTGTGGGTTTACAGTTTCCTCATGTGTCTAGGTATGTTGGAGACTAATTAATAAAAGATTGATTGCTATTAGTCAACAACTTATATTGTTACGTCATATGATTACCAGGGTGGCAGAAGATGAAACAGGTGGACCTTGGTCATATTTCATCCAGCAATTCCTATGTACTGCTTCAGTGCCTTGTTCCACCATACCCATAATTTTGCACACTGCAAGATGTAAATCACTACAGTGATAAATCAGCTAGTCTTCCTGAATTAAAATTTGATGGTAAGTATCAGTTTGATGCTCAGTTAAAAAGAGGCAAGGAAAAAAAAGAAGAGTAAAATAATTTATGCACAGATCACCAGTTCATGTCTGGCTATAGTTAGGACTGCTTTAGACATTCTTAGTCAAACAGTGATAACAGTTGTTATCGGTACATTTCTGTAGTTTTTAAAATCTGACCATACCTATGTCTGGAGCCTGAAGGAGTGGCTCGATCAGAGCATTGCAGGATGGACGTGCATATTTCTTGCAAAATGAAGTGATGGCAGCCATTAGAAAGCGTGAGGCAGGCTCTGTCAATGAGAGTACCTACAAATATACACAATCCACTTATTTATTTATACTTTCCCCCAACTCTACCAAAGCCATACCCTTTTGGGAACATGACTCTACAGCCAATTTCTGGTGGCCTTTCTTCATGTATCAGTACAGAAAATGGATGTTAATGTGCTATTTTATGATGGAAGGCATCACAATGCCTCATCGTCTCTTTGTCACAATTTCAGCATGGGTACCCTGGATAACAATGAACATTTCTGATGCTAAACTGATTACAATTAACTAATGGTCACATGGTAATGGCCAGGAACTCTCAGCTGACGAGGGCAATAGAAGCAGAGACAATGATCTCAAAAGGAAATTGGATGGGCACTTAAAGGAAATAAACTTACAAGGCCACAGCGATAGAGCGGGCAATGGGACTGACTGGTTTGTTCCACAGAGAGCAGGCACGGACTAGATGGGCTGAATGCCCTCCCTCTGTGCCGTAAAGGGCTTGTGATCCCAATTCAAAACAAACCAAGGAACCATAATGGTTCATTTAAACAATATCTTTATCATCTGAGCCGACAAGAGAGCTACACATTATTTATATCAGCACATATATACAAAGACAAATCTTCGCTTCCTTTGCATGGGGACCTAATTGAAATTTAGTCTAAGGCAATGCAACATTCAAATGATGCAGCGCTCCAATCTTACTGTAAAGCATCCTTAAATATAAAATTGTACTGACATGGTAGGACAAATTGAATATTAAAAATAGTATCAACATGACTCCACCCCTCATCACAGAGAAATTGGAACATAGTGAAAACTTCTTTGGAAACACTTTTCCCCTGGCCCCTAATTCTCTCTCTTCATTTTCAGCTGGGATTAACACAGTGCCTGCAATATATCTGCCCATATATGGGTAAGCATGGTGCAATGCCATACAAATAATAGAATCATGTTATCTAACATTTGTTATTTGTGCCATAACAATCTCTGGTGTCCAATATTGTGTTTGGTGACAGAGGAGCCCAGTTAGATCTCAGTGGCTGAAACGGCTGTGCAATCAAAATGGAGGAGCTGGAAAAGAAAAAAAACAGCGATTGCAAATTGTAGTTCCACACAGTCCCATCATACCCTCGTCAAGAAAAGATTCCGAGCGAGCACAGTCGCATTACTGTAACTGAGATCAGATGACAAGGAGATCAGTCTGTTGCAGGCCAGGGGCAGGTGGTGCTCTGGGAGTTCGGACAGCCGCAGTAACAAACATAGTTTCTCCAGCTATAAGAAATGCAATGTGCAAATTAATTACCAAAAACCTAATGAACAAAACTAAAAATTTACAGAATCAATGCTGGAAGGATATGTGGATTACACTATTTTACTTTGCCAAACAGATGCTGTAATCTGGAAATTCTGCTAATATGCTCAGTCAAACCAAAGCTGCGCTATCGCAATTCTGAAACTAATCATGCATATTCCATTATTCTATTGACTTGTTTACACAGAAGTGATAAAAGTGGCATAATATAGTAAGATGCATCTTCCTCAGCTCTTGGCAATTCCGATGCAAGTTAGAAGTTGAATGGGATCTCTACCAATGCTTTATTTTATACATATTGATAAGCAATACCTGAGAACTTTAAATTGAGCTGGTTTGTGTAAAACGTTTTCAGATTCAAATTAATTATTCACAATAGATTAAATATCACAATATACCAGGTGGAAAACTAAATCCTGAACAATTTCCCTTAAACGTTAAACACATAAAAACCAACAGTACTTTGAGAAGTCACACATCCTGGCCCCAATCTGCCAATTGTAGATTTGGAATGGAAGGGTCTTAAAATGAGTTGGAGGGATACATTCTGCCTCCTCCTCCTCTTTTATAAGAGAGTCCTGGTGCAAGATGTGCCTGCCTCACGCCCTGATTAAATCAATCAAGGGCTGCCATTAGGGCCCAGTCTCCGGCATTCTCAAATGAGCAGAGGGGCGCAATGGAAGGGGCCTGTGGAAGTGTTTTGTGGGTGGATGCACAAAGGTTCCAGCAGCAGCACAGAAGAAAGCCATTTTCCTTACAAAGCTCATCATTGTTTTCTACCCTTTCCAGTAGTCCCAAGGGCTGCCATGGCAAACCTCTAGCTCCAATCTGCTATGACTGGAAGCTCCTTTTTAATTCTCCATGGGATGTGGGCATCGCTGGCAAGGCCAGCACCTGTTGCCAATCCCTAATTCCCCTTGAGAAGGTGGTGGTGAGCCACACCACAGAATTTTAACGCTCAGGAGGAGGCCATTCAGCCCACCATGTCTGCACTGGCTCTCCAAATGAGCATTATGACCTAGTGCCATTGCCCTGCCTTTCCCCTTACCCCTGCACAATGTTTCTACTCAAATAATCATCCAATGCCCTCTTGAACGCCCTGATAGAACCTGCCTCCACCATACTTCCAGGCAGTGCATTCCAGACCCCAACCACTCGTTGTGTGAAAAAGTTTTTTCTCACGTCACATTTGCTTCTTTTGCAAATCACTAAATTTGTGCCCTCTCGTTCTTGATCCATATACGAGTGGAAACAGCTTCTCCATATCTACTCTGTCCAACCCCCTCATGATTTTGAACAACTCTATCAAGGTCTCCTCTTAGTTGCCTTCCCTCCAGGAAGCACAGTCCCAACCTCTATAATCTATCTTCAGCTGAAGTTTCTCATCCCTGGAACCATTCTCATAAACCTCTTCTGCACTCTCTCCAATGTGTTCACATCCTTCCTATAGTGTAGTGCTCAGAGCTGTACACAATACTCCAGCTGAGTTCTAACGAGTGTCTTATATAAATTCAGCATAACCTCCCTGCTCTTGTACTCTATGCCTCTATTAATAAAGCCCAGGACACGATATGCTTTATTAACTGCTCCCTCCACCTGTCCAGCCACCTTCAATGATCTATGCAAGGGTCCCAATACTGACCCTTGGGGAACTCCGCGACAAACCTTCTTCCAGTTTGAAAAATATCCATTGGCCGTTACTCTCTGCTTCCTATTTTTCAGCCAATTTTATATCCACGTTGCTACTGTCCCTTTTATTCCATGAGCAATAACTTTTCTCACGTCTATTGTGGTATTGTACCAAATGCCTTTTGAAAGTCCATGTACACCACATCAACAACATTACCCTCACATGCCTTCTCTGTTACCTCTTCAAAAAACTTCAGCAAGTTAGTTAAATACGATTTCCCCTTTAGAAATCCATGCTGGCTCTTCCTTATCAACCCATATTTTCTATGTGACTACTAATTCTATCTTGAATAATTGTTTCTAGAATTTTACCCACCACTGAAGTTAAACTGACTGGTCTGCAATTGCTGGGCTTATCCTTACAACCTTTTTTGAACAAGGGCGTAATGTTTGCAATTCTTCAGTCCTCTGGCACCTGCCCTGAGTTTAGGGAAGACTGAAAGGTTATGGCCAGTGCCCCTAAAATTTCTACTCTCTCTTCCTTCAATATCCTTGAACGCATCTCATCCAGTCCTGGTGCCTTGTCAACTTTAAGTACCAACAGTCAATTCAACACTTCCTCCTTATCAATTTTGAACCCTTCTAATGACAGAGTTTCCTCATCTGTCACCATGGCCTGGGTAGCATCTACTGCCTTGGTAAAAATGGATGCAAAGTATTCATTTAATACCTCAGCCATGGCCCCTTCGTCCATGTGTAAATTCTTTTTTAGGTCCCTAATCAGCCCAACGCCTCCTTTTACCACTCTTTTACTATTTATATACCTACAGAAGAATTTGGGATTCCCCTGTATGTTGGCTGCCATTTCTCATAATCCCTCATCATTTCTCTAATGTGCTTTTTCACCTCTCCTTTGAACCTTCTGTATTTCTCTTGTTCTCAGTTGTATTTTTTACCTGACACCTGCCATAAGCACACTTTTTCTTTATCTTAATTTCTATCTCCTTTATCATCCAGGGATTTCTGGATTTGTTTGTCCTACCTTTTCCGTTCGATGGAATATACCTTGACTGTGCCCGAACCAATTATTTTTTGAAGGTAGCCCATTGTTCAGCTATAGATTTTGCTGCCAATCTTTTATTCTAGTCTATTTGGCCCAGCTCCGTTCTTGCCCCAACAAAGTCGGCTTTTGTCCAGTTAATTATTCTTACTCTGGATTGCCTGTCGTCCTTTTCTATCATCATCCTAAAACATACAATACAATGATCACTGTCTCTTAAATGTTTCCCTACTGACACTTGATCTACTGGGCCCACCTCATTTCCAATAACCAGGTCCAACAGTGCGTCTGTTCTTGTTGGATTGGACACATGCTGCTGTAGAAAATTCTCCTGAGCACAATCTAGGAACTTTTGCCCCTCTCTATTCTTTACACCACCACTGTCCCAAGTCTACATTTGGGTAATTAAAGTCAGCCATTATAACTATTCTATAATGCTTGTGTCTCTTTATAATTTCCCTGCAGATTTTTTCTTCTACGTCCTTCTCACTATTTGGCTGTCTGTAGACTACACCAAGCAATGTAATTGCACCCTTTTTGTTCCTTAGCTCTAGCCAAATTGATTTTGTTGTTGAACATTATTGAATTGCTGCTGTCTACCTGGTGTAGGAACACTCACAATGCAGTTAGAGAGGGAGTTTCAGTATTTTAACCGAGCAACAGTGAAGGAATGACAATATAATTCCAAGTCAGGATTGTGTGTGTCTTGGAGGGGAACTTGTAGGTGCTGGTGCTCCTATGCATCTTCTGCCCTTGCCCTTCTAGGTGCTAGAGGTTACTGATTTGTAGGTGCTGCCGAAGGAGCCTTGGCAAGTTGCAGCATTGCCTCTTGTAGGTGCTACACAATGCTGCAACTTGCTTCAGTAATGAATGGGGTACAAATCAAGTGCCTGCTTTGTACTGGATGGTATTCTTGCATATTTGTTGGAGCTGCACTCATCCAGACAAGTGGAGAGTATTCCATCACGCTCCTGACTCGTCCTTCTAGATGGTGGACAGGCTTTGGTGAGTCTAGAGGTGAGTTACTCGCTGCAGAATTCTCAGCCTCTGATCCGCTCTTGCAACCACAGTATATATATGGCTGATTTTGGTTAATGGTGTGGGATTCAGTGATTAGTAATGTCATGGAACATCAAGGGGAGATAGTTAGAAACTCTCTTGTTGGAGATGATCATTGCCTGGCACTTGTGTGGCATGAATGTTACTTGCCACTCACCAGCCCAAGCCTGAATGTTGTCCAGGTCTTTCTACACGTAGACGGCTTCAGTATCTGAGGAATCGCAAATGGTACTGAATAATATGTAATTATCAGCAAACATCGCCACTTCTGACCTTACAATGGAGGAAGGCCATTAATGAAACAGCTGAAGATGGTTGAGCTTCAGATACCATCCCAAAGGACTCCTGCAGCGATAGCCTGGGACTGAAATGATTGGCCTCCAATGACCACAGCCATCGGTATGACTGCAACCAGTGAAGAATTTTCCCCCTGATTTCCATTAACTTCAATTTTACAAGGCCACACCTGGTCTTTCACCCCATCCCTCCCCCACCAGGACTATCTGTACCTTTCCCGTCCTTTCTACCCTTAATTAGCACATTCCTTTAGATAATATCACCACCTTCAGCTCCTCTTTGTCCTTTTGTCTGTGACATCTTTTAGTTATCTTTACTTATCACTGGCCCTCTATCCAGCTCTTCTTGTCCAACCTCTCCCCCCCACCCTTTAATCCAGCTTATATTTCATCCCTTTTCTATTTTTTCTTAGTTCTGTTGAAGAGTCATGCGGACTCGAAACGTTAACTGTGCTCCTCTCCACAGATGCTGCCAGACCTGCTGAGCTTTCCAGGTATTTTTGTTTTTGTCCTGGTCAAATGCTGCCTTGATGTCAAGGGCAGTCATTCTCACTGAACCCCTGGAATTCTTTGGTCCATGTATGGTCCAAAGTTGTGATGAGGTCTGAAGCCATGTAGCCCTAGCAGAACTCAAACTGAGCATCAGTGAGCAGGTTATTGGTGAGTAAATGCCCCTTGTGAGCACTGTCATGTTAATTATCTGTGGGCCCAAATTACAACCAGGGTCAGGAAAGCATTTCCTGGATAGGGAGAAGTTTGACACCATCAGTTTCCCAAAAACAGAAGATGTAGGCCAGTGAGGCTTGGCAGAATGGGCCACCACCTCAACAAAGTCAACGTGTAGTGCAGTTCACTGCAAACAGGGTGTTACTTTAAGAAAACCACACTGGCCCTACCTGGCTTGGATCACATTCATTCAGGATATTCAGTTCTTGAGATGTTCCCAACTTCTGGAGGGAGAGGAAGGAAACAAAAACACTCAACAAAGAATTTACAGGTTGCAACAACCAGCTGACCCTTCGACTTGTAAACCATTACAAACACAATTCATTTGATTTCAGAAATAAATCAGCACAGTCATAGCTGCGCTGCAATTAACAGAACAGCAGAATTTAGTTTCCAGGACAAATCGCAACAAAGCTTTCACTGGTAGAGAAGCAAATAAGAATAGGTGAGGATAGTCACTCTATTTAGTTCTTTACCTGGCTAGCGACCTGTTGTAGGCATCTTCAACATCTCCTTCTCCACTTCAGTTAATGAGACATCATATAATTACAGTGCCAAACTCATATCATCTACTTTACTTACAATATTAGGCTTTCCATTGGCCAGACATAGCTTAATAACTGGGGGAGAAAAGCAAGTGCAACCCAGTTAATTCCAGAACTGAATGGATGGGGTGGGGTAGATAATCCACTGCAGAAGCCAATTGTTAGCTAGCTCAATGAGGAATGCACTAGCAGCATTTTTGGATTCTTCTCCATCATCCTGGTTCCTGGAACAGACGGCAGTGTCCTGGACTCTATGGTTTGGTTTGACTTGAAAACTTAAATCTATTGTACATCACTGCTGCTAGATGGCACTAATCACGAATGTGTCCCAATATGAGTTCAATGGATAATCAAATCAGTAAAGGTTATTTTCTACCCAATGCTAATCTGACGGATGAGCATGCTTTACTTTCTAACGTAAAAGCACTGCTGCAAATTGCCAGTAAAACAGAAGACTTTTGAAAATTTCGGATAAAAGCCACCTCCAATGGGAGCGTTGGCTTTGCTGTAGACAAAAATGTTAACAGAACACTTACATCCGAGTCAGCCTCAAACAGATCCCTCAGTCTCGATACTGAAGACTTTAAGAAAAACAGAATATACGTGAATCAGCAGATTTAGTAACTTAGAAACACAGAATCAGCAAGGCTTGCTCTATCAAATATCCCACCTAATGACCTCCATGTTTTAAATAATGGACTCCATTTGATTCCTAAGTCTTGGTTTCCCTTCCCTGAGGAATTACTAGTCTCCATTTTAAGTGCGATTTGAAGTTTCTTACATCAGTATGTAATTATACCAGTGAATCTCCTTTGATTGCACAGGGAGCTGGAGGAAATATACATCTAATAGCCTGTTAGGACAGATACAGCTAACAGCATTTACAGTACCACCTCTGGAATGAATGACAATAGCAGAACATCATCCATTAAATTTGATGTTCTACAGCATCAGTGTTATTAACTCAAGAATCTTGAGATATTTATGTGGATTTAACCTATTTACGTGGAGGAATCAAGTTTGATTGTACTTGCAAGTCTCCACATCTTCCTTGCCCACTTCAAATTATCCCTCTGATCGCTGGTTATGAAAGACAATACTGATTCTCTTATTTAGGGTCGGGTTGGGGAAGGTTTCTGTTTAATATCAGTGTGATTCCTTTTATGTTCAGCAGATTTGACATGATCTGTGACAGGTGAAAAGGTAAAGGACTGCATGTTGGGATAAGGTTTACTGGTCTGGGAGAACTGAGACTCTTCCAAACTGTCAATGAATTCTGCAGGATTACCACAAGGTGCACTTTTTTACTTTAACTTTTAACAGAAGAGTTTTCCTTTGAGTGAAGGATGGAGGCTTATTTGGCAAAAGGACCAGGAGGAGTGAGGAGTGAGAATGCACGAGGCAAAGGCAGTCAAGTATGCAGCTTTGACTCAGAGGGCAAAGATGCCCACTGAACTGCTCATATTTAGCATTAGAGGTGATGATGGAGGATACAGGGAGACAGACAAGAGACCATTAATGGTAGTGAGTGGGGCAGGGAATTGGAGCCTGGTGAATGAAGGCTTGAAGCTGAGTGGGAGTTTTAGCAGCTGTCATGCAAATTGTTTGGAGTCAAACACCTTCAGAGGTTTCGCCATGTTAAAGGCAGTATATAAATGCAAATTGTTAATCACCAGCACATATTCAGCAGCCTGTAGACAATCTGCATAATAGGTAAAGCGCCAATGAACAAAGCAGTGTCACAATTTGTGAACACCAACAAATAAAGAACAATTTTGCATATTTACAGTGCCTTTCATGACCTACAAAGTACTTCATGGCTAATTAAGTACTGAAATCATGAAATAGAAAGAAAGACTTGCATTATATACCATTTTTCACATTCTTTGAACTTCCTAAAGCACATAAAGGAAAAGTGATAGGAAGAGTCTAGGCTTGTTCTTGCCCCCTGAATTACAATGGAATCATATGAAGATAATGTTGCAGAGAGGGAGCAGTTTCAGGAGATCTCAGAATGGACAGTCACATACTGCCAATATGCAGGACCATGACAGTTGTTATACTGGGATTGAAAACACTCAGGGTCTGGTACTAAGAAGAATATTGAAAGTGAAGGCAAGACTATTGTGGCTTGACGGCTGACTGATAAAGAATGATGGGCAAAAAATGCCAACTTTGCCAGCACTGCCCACATCTTGTGAATTAATTTTTAGAAAAAATGCTGGTAGTAGGCCACAGGCTGAAAAACCATAGCAAGCATTTGAGAGAAACGAGGGGCTGATTTTTCCAGGTTCTGAAAGAGAGGGAGTTGAAGGGACAGAATCCCACAAGCAGAAGTAGTTAGCACTAATAGTCATCAACCAGCATCTGCAAGGTAGGAAGATCAAGGGACCAGTAAAATGCAGATAGGGCAGTCGAGAGGGAGAGGGAAATTGATGGCGGTAAGGATGGCAGAAGAAAGATTCCGAAGAGATGGGGAGAGGTAAAAGCTGCAGCTCCCAGTCCTCTCAGGTCATTGCAGTTCCTATTGGAGGTCACAGCCAGCCACTCTCCACTAACAATGTCATTAATAAATAAGTCGTAGATGTTGCTGGCGATATGACATCTCCAGACTTTTCCTCATTTACCAAGCATTTTACCAATGAGAAAACCTCCTGTGATCCCGTGGAAAAGTCTTCCGAGAGTGCTCGAGAGTTTAAGATGGAAAACCAGTTGGTCCTGATCAAGTTCCACCCATATGTTTAGTGTTCCATTGTGTGATGTCTCGTACGCTTCCTTCACTAAAGAAGCAGTTCCAAGTCAATGGAAGCAAACAATCATTGTTCTGGTGTCGAAGCAACAACCAGCATCATTTTTTAAGCTACGTCTCATTGCCTTGACAGGGCACTTCCCTGAGGTCGGCAGAGCAGTTCATAACTAAGTGGTTACTATTGTAGCCAGGCTGGAAGATCGACAGTGGTTAATACGGTGAATGTGCTTTGTAAAAGTGGCAAAAGCTGGGAACAACCTAAACCATTATTACTACAGATTTTTCAAAGGCGTTCAACAGGGTGGATCATACACTTCTGGTTAAAGTTAAATGTACATGAGATTCTTGTCCGGTGAATTGCTGACTTCCTCCCTGACCACACAAGTCTGTCAGGTAGTGTGGCCATCTATCCAAAAGTGTTCAATTAACAGCAGCTGTGCCTCAGGGCACTCTGCTAGGACCACATCCTTCCTAATCCTCATTAATGATACTTTTCTTCAGGTCTCAAATACTAGAAATAGGTGGATGATATGACAGTCAGGGAGTCTAGGCAGCTAACGCAGTCAATGAGGTCAGAAAACATTCAACACTCCGTGTATGGTGTAAGGAAGACTGTATGCAGCTAAATGCTACTAAATGTGATGCCATATCAGTAGACTTTCGTAGACATGAGCACATGCTCATTGACATAAAGTTAGGCAATTACACCCTGACAGAGGTGTAAGTCTTGAAAATCTCAGCTGTACACATTCAAGGGAGGAAAACAAAATCCCATTCATGTGTCAGGTTTCAGTCAGATTCAGGTTGTCAATGTACTCATCCTGGAAGAGCACAAACAAGAGGATCTTATTCAGGAGAGGAAAGACTTTTTTGCAGGACATTAATGGCCAGCCTGAAGGTTGCTAGGATGGGAGCTAGAAGGAGGTGTTGGGTCAGGAAATGGAGAGAGTATTGGGAAGGGCAGAGGACCTGAACAAAGTGGCACTGATAGTTAACACTGGGAAAGGGGGCAGCCTGAGAGAATGCTCAGAGAATACCAGCAATTTGTGCCACAAGAACCAGGTGGGAGTTAGATGAAGTTGTAGGGCCTGTTCAGGAGGGAGAAGGTTCTGGGACCAAGTAGTTAAGCAGAGTAGTGACGGGCAGACAGGCAGTATAGGAGACGGGCACAGGGGCAGGGAGTACATCAGTGGCTGAGACAGGAGATGAGGGATACAATAACAAAGCAGGGAAGAAATAAGTAAAATCATTAATACTGCACCTTGCATATCCTCAGGGGGCCCCAAAGAAAATCCCTACAAAGGGATATGAGCTGGAACACTGCATGAACTTCCTGCTCCTCTTTGAATGCCATGGGATCCGTTATGTTCCCATAAACTGGGAGACTGGGACTTAAAACATTTCATTCAAAAGACACCTCTGATACTGCAGCATTCCCTCAATGCTGCACTAATGTGCAGCCTAAATATGCTCAAGTGCTGGAGTGGGTCTGGAATGTAAAATCTTTTGACTCAGTTGAGAATTACATCACTACACTAAACTGACACTTCAAAGATGAGGAAATAGATGGAAAGGAAGGAGCTTTGGCTTTACTCCTCCGCCACTCTCCCCTCCCCACCCAAAAATCTTGTTTGCCTGCCCTTCCTTCCTTCTGCAGTGCATAATAGATAATAACATTCATAAGCCTGTTTGTGTCTGGAAAAACTATTTCCAAAATGTTAATACCAGAATTAAGAAACCAATTGTATAAGATACTGGAGAGATAACATTGGATGAAACAAATCATTCAAATTATGGGCACAACTCACAATGAACAGCTTCTGCCAAACATACATTTGGATAAAGGTGACTTGTACCTTGACATGTTCTGGCAAATCAAGACTTTTCTCTGTCTTTAGAGGTGACTTCTGTTCCACCTCAACGATATCCAACTTGTTCTGTACCTGTGGACTGATAATTGGCCCATTTTCCAAGCTCCCAGGCATTGTGGTGAGATCTTGCTTCTCGTTGCCAATAAGGGGCTCAGGACAGACAGTGTCCTGCGTCAATTTGATTTTCTTTGTTGCATTTTGCTCACCATCATCCAAAGGAGATGCATCTTTCATGAAATTTTTCCGTTTTTTAGGATTCTGTATTAATACTGACTTGCCTTCAGTATTTTCAGAGGATTCATTACCATTGCTCTTCTGTTGTTGACTGAAGTACCATCTGAACCTTTGCCCAGCATCTGAACGCTCTTCAGAAATCCCCATTAACTTTTGACAGAGGCTTCTCCATTGTTGCTGAGATTGCTCTGTATGTGAATGAGGCACCAAATGACCCAGTCCATCTCCTATGTCCTGCTCCAGGGTATCAATTAATCTCTGTGTCCAGAGATCAGCATCTGGGTTTTGCCTCAACTGTACGATGAGATGATGCAGGCAGTCTTTAGGTACAACAGTATTCCCCAGGTGAAGAAATGATAAAAGATTTCTTCTGGCTATCACAGGTAAAAGATAAAACAACGGTATTCTAAAAGAGAGAAAACAATGAAACCATTATTCAGCTGAGAGTCATAGCATTGTTACCACAATTGATCTCAAATCCTGCAATTTTTTACACCTAACCCCAGCGCGCCTTGCTGCCTGAGTAACTCAAATTTGCAGAAGCACAGAGAATGCCAGGCGATATCAGTGATAACAAATCACATGCCCTACGTATAATTTACAGACCAATGAGTTATTTAATACTTTAATTACATCCCACTGTAATGAGATGAGAAGGCACTTTCATTTCTGGGACTTGAGTTCGAATAAAAACCACACTGATGCAAAGGCCTTATCAGCTCCCTGTACAGTCCTACATGAAATGACAATCTCAATCTGGTTTTTAATGAAGTTGGCCTTCTTTTACAAATCCATATCAATTTTCATCGAAATATAATGAAGCAATTTAAGAAACTGCAATGTGGTTTAAGTGCACAGCAAGTGAAAAAGACTGCAAGATTAGCCATTTGGTGTAATACCAGACAGATGAGGTCAAAGACTCCTTTAACCAGTTTCATCCAAAGGTGTTCATACTAGTCATATCCAAGGCTGGGATTGGGCTCAGTTGGCACACTTGATGGCCTTCATTGTCCAAATTCAAACATGAAGAAGCTATTAGGGAAAGCCAGAAGATGGTCACTGACAATGAAACTTTACTCCAGTGTGAGTCACCATGACAAGGGGTAGATTCATTTAGCCATTGAGTTTCTAGTAAGTCACCATTAACCAAACAGACTTGAGGTATTTTGGCCAAAGACTTGGCTTTAACATTCCAGTTCACTTGTTTTTTTCTTTTACTTATTCTTCTGAGATCTGAACATCACTGGCATGGCCAGAGCATTTGTTACTCATCACTAACTGCCCTGAGAAGGTGGTGGTGAGCCACGTTCTTGAGCCGCTGCAGTCCATGTGATGTAGGTACACCCACAGTGGTGTTAGGGAGTTCCAGAATTTTGACCCAGCAACAGTGAAGGAACTGTGATGTATTTCCAAGTCAGGATAGTGTGTGATTTGGAGGAGAACTTGCAGGTGGTGATGTTCCCATCTATCTGCTGCCCATGCCCTTCTAGATGGTAGAGGTCGTAGGTATGGAATGTGCTGTTGAGGGAGACTTGGCAGGTTGTTGCAGTGCACCTTGCAGATGGTACACACACAGCTGCCACTGTGCATCAGTGGTGGAAGGAGTGAATGTTTAAGGTGGTGGATGGGGTTTCAATAAAGCGAGCTGCTTTGTTCTGGATGGTGTCAAGCTTCTTAAGTGTTATGGGAGCTGCACTCATCCAGGCATGTAGAGAGTATTCCATCACACTCCTGACTTGTGCCTTGTAGATGGTGGACAGGCTTTAGGGGGTCAGGAGATGAATTAGTTGCCACCGGATTCCTAGCCTCTGACTTTACTATGAATGGTGAGGCAGGTTTGCTTTCATGATTCCCTGATACAGCAATTTACATTTCTATCGTATGGTCATATATAAAAAAAATTGAGTCCATAAGGTAAAAAAAACAATGAACACCTAGTGGGTTCAGCAAACTACAAGTACAGACAAATGCGATAGCTCCTAACAAACATGCAAAGTCACAAAGAATTACTGACAGGAGGAAAGGCATTACCAACTCAAAGAGAGAACTAACACCACAATGTACATTTTATGGATCTCCTCACAGCTGGATCAACAACAGATGCCCAAAAGCAAGTCAATGTCTGACCTCTTGGCAAACATGTGGCAAATGGTACAGAGAGAAGAATTGAAAATAATAGACAAAAAATATGAATCTCAAATCAAAAAGTTAGGAAAGAACTTCCATGTATGTCACCTTTCACATCTTCAGGATCTCTCAAAGTACTTAAGCAAAACTTAATGGTGAATTGTAGTCATTGGCCTAGGCAAACATTTTGTGCACAGCAAGGTCCCAAAAAGAGCAATGGGATAAATGTTTTTAATGGGTGCTGGTCGAGGGATAAATATTAACCAGGACTCCTGCTCTTTGAACAGTGCCACAGAATCTTTTTATTCCATTTTAGGGGACAGATAAGGCCTTGGTTTAAAAGTCTCACCTGAAAGATGGCACCTTAAACAGTGCACTTCCTCAGTACCATACTGAAATGCTAGAAGGACTTGCATTTATAGTTCCGCGACGACTGGATACCCCAAAGCGATTTTAAAGCGTAGTCACCATTGTAATGTGGGAAACACAGCAGCCATTATGCTTATAGCAAACTCCCACAAACAGTAACGTGATAATGACCAGATAATCTGTTTCTGGGATGTTGACTGAGAGATAAATATTGGCCAGGAGACCAAGGATAACTCCCCTGCTCTTCTTCAAAGTAATACCATAGAATTTTTTACATCCACCTGAGACAGCAGACAGGACCTTGTTTAATGTGTTTGCCAAAAGACAGCACCAGAGTGCAGCACTTCCTCGGTACTGCACTGGAGTGTCAACCTAGGTTCTTGTACTCAAGTTTGGAAACAGGACTTGAACCCACAGCTTTCTAATGCTTTGGCAAGTGTGTTATCAACTGAGCCACAAGCCTGGGTTATGTCAAGTCTTTGATGTGAAGCTTAAATACTACCCTCGTGCACGGAACAATGATTTAAAAGTACGGGGTGGGGGGGATGATTAAAGTAGATTAAGTTTTATTAAAATTTCTCAAATTTGGTAGAGTATCAGAAATGGTCACAATTAAAGGTTCTTACAGACTAAGCCTCTGCTCCTTTCCTTCTAACCATGGCTCAGGCTGACACAATGTCTCTATGAAGGTTCTCCAATGGAGAGGCTGCTTTGATTGGATACGCTGGAGAATATGAAATGCAGTAGTAGCTCCCGATACACCCATGATCAGTGCGTGAAGCAGGATTTGGAATGGTTTCTCAAACTGTTCCAGCAGCTCTTTATAGTCCTTCATGCTCCTAAGAAATCACAAATAAAAAGTGCTGATTTAAAATTATATGACTTTTTTTCAAAATCACTCAAAGATGCTCAACCTTTTTAAACTGAGGACATGTGATAAGACCAGTGAATGGGAAATGGGTCACCTTGAACTTTAAAACCTTTAAGGTTGGTGCGGAACAAAAATAAATTCCTTCCACCAACACTTAGTGATAGCACATGACATTTAAACAACAGCAAACTAAGGGTTTGTAAGTATGAAAAGTGGTGCTGTGACTTTAGTTAGGGACAGTGACATACCAAAGGTGTGATGATGCAACAAAAATTGATTTTTACCTCTTAATTTATTTCTCTTCTGATCTTATCTTGTACATAGCAGCATTTTTTAAAAAGGTCTCCCTTGCAAGTTACTGCTTTCTCCGTTCTTCCTTTCCTTTAATGCACATCTTTTGGTGCTGCCTGCTGCATATCTCTGCTATTTTGGATTCTCCTCTGCTGTTTAGGTAACATGGGAATTGTGCACCCTCCCTTATTTTTCTGTTACACTCTCCTCTCCATTTGCAGTTTTAGTTACTCTTTCTTTTCTTCCTATCCCATTTTGTTCTCTCGGTCTTCAGTTCTTGTATGCTCTCAATCCCAGTATGCTCTGAATCTCTCTTCAATTCCCAACTTCTCTCTCTCTTCCTGTTCTTTTCCCTGACAGGCTCTCCCTCTATCACCAGCTTATTTCCTATTGTCTTATGTTACACTAAAGATCATATTTACAATAAATATAATTGAATTCTAGGATCTGAGCTTTACGTTGCATTATTATTTTAGCACTGAGTAAAATGTTAATTTTAATATTAACTCCATTAAAATACTAATAAGGAAGGGGGGTAGTTAGAACACTGAAAACAGGTAATTCTGCTTTTCCCTCCACTTTTATCTTGCAAAAAATACTTTATTCATAAAATATCTAAAAGCATACAAAACATTTCAAAATGGCCATAAATGAAAGTGTAATGACATTCAAATATTCTACCTAATGTTGCACTGTGAGGTGCTTCAATACAATAAAAAAAAACATAACAAACATTTCAGGATGGTCATTACTGAAAGTGCAATGACATTCAAATTATTTACATAGATCATGTTATGCTCTATGGTGCTTCAATACAATTGGGATGCTTGTAATATTTAGAGTCACAGAGTTTTACATCACAGAAACAGGCCCTTTGGCTCATCGTGTCCGCTCTGGTCATCAAGCACCTATCTACTCAAATCCCATTTTCTAACACTTGGCCCATAGCCTTGTATGTTACAGCTTTTCAAGTGTTCATTTAAATACTTCTTAAATGTTGTGAGGGTTCTCACCTCTACCACCCTTTCAGGCAGTGAGCTCCAGGTACCCGCCATTCTCTGGGTGAAATTTTTTTTTCCTCAAATCCCCTCTAAACCTCCTGCCCCTTAGCTTAAATCAGTGCCCCCTGGTTATTGACCCCTCTACTAAGAGGAAACGTTTCTTCCTATCTACCCTATCTATGCCCCTCATAATTTTGTACACCTCAATCAGGTCCCCCTCAGCCTTCTCTGCTCTAAAGAAAACAAACAACCCCAGCCTATCTAGTCTCTCTTCATAGCTGAAATGCTCCAGCCCAGGCAATATCCTGGTGAATCTCCTCTGCACCCTCTCCAGTGCAATCACATCCTTCCAATAACGTGGCGAACAGAACTCCAGCTGTGGCCTAACTAACGTTTTGTACAGTTCCATCATTACCTCCCTGCTATTGTATTCAATGCCTTGAATAATAAACGTAAGCGTCCCATATGCCTTCTTAACCACCTTATCTACTGTGCTTCTCCCTTCAGGATTTATCTTCCTAGGGTCCACCCATTCATCGTGTATTCTCTTGCCTTGTTAGTCCTCCCAAAATGCATCACCTCACACTTTTCAGGATTAAATTCCATTTGTCACTATTCTGTCAATCTAACCAGCCTGTCAATATCTTCCTGTAGTCTAAGGCTTTCCTCTTCACTATTAACCACACAACCAATTTTCGAATCATCTGCAAAATTACTGATCATACCCCCTACGTCATTAGTGTACACTACAAACAGCAAGGGAACCAGCACCAAACCCTGCTGTACGCCACTGGACACAGGCTTCCAGTCACAAAAACAACCTTTGGCCATCACCCTCTGCCTCCTGCCACTAAGTCAATTTTGGATCCAATTTGCCAAATTACCCTGGATCCCATGGACTCTTACCTTCTTGACCAGTCTCCCATGTGAGACCTTGTCAAAAGCCTTACTGAAGTGAATTTAGACATCAACTATACTACCCTGATCTACACACCTAATCAGCTCCTTGAAAAATTCAATCAAATTTGTTAAACATGACCTCCCCTTAACAAAGCCATACTGACTATTCTTGATTAATCCTTGCCTCTCCAAGTGAAGATTAATTCTGTCCCTCAGAATTTTTCCAATAGTTTCCCTACCATTGATGTTAGACTCACTGGCCTGTAGTTCCCTGGTTTATCCCAACCACCCTTCTGGAATAATGGTATCACATTAGCTGTCCTTCAGTTCTCTGGTACCTCTCCTGTGGTCAGAGAGGATTTGAAAATTAATGTCAGAGCCCCCGCAATCTCCTCCCTTGCCTCCCACAGCAGCCTGGCTTACATCTCATCTGGGCCCAGGGATTTATCCACTTTTAAGCCCACTAATACCTCCTCCTTCTCAATGCTAATTTGTTCAAGTATATCAGTCCCCCTCCCTGATTTCTATACCTACGTCATCCTTCTCTATCGTGACTACAGATGCAAAGTACTAATTTAAAACCTTACCTACGTCTTCCAACTCCACCTACAGATTGCCTCTTTGGTTCCTAATGGACCCTACTCTTGCCCCTAATACACTTATAAAATGCCGTTGGATTTTCCTTTATTTTACCTACCAGTGTTTTTTCATGCCCCCTCTTCGCTCTCCTAATTTTTTTTTTAAGTCCCTGCACTTTCTACACTCCTCTAGGGCTTCCACTGCTTTGAGCCCTCGATATCTGCCATAAGCTTCCCTTTTTTTACTTATCCAACCTTGTACATCCCTCGGCATCCAGAATTCTCTGGACTTATTGGCCTTCACCTTTACGGGAACATGCTGAATTCTCATTCTTTCCTTTTTGACTGACTCCCACTGCCCTGATGTAGATTTTCCTACAAGTAGCTGCTCCCAGTCCACTTTGGCCAGATCCTGCCTTATCATATTAAAATCAGCCACCAATTTACTTCCGGTCCATCTTTGTCCTTTTCCATAACTAGTTTAAATCTTGCTGAGTTATGGTCACTATCACCGAAATGCTCCCCCACTGACACTTCTACTACTTGCCCAGCTTCGTTCCCTAAAATTAGGCCCAGCATCATCCCTCTCTTGTAGGACTTTCTACACGCTGGCTTAAAAAGCTCCCCTGGATACATTTTAAGAATTCCGCCCCCTCTAAGCCTTTTACGATTTATCTACCAAAGTTAATATTGAGGAAGTTGAAATTCCCTATTATTACCCTATTATTTTTACACTTCTGAGATTTGCCTACATATATGTCCTTCTATCTCTCCCTGCCTTCCAGACTGATTTGGGTTTCCTTCTATATTGTCTGTGCATCACCCCCTACTGTACGTCCATTCTGTACCCCAGCCCCCTGCCAAATTAGTTTAAACCCCACCAAATGCACTAGCAAACCCTGCCACAAGGATGTTGGTCCCGTTAAGATTCAGGTGCAACCCGTCGGACTTCCCAAGAAACGGACCCAGTGACCTAAAGCCCTCCCTCCTGCACCAATTCTTCAGCCACGGATTCATTTGCTCTATCCACCTATTCCTAACTCACCAGCACTTAGCAATGGGAGTAATCCAGAGATTACAACCTTTGAGGTTCTGCTTTTCAATCTGCTACATAGCACCCTAAATTCTTGTTGCAGGACCTCATTCCTCTTTCTACCTATGACATAGGTACCTATGTGAACCACGATCTCTGACTGTTCACCCTCTCCCTTCAGAATACCCTGCAGCCGTTCAGTGGCATCCTTGACCCTGGTCCCAGGGAAGCAACACACCATCCAATAGCCACACAAATGCCTATCTGTACCATATACTGCATATATTTAATGTGAATCATACAGCCCTAGGGTGCTTCTATACAATTTCCAGCTTTTACCCCACTCAGTTTGCAAGCTGCACAAGTCAGTTTTTCTCCCTCCTGTTAGAAAGGTGAATGTGATTGGGGCCCTCAAGCATCCCATGTGCATAACAGAACCAATCTCAACGCCTGCATGTATTTAACAGGCCCTGTGTCTTTCTCTCACCGTCAGGTATTTACCTGCCCCTGTCTCTCTCTCTCTCTCTATCTATCCCCCGGGTATTTACCCGGCCCTGTCTCTCTCTCTCTCTCTCCCGGGCATTTACCCGGCCCTGTCTCTCTCTCCCGGGTATTTACCCAGCCCTGTCTCTCTCTCTCTCTCCCGGGTATTTTACCCAGCCCTGTCTCTCTCCCAGGTATTTACTGGGCCCTGTGTCTCTCTCTCTCTCCCTCTCCCGGGTATTTACCGGGCCCTGACTCTGCCTCTCCCGGGTATTTACCCGGCCCTGTCTCTCTCCCGGGAATTTACCCGGCCCTGTCTCTCCTTCTCCCCAGGGTATTTACCCAGCCCTGTCTCTCTCCCGGGCATTTACCCGGCCCTGTCTCTCCCTCTCCCCAGGGTATTTTACCCAGCCCTGTCTCTCTCTCTCTCTCCCGGGTATTTTACCCAGCCCTGTCTCTCTCCCAGGTATTTAATGGGCCCTTTCTCTCTCTCTCTCCCTCTCCCAGGGGTTTACCCGGCACTGACTCTCTCCCTGGGTATTTACCCGGCCCTGCCTCTCTCTCCCGGGTATTTACCCGGCCCTGCCTCTCTCTCCCGGGTATTTACCCGGCCCTGCCTCTCTCTCCCGGGTATTTACCCGGCCCTGCCTCTCTCTCCCGGGTATTTACCCGGCCCTGCCTCTCTCTCCCGGGTATTTACCCGGCCCTGCCTCTCTCTCCCGGGTATTTACCCGGCCCTGCCTCTCTCTCCCGGGTATTTACCCGGCCCTGCCTCTCTCTCCCGGGTATTTACCCGGCCCTGCCTCTCTCTCCCGGGTATTTACCCGGCCCTGCCTCTCTCTCCCGGGTATTTACCCGGCCCTGCCTCTCTCTCTCCCGGGTATTTAACCGGCCCTGTCTCTCTCTCTGTCTCCCGGGTATTTAACAGGCCCTGTCTCTCTCTCTTCCGGGTATTTACCCGGTCCTGTCTCTCTCTCTCTCTCCCGGGTATTTACCCGGCCCTGTCTCTCTCTCTCTCTCCCGGGTATTTACCCGGCCCTGTCTCTCTCTCTCTCGCCCGGGTATTTACCCGGCCCTGTCTCTCTCTCTCTCGCCCGGGTATTTACCCGGCCCTGTCTCTCTCTCTCTCGCCCGGGTATTTACCCGGCCCTGTCTCTCTCTCTCTGCCAGGTATTTACCCGGCCCTGTCTCTCTCTGCCGGGTATTTACCCGGCCCTGTCTCTCTCTCTCTCCCTCGCCCGGGCGTTGACCGGGCCCTGACTCTCCCTCGCCCGGGCGTTGACCGGGCCCTGACTCTCCCTCGCCCGGGCATTTACCGGGCCCTGACTCTCCCTCGCCCGGGCATTTACCGGGCCCTGACTCTCCCTCGCCCGGGCATTTACCGGGCCCTGACTCTCCCTCGCCCGGGCATTTACCGGGCCCTGACTCTCCCTCGCCCGGGCATTTACCGGGCCCTGACTCTCCCTCGCCCGGGCATTTACCGGGCCCTGACTCTCCCTCGCCCGGGCATTTACCGGGCCCTGACTCTCCCTCGCCCGGGCATTTACCGGGCCCTGACTCTCCCTCGCCCGGGCATTTACCGGGCCCTGACTCTCCCTCGCCCGGGCATTTACCGGGCCCTGACTCTCCCTCGCCCGGGCATTTACCGGGCCCTGACTCTCCCTCGCCCGGGCATTTACTGGGCCCTGACTCTCCCTCGCCCGGGCATTTACCGGGCCCTGACTCTCCCTCGCCCGGGCATTTACCGGGCCCTGTCTCTCTCTGCCGGGTATTTATTCGGCCCTGTCTCTCTCTCTCTCTCTGTCGGGTAGTTACCCGGCCCTGTCTCTCTCTCTCTCTCTGTCGGGTAGTTACCCGGCCCTGTCTCTCTCTCTGTCTCTCCCGGGTATTTACCCGGCCCTGTCTCTCTCTCTCTCCCGGGTATTTACCCGGCCCTTTCTCTCTCTCTCTCTCTCTCCCGGGTATTTACCCGGCCCAGTCTCTCTCTCTCTGCCGGGTATTTACCCGGCCCTGTCTCTCTCTCTCTGCCGGGTATTTACCCGGCCCTGTCTCTCTCTCTCTGCCGGGTATTTACCCGGCCCTGTCTCTCTCTCTCTCTCTCCCGGATATTTACCAGGCCCTGTCTCTCTCTCTCTCTCTCCCGGGTATTCGCCGGGCCGTGACTCTCCCTCGCCCGGGTATTCGCCGGGCCGTGACTCTCCCTCGCCCGGGTATTCGCCGGGCCGTGACTCTCCCTCGCCCGGGTATTCGCCGGGCCCTGACTCTCCCTCGCCCGGGTATTCGCCGGGCCCTGACTCTCCCTCGCCCGGGTATTCGCCGGGCCCTGACTCTCCCTCGCCCGGGTATTCGCCGGGCCCTGACTCTCCCTCGCCCGGGTATTCGCCGGGCCCTGACTCTCCCTCGCCCGGGTATTCGCCGGGCCCTGACTCTCCCTCGCCCGGGTATTCGCCGGGCCCTGACTCTCCCTCGCCCGGGTATTCGCCGGGCCCTGACTCTCCCTCGCCCGGGTATTCGCCGGGCCCTGACTCTCCCTCGCCCGGGTATTCGCCGGGCCCTGACTCTCCCTCGCCCGGGTATTCGCCGGGCCCTGACTCTCCCTCGCCCGGGTATTCGCCGGGCCCTGACTCTCCCTCGCCCGGGTATTCGCCGGGCCCTGACTCTCCCTCGCCCGGGTATTCGCCGGGCCCTGACTCTCCCTCGCCCGGGTATTCGCCGGGCCCTTACTCTCCCTCGCCCGGGTATTCGCCGGGCCCTTACTCTCCCTCGCCCGGGTATTTACCCGGCCCTGACTCTCCCTCGCCCGGGTATTTACCCGGCCCTGACTCTCCCTCGCCCGGGTATTTACCCGGCCCTGACTCTCCCTCTCTCTCCCGGGTATTTACAGGGCCCTGACTCTCCCTCGCCCGGGTATTTACCGGGCCCTGACTCTCACTCGCACGGGTATTTAACGGGCCCAGACTCTCCCTCGCCCGGGTATTTACCGGGCCCTGACTCTCCCTCGCCCGGGTATTTACCGGGCCCTGACTCTCCCTCGCCCGGGTATTTACCGGGCCCTGACTCTACCTCGCCCGGGTATTTACCGGGCCCTGACTCTCCCTCGCCCGGGTATTTACCGGGCCCTGACTCTCCCTCGCCCGGGTATTTACCCGGCCCTGACTCTCCCTCTCTCTCCCGGGTATTTACCGGGCCCTGACTCTCCCTCTCTCTGCCGGGTATTTACCGGGCCCTGACTCTCCCTCTCTCTCCCGGGTATTTACCGGGCCGTGACTCTCCCTCTCTCTCCCGGGTATTTACCGAGCCCTGACTCTCCCTCGCCCGGGTATTTACCGGGCCCTGACTCTCCCTCGCCCGGGTATTTACCGGGCCCTGACTCTCCCTCGCCCGGGTATTTACCCGGCCCTGTCTCTCCCTCTCCCGGGTATTTACCCGGCCCTGTCTCTCTCTCTCCCGGGTATTTACCCGGCCCTGACTCTCTCTCCCGGGTTTTTACCCGGCCCTGTCTCTCTCTCTCCCGGGTATTTACCCGGCCCCGTCTCTCTCTCTCCCGGGTATTTACCCGGCCCCGTCTCTCTCTCTCCCGGGTATTTACCCGGCCCCGTCTCTCTCTCTCCCGGGTATTTACCCGGCCCCGTCTCTCTCTCTCCCGGGTATTTACCCGGCCCCGTCTCTCTCTCTCCCGGGTATTTACCCGGCCCCGTCTCTCTCTCTCCCGGGTATTTACCCGGCCCCGTCTCTCTCTCTCTCCCGGGTATTTACCCGGCCCCGTCTCTCTCTCTCCCGGGTATTTACCCGGCCCTGCCTCTCTCTCCCGGGTATTTACCCGGCCCTGCCTCTCTCTCCCGGGTATTTACCCGGCCCTGCCTCTCTCTCCCGGGTATTTACCCGGCCCTGCCTCTCTCTCTCCCGGGTATTTAACCGGCCCTGTCTCTCTCTCTGTCTCCCGGGTATTTAACAGGCCCTGTCTCTCTCTCTTCCGGGTATTTACCCGGTCCTGTCTCTCTCTCTCTCTCCCGGGTATTTACCCGGCCCTGTCTCTCTCTCTCTCTCCCGGGTATTTACCCGGCCCTGTCTCTCTCTCTCTCGCCCGGGTATTTACCCGGCCCTGTCTCTCTCTCTCTCGCCCGGGTATTTACCCGGCCCTGTCTCTCTCTCTCTGCCAGGTATTTACCCGGCCCTGTCTCTCTCTGCCGGGTATTTACCCGGCCCTGTCTCTCTCTGCCGGGTATTTACCCGGCCCTGTCTCTCTCTCTCTCCCTCGCCCGGGCGTTGACCGGGCCCTGACTCTCCCTCGCCCGGGCGTTGACCGGGCCCTGACTCTCCCTCGCCCGGGCATTTACCGGGCCCTGACTCTCCCTCGCCCGGGCATTTACCGGGCCCTGACTCTCCCTCGCCCGGGCATTTACCGGGCCCTGACTCTCCCTCGCCCGGGCATTTACCGGGCCCTGACTCTCCCTCGCCCGGGCATTTACCGGGCCCTGACTCTCCCTCGCCCGGGCATTTACCGGGCCCTGACTCTCCCTCGCCCGGGCATTTACCGGGCCCTGACTCTCCCTCGCCCGGGCATTTACCGGGCCCTGACTCTCCCTCGCCCGGGCATTTACCGGGCCCTGACTCTCCCTCGCCCGGGCATTTACCGGGCCCTGACTCTCCCTCGCCCGGGCATTTACCGGGCCCTGACTCTCCCTCGCCCGGGCATTTACCGGGCCCTGACTCTCCCTCGCCCGGGCATTTACCGGGCCCTGACTCTCCCTCGCCCGGGCATTTACCGGGCCCTGTCTCTCTCTGCCGGGTATTTATTCGGCCCTGTCTCTCTCTCTCTCTCTGTCGGGTAGTTACCCGGCCCTGTCTCTCTCTCTCTCTCTGTCGGGTAGTTACCCGGCCCTGTCTCTCTCTCTGTCTCTCCCGGGTATTTACCCGGCCCTGTCTCTCTCTCTCTCTCTCTCCCGGGTATTTACCCGGCCCTTTCTCTCTCTCTCTCTCTCTCCCGGGTATTTACCCGGCCCAGTCTCTCTCTCTCTGCCGGGTATTTACCCGGCCCTGTCTCTCTCTCTCTGCCGGGTATTTACCCGGCCCTGTCTCTCTCTCTCTGCCGGGTATTTACCCGGCCCTGTCTCTCTCTCTCTGCCGGGTATTTACCCGGCCCTGTCTCTCTCTCTCTCTCTCCCGGATATTTACCAGGCCCTGTCTCTCTCTCTCTCTCTCCCGGGTATTCGCCGGGCCGTGACTCTCCCTCGCCCGGGTATTCGCCGGGCCGTGACTCTCCCTCGCCCGGGTATTCGCCGGGCCCTGACTCTCCCTCGCCCGGGTATTCGCCGGGCCCTGACTCTCCCTCGCCCGGGTATTCGCCGGGCCCTGACTCTCCCTCGCCCGGGTATTCGCCGGGCCCTGACTCTCCCTCGCCCGGGTATTCGCCGGGCCCTGACTCTCCCTCGCCCGGGTATTCGCCGGGCCCTGACTCTCCCTCGCCCGGGTATTCGCCGGGCCCTGACTCTCCCTCGCCCGGGTATTCGCCGGGCCCTGACTCTCCCTCGCCCGGGTATTCGCCGGGCCCTGACTCTCCCTCGCCCGGGTATTCGCCGGGCCCTGACTCTCCCTCGCCCGGGTATTCGCCGGGCCCTGACTCTCCCTCGCCCGGGTATTCGCCGGGCCCTGACTCTCCCTCGCCCGGGTATTCGCCGGGCCCTGACTCTCCCTCGCCCGGGTATTCGCCGGGCCCTGACTCTCCCTCGCCCGGGTATTCGCCGGGCCCTTACTCTCCCTCGCCCGGGTATTCGCCGGGCCCTAACTCTCCCTCGCCCGGGTATTCGCCGGGCCATGACTCTCCCTCGCCCGGGTATTCGCCGGGCCATGAGTCTCCCTCGCCCGGGTATTCGCCAGGCCCTGACTCTCCCTCGCCCGGGTATTCGCCGGGCCCTGACTCTCCCTCGCCCGGGTATTCGCCGGGCCCTGACTCTCCCTCGCCCGGGTATTCGCCGGGCCCTGACTCTCCCTCGCCCGGGTATTCGCCGGGCCCTGACTCTCCCTCGCCCGGGTATTTACCCGGCCCTGACTCTCCCTCGCCCGGGTATTTACCCGGCCCTGACTCTCCCTCGCCCGGGTATTTACCCGGCCCTGACTCTCCCTCTCTCTCCCGGGTATTTACAGGGCCCTGACTCTCCCTCGCCCGGGTATTTACCGGGCCCTGACTCTCACTCGCCCGGGTATTTAACGGGCCCAGACTCTCCCTCGCCCGGGTATTTACCGGGCCCAGACTCTCCCTCGCCCGGGTATTTACCGGGCCCTGACTCTCCCTCGCCCGGGTATTTACCGGGCCCTGACTCTACCTCGCCCGGGTATTTACCGGGCCCTGACTCTCCCTCGCCCGGGTATTTACCGGGCCCTGACTCTCCCTCGCCCGGGTATTTACCCGGCCCTGACTCTCCCTCTCTCTCCCGGGTATTTACCGGGCCCTGACTCTCCCTCTCTCTGCCGGGTATTTACCGGGCCCTGACTCTCCCTCTCTCTCCCGGGTATTTACCGGGCCCTGACTCTCCCTCTCTCTCCCGGGTATTTACCGAGCCCTGACTCTCCCTCGCCCGGGTATTTACCGGGCCCTGACTCTCCCTCGCCCGGGTATTTACCGGGCCCTGACTCTCCCTCGCCCGGGTATTTACCCGGCCCTGTCTCTCCCTCTCCCGGGTATTTACCCGGCCCTGTCTCTCTCTCTCCCGGGTATTTACCCGGCCCTGACTCTCTCTCCCGGGTTTTTACCCGGCCCTGTCTCTCTCTCTCCCGGGTATTTACCCGGCCCCGTCTCTCTCTCTCCCGGGTATTTACCCGGCCCCGTCTCTCTCTCTCCCGGGTATTTACCCGGCCCCGTCTCTCTCTCTCCCGGGTATTTACCCGGCCCCGTCTCTCTCTCTCCCGGGTATTTACCCGGCCCCGTCTCTCTCTCTCCCGGGTATTTACCCGGCCCCGTCTCTCTCTCTCCCGGGTATTTACCCGGCCCCGTCTCTCTCTCTCTCCCGGGTATTTACCCGGCCCCGTCTCTCTCTCTCCCGGGTATTTACCCGGCCCTGCCTCTCTCTCCCGGGTATTTACCCGGCCCTGCCTCTCTCTCCCGGGTATTTACCCGGCCCTGCCTCTCTCTCCCGGGTATTTACCCGGCCCTGCCTCTCTCTCCCGGGTATTTACCCGGCCCTGCCTCTCTCTCTCCCGGGTATTTACCCGGCCCTGACTCTCTCTCTCCCGGGTATTTACCCGGCCCTGTCTCTCTCTCTCCCGGGTATTTACCCGGCCCCGTCTCTCTCTCTCCCGGGTATTTACCCGGCCCCGTCTCTCTCTCTCCCGGGTATTTACCCGGCCCCGTCTCTCTATCTCTCTCGGGTATTTACCCGGCCCTTTCTCTCTCTCTCTCTCCCGGGTATTTACCCGGCCCTGTCTCTCTCTCTCCCGGGTATTTACCCGGCCCTGTCTCTCTCTCTCCCGGGTATTTACCCGGCCCTGTCTCTCTCTCTCTCTCTCTGTCCCGGGTATTTACCCGGCCCTGTCTCTCTCTCTCCCCCGGGTATTTACCCAGCCCTGTCTCTCTCTCTCCCGGGTATTTACCCGGCCCTGTCTCTCTCTCTCCCGGGTATTTACCCGGCCCTGTCTCTCTCTCTCCCGGGTATTTACCCGGCCCTGTCTCTCTCTCTCCCGGGTATTTACCCGGCCCTGTCTCTCTCTCTCTCTGCCGGGTATTTACCCGGACCTGTCTCTCTCTCTCTCTGCCGGGTATTTACCCGGCCCTGTTTCTCTCTCTCTCTCTCCCGGGTATTTACCCGGCCCTGTCTCTGACTCTCTCTGCCGGGTATTTACCCGGCCCTGTCTCTGACTCTCTCTGCCGGGTATTTACCCGGCCCTGTCTCTGACTCTCTCTGCCGGGTATTTACCCGGCCCTGTCTCTGACTCTCTCTGCCGGGTATTTACCCGGCCCTGTCTCTCTCTCTCTCTGCCGGGTATTTACCCGGTCCGGTCTCTCTCTCTCTGCCGGGTATTTACCCGGCCCTGTTTCTCTCTCTCTCTCCCCCGGGTATTTACCCGTCCCTGTCTCTCTCTCTCTCTCTCTCCCGGGTATTTTCCCGGCCCTGTCTCTCTCTCTCTCCCGGGTATTTACCCGGCCCTGTCTCTCTCTCCTGGGTATTTACCCGGCCCTGACTCTCCCTCTCTCCCGGGTATTTACCCGGCCCTGTCTCTCTCTCTATCCCGGGTATTTACCCGGCCCTGTCTCTCTCTCTCTCGCCCGGGTATTTACCCGGCCCTGTCTCTCTCTCGCTCTCTCTCGCGGGTATTTACCCGGCCCTGTCTCTATCTCCCGGGTATTTAACCAGCCCTGTCTCTCTCTCACGCTCCCTCTCCCGGGTATTTACCCGGCCCTGTCTCCACCTCTCCCGAGTATTTACCGGCCCCTGTCTCTCTCCCTCCCGGGTATTTACCCAGCCCTGTCTCTCTCTCTCTCTCTCCCTCCCGGGTATTTACGGGGCCCTGACTCTCCCTCGCCCGGGTATTTACCGGGCCCTGACTCTCCCTCGCCCGGGTATTTACCGGGCCCTGACTCTCCCTCGCCCGGGTATTTACCGGGCCCTGACTCTCCCTCGCCCGGGTATTTACCGGGCCCTGACTCTCCTTCGCCCGGGTATTTACCGGGCCCTGACTCTCCCTCGCCCGGGCATTTACCGGGCCCTGACTCTCCCTCGCCCGGGCATTTACCGGGCCCTGACTCTCTCTCTCCCGGGTATTTACCGAGACCTGACTCTCCCTCGCCCGGGTATTTACCGGGCCCTGACTCTCCCTCGCCCGGGTATTTACCGGGCCCTGACTCTCCCTTGCCCGGGTATTTACCCGGCCCTGTCTCTCCCTCTCCCGGGTATTTACCCGGCCCTGTCTCTCTCTCTCCCGGGTATTTACCCGGCCCTGACTCTCTCTCCCGGGTTTTTACCCGGCCCTGTCTCTCTCTCTCCCGGGTATTTACCCGGCCCCGTCTCTCTCTCTCCCGGGTATTTACCCGGCCCCGTCTCTCTCTCTCCCGGGTATTTACCCGGCCCCGTCTCTCTCTCTCCCGGGTATTTACCCGGCCCCGTCTCTCTCTCTCCCGGGTATTTACCCGGCCCCGTCTCTCTCTCTCCCGGGTATTTACCCGGCCCCGTCTCTCTCTCTCCCGGGTATTTACCCGGCCCCGTCTCTCTCTCTCCCGGGTATTTACCCGGCCCCGTCTCTCTCTCTCCCGGGTATTTACCCGGCCCCGTCTCTCTCTCTCTCCCGGGTATTTACCCGGCCCCGTCTCTCTCTCTCTCCCGGGTATTTACCCGGCCCCGTCTCTCTCTCTCCCGGGTATTTACCCGGCCCCGTCTCTCTATCTCCCGGGTATTTACCCGGCCCCGTCTCTCTATCTCTCTCGGGTATTTACCCGGCCCTTTCTCTCTCTCTCTCTCCCGGGTATTTACCCGGCCCTGTCTCTCTCTCTCCCGGGTATTTACCCGGCCCCGTCTCTCTCTCTCCCGGGTATTTACCCGGCCCCGTCTCTCTCTCTCCCGGGTATTTACCCGGCCCCGTCTCTCTCTCTCCCGGGTATTTACCCGGCCCCGTCTCTCTCTCTCCCGGGTATTTACCCGGCCCCGTCTCTCTATCTCTCTCGGGTATTTACCCGGCCCTTTCTCTCTCTCTCTCTCCCGGGTATTTACCCGGCCCTGTCTCTCTCTCTCCCGGGTATTTACCCGGCCCTGTCTCTCTCTCTCCTGGGTATTTACCCGGCCCTGTCTCTCTCTCTCTCTCTCTCTGTCCCGGGTATTTACCCGGCCCTGTCTCTCTCTCTCCCCCGGGTATTTACCCGGCCCTGTCTCTCTCTCTCCCGGGTATTTACCCGGCCCTGTCTCTCTCTCTCCCGGGTATTTACCCGGCCCTGTCTCTCTCTCTCTCTGCCGGGTATTTACCCGGACCTGTCTGTCTCTCTCTCTGCCGGGTATTTACCCGGCCCTGTTTCTCTCTCTCTCTCTCCCGGGTATTTACCCGGCCCTGTCTCTGACTCTCTCTGCCGGGTATTTACCCGGCCCTGTCTCTGACTCTCTCTGCCGGGTATTTACCCGGCCCTGTCTCTGACTCTCTCTGCCGGGTATTTACCCGGCCCTGTCTCTGACTCTCTCTGCCGGGTATTTACCCGGCCCTGTCTCTCTCTCTCTCTGCCGGGTATTTACCCGGTCCTGTCTCTCTCTCTCTGCCGGGTATTTACCCGGCCCTGTTTCTCTCTCTCTCTCCCCCGGGTATTTACCCGTCCCTGTCTCTCTCTCTCTCTCTCTCCCGGGTATTTTCCCGGCCCTGTCTCTCTCTCTCTCCCGGGTATTTACCCGGCCCTGTCTCTCTCTCCTGGGTATTTACCCGGCCCTGACTCTCCCTCTCTCCCGGGTATTTACCCGGCCCTGTCTCTCTCTCTATCCCGGGTATTTACCCGGCCCTGTCTCTCTCTCTCTCGCCCGGGTATTTACCCGGCCCTGTCTCTCTCTCGCTCTCTCTCGCGGGTATTTACCCGGCCCTGTCTCTATCTCCCGGGTATTTAACCGGCCCTGTCTCTCTCTCACGCTCCCTCTCCCGGGTATTTACCCGGCCCTGTCTCTCTCTCTCTCTCCCGGGTATTTACCCGGCCCTGTCTCTCTCTCTCTCTCCCGGGTATTTACCCGGCCCTGTCTCTCTCTCTCTCTCTCCCGGGTATTTACCCGGCCCTGTCTCTCTCTCTCTCTCCCGGGTATTTACCCGGCCCTGTCTCTCTCTCTCTCTCCCGGGTATTTACCCGGCCCTGTCTCTCTCTCTCTCTCCCGGGTATTTACCCGGCCCTGTCTCTCTCTCGCTCCCTCTCCCGGGTATTTACCCGGCCCTGTCTCTCTCTCGCTCCCTCTCCCGGGTATTTACCCGGCCCTGTCTCTCTCTCGCTCCCTCTCCCGGGTATTTACCCGGCCCTGTCTCCACCTCTCCCGAGTATTTACCGGCCCCTGTCGCTCTCCCTCCCGCGTATTTACCGCCCCTGTCTCTCTCTCGCTCCCTCTCCCGGGTATTTACCCGGCCCTGTCTCTCTCTCGCTCCCTCTCCCGGGTATTTACCCGGCCCTGTCTCTCTCTCGCTCCCTCTCCCGGGTATTTACCCGGCCCTGTCTCTCTCTCGCTCCCTCTCCCGGGTATTTACCCGGCCCTGTCTCTCTCTCGCTCCCTCTCCCGGGTATTTACCCGGCCCTGTCTCCACCTCTCCCGAGTATTTACCGGCCCCTGTCGCTCTCCCTCCCGCGTATTTACCGGCCCCTGTCTCTCTCCCTCCCGGGTATTTACCCAGCCCTGTCTCTCTCTCTCTCTCCCTCCCGGGTATTTACGGGGCCCTGTCTCTCTCTCTCTCTCCCTCCCAGGTATTTACCGGGCCCTGACTCTCCCTCGCCCGGGTATGTACCGGGCCCTGACTCTCCCTCGCCCGGGTATGTACCGGGCCCTGACTCTCCCTCGCCCGGGTATGTACCGGGCCCTGACTCTCCCTCGCCCGGGTATGTACCGGGCCCTGACTCTCCCTCGCCCGGGTATGTACCGGGCCCTGACTCTCCCTCGCCCGGGTATGTACCGGGCCCTGACTCTCCCTCGCCCGGGTATGTACCGGGCCCTGACTCTCCCTCGCCCGGGTATGTACCGGGCCCTGACTCTCCCTCGCCCGGGTATGTACCGGGCCCTGACTCTCCCTCGCCCGGGTATGTACCGGGCCCTGACTCTCCCTCGCCCGGGTATGTACCGGGCCCTGACTCTCCCTCGCCCGGGTATGTACCGGGCCCTGACTCTCCCTCGCCCGGGTATGTACCGGGCCCTGACTCTCCCTCGCCCGGGTATGTACCGGGCCCTGACTCTCCCTCGCCCGGGTATGTACCGGGCCCTGACTCTCCCTCGCCCGGGTATGTACCGGGCCCTGACTCTCCCTCGCCCGGGTATGTACCGGGCCCTGACTCTCCCTCGCCCGGGTATGTACCGGGCCCTGACTCTCCCTCGCCCGGGTATTTACCGGGCCCTGACTCTCCCTCGCCCGGGTATTTACCGGGCCCTGACTCTCCCTCGCCCGGGTATTTACCGGGCCCTGACTCTCCCTCGCCCGGGTATTTACCGGGCCCTGACTCTCCCTCGCCCGGGTATTTACCGGGCCCTGACTCTCCCTCGCCCTGGTATTTACCGGGCCCTGACTCTCCCTCGCCCGGGTATTTACCGGGCCCTGACTCTCCCTCGCCCGGGTATTTACCGGGCCCTGACACTCCCTCGCCCGGGTATTTACCGGGCCCTGACTCTCCCTCCCCCGGGTATTTACCGGGCCCTGACTCTCCCTCGCCCGGGTATTTACCGGGCCCTGTCTCTCTCTCTCCCGGGTATTTACCCGGCCCTGACTCTCTCTCTCCCGGGTTTTTACCCGGCCCTGTCTCTCTCTCTCCCGGGTATTTACCCGGCCCCGTCTCTCTCTCTCCCGGGTATTTACCCGGCCCCGTCTCTCTCTCTCCCGGGTATTTACCCGGCCCCGTCTCTCTCTCTCCCGGGTATTTACCCGGCCCCGTCTCTCTCTCTCTCTCTCGGGTATTTATCCGGCCCTTTCTCTCTCTCTCTCTCTCCCGGGTATTTACCAGGCCCTGTCTCTCTCTCTCCCGGGTATTTACCCGGCCCCGTCTCTCTCTCTCCCGGGTATTTACCCGGCCCCGTCTCTCTCTCTCCCGGGAATTTACCCGGCCCCGTCTCTCTCTCTCCCGGGTATTTACCCGGCCCCGTCTCTCTCTCTCCCGGGTATTTACCCGGCCCCGTCTCTCTCTCTCCCGGGTATTTACCCGGCCCCGTCTCTCTATCTCTCTCGGGTATTTACCCGGCCCTTTCTCTCTCTCTCTCTCCCGGGTATTAACCCGGCCCTGTCTCTCTCTCTCCCGGGTATTTACCCGGCCCCGTCTCTCTCTCTCCCGGGTATTTACCCGGCCCCGTCTCTCTCTCTCCCGGGTATTTACCCGGCCCCGTCTCTCTCTCTCCCGGGTATTTACCCGGCCCCGTCTCTCTCTCTCCCGGGTATTTACCCGGCCCCGTCTCTCTCTCTCCCGGGTATTTACCCGGCCCCGTCTCTCTCTCTCCCGGGTATTTACCCGGCCCCGTCTCTCTCTCTCCCGGGTATTTACCCGGCCCCGTCTCTCTCTCTCCCGGGTATTTACCCGGCCCCGTCTCTCTCTCTCCCGGGTATTTACCTGGCCCCGTCTCTCTCTCTCCCGGGTATTTACCCGGCCCCGTCTCTCTATCTCTCTCGGGTATTTACCCGGCCCTTTCTCTCTCTCTCTCTCCCGGGTATTTACCCGGCCCTGTCTCTCTCTCTCCCGGGTATTTACCCGGCCCTGTCTCTCTCTCTCCCGGGTATTTACCCGGCCCTGTCTCTCTCTCTCCCGGGTATTTTCCCGGCCCTGTCTCTCTCTCTCCCGGGTATTTTCCCGGCCCTGTCTCTCTCTCTCTCTCTCTGTCCCGGGTATTTACCCGGCCCTGTCTCTCTCTCTCCCCCGGGTATTTACCCGGCTCTGTCTCTCTCTCTCTCCCGGGTATTTACCCGGCCCTGTCTCTCTCTCTCCCGGGTATTTACCCGGCCCTGTCTCTCTCTCTCCCGGGTATTTACCCGGCCCTGTCTCTCTCTCTCTCTCTGCCGGGTATTTACCCGGCCCTGTCTCTCTCTCTCTCTGCCGGGTATTTACCCGGCCCTCTCTCTCTCTCTCTCTCTGCCGGGTATTTACGCGGCCCTGTCTCTCTCTCTCTCTGCCGGGTATTTACCCGGCCCTGTCTCTCTCTCTCTCTGCCGGGTATTTACCCGGACCTGTCTCTCTCTCTCTCTCCCGGGTATTTACCCGGCCCTGTCTCTCTCTCTCTGCAGGGTAGTTACCCGGCCCTGTCTCTCTCTCTCCCGGGTATTTACCCGGCCCTGTCTCTCTCTCTCTCTCTCCCGGGTATTTGCCGGGCCCTGACTCTCCCTCGCCCGGGTATTCGCCGGGCCCTGACTCTCCCTCGCCCGGGTATTCGCCGGGCCCTGACTCTCCCTCGCCCGGGTATTCGCCGGGCCCTGACTCTCCCTCGCCCGGGTATTCGCCGGGCCCTGACTCTCCCTCGCCCGGGTATTCGCCGGGACCTGACTCTCCCTCGCCCGGGTATTCGCCGGGCCCTGACTCTCCCTCGCCCGGGTATTCGCCGGGCCCTGACGCTCCCTCGCCCGGGTATTCGCCGGGCCCTGACTCTCCCTCGCCCGGGTATTCGCCGGGCCATGACTCGCCCTCGCCCGGGTATTCGCCGGGCCCTGACTCTCCCTCGCCCGGGTATTCGCCGGGCCCTGACTCTCCCTCGCCCGGGTATTCGCCGGGCCCTGACTCTCCCTCGCCCGGGTATTCGCCGGGCCCTGACTCTCCCTCGCCCGGGTATTCGCCGGGCCCTGACTCTCCCTCGCCCGGGTATTCGCCGGGCCCTGACTCTCCCTCGCCCGGGTATTCGCCGGGCCCTGACTCTCCCTCGCCCGGGTACTCGCCGGGCCCTGACTCTCCCTCGCCCGGGTACTCGCCGGGCCCTGACTCTCCCTCGCCCGGGTATTCGCCGGGCCCTGACTCTCCCTCGCCCGGGTATTCGCCGGGCCCTGACTCTCCCTCGCCCGGGTATTCGCCGGGCCCTGACTCTCCCTCGCCCGGGTATTCGCCGGGCCCTGACGCTCCCTCGCCCGGGTATTCGCCGGGCCCTGACGCTCCCTCGCCCGGGTATTCGCCGGGCCCTGACTCTCCCTCGCCCGGGTATTCGCCGGGCCATGACTCTCCCTCGCCCGGGTATTCGCCGGGCCCTGACTCTCCCTCGCCCGGGTATTCGCCGGGCCCTGACTCTCCCTCGCCCGGGTATTCGCCGGGCCCTGACTCTCCCTCGCCCGGGTATTTACCCGGACCTGACTCTCCCTCGCCCGGGTATTTACCCGGCCCTGACTCTCCCTCGCCCGGGTATTTACCCGGCCCTGACTCTCCCTCTCTCTCCCGGGTATTTACAGGGCCCTGACTCTCCCTCTCTCTCCCGGGTATTTACAGGGCCCTGACTCTCCCTCGCCCGGGTATTTACCGGGCCCTGACTCTCCCTCGCCCGGGTATTTACCGGGCCCTGACTCTCCCTCGCCCGGGTATTTACCGGGCCCTGACTCTCCCTCGCCCGGGTATTTACCGGGCCCTAACTCTCCCTCGCCCGGGTATTTACCGGGCCCTGACTCTCCCTCGCCCGGGTATTTACCGGGCCCTGACTCTCCCTCGCCCGGGTATTTACCGGGCCCTGACTCGGGCCCTGACTCTCCCTCGCCCGGGTGTTTACCGGGCCCTGACTCTCCCTCGCCCGGGTGTTTACCGGGCCCTGACTCTCCCTCGCCCGGGTATTTACCCGGCCCTGACTCTCCCTCGCCTGGGTATTTACCCGGCCCTGACTCTCCCTCTCTCTCCCGGGTATTTACCGGGCCCTGACTCTCCCTCGCCCGGGTATTTACCGGGCCCTGACTCTCCCTCGCCCGGGTATTTACCGGGCCCTGACTCTCCCTCGCCCGGGTATTTACCGGGCCCTGACTCTCTCTCGCCCGGGTATTTACCGGGCCCTGTCTCTCCCTCTCCCGGGTATTTACCCGGCCCTGTCTCTCTCTCTCCCGGGTATTTACCCGGCCCTGACTCTCTCTCTCCCGGGTTTTTACCCGGCCCTGTCTCTCTCTCTCCCGGGTATTTACCGGGCCCCGTCTCTCTCTCTCCCGGGTATTTACCCGGCCCCGTCTCTCTCTCTCCCGGGTATTTACCCGGCCCCGTCTCTCTCTCTCCCGGGTATTTACCCGGCCCCGTCTCTCTCTCTCCCGGGTATTTACCCGGCCCCGTCTCTCTCTCTCCCGGGTATTTACCCGGCCCCGTCTCTCTCTCTCCCGGGAATTTACCCGGCCCCGTCTCTCTCTCTCCCGGGTATTTACCCGGCCCCGTCTCTCTCTCTCCCGGGTATTTACCCGGCCCCGTCTCTCTCTCTCCCGGGTATTTACCCGGCCCCGTCTCTCTATCTCTCTCGGGTATTTATCCGGCCCTTTCTCTCTCTCTCTCTCCCGGGTATTAACCCGGCCCCGTCTCTCTCTCTCCCGGGTATTTACCCGGCCCCGTCTCTCTCTCTCCCGGGTATTTACCCGGCCCCGTCTCTCTCTCTCCCTGGTATTTACCCGGCCCTGTCTCTCTCTCTCCCGGGTATTTACCCGGCCCTGTCTCTCTCTCTCCCGGGTATTTACCCGGCCCTGTCTCTCTCTCTCCCGGGTATTTACCCGGCCCTGTCTCTCTCTCTCCCGGGTATTTTCCCGGCCCTGTCTCTCTCTCTCCCGGGTATTTACCCGGCCCTGTCTCTCTCTCTCTCTCTCTATCCCGGGTAATTACCCGGCCCTGTGTCTATCTCTCCCCCGGGTATTTACCCGGCTCTGTCTCTCTCTCTCTCCCGGGTATTTACCCGGCCCTGTCTCTCTCTCTCCCGGGTATTTACCCGGCCCTGTCTCTCTCTCTCCCGGGTATTTACCCGGCCCTGTCTCTCTCTCTCTCTCTGCCGGGTATTTACCCGGCCCTGTCTCTCTCTCTCTCTGCCGGGTATTTACCCGGCCCTCTCTCTCTCTCTCTCTGCCGGGTATTTACGCGGCCCTGTCTCTGACTCTCTCTGCCGGGTATTTACCCGGCCCTGTCTCTCTCTCTCTCTGCCGGGTATTTACCCGGCCCTGTCTCTCTCTCTCTCTGCCGGGTATTTACCCGGACCTGTCTCTCTCTCTCTCTGCCGGGTATTTACCCGGACCTGTCTCTCTCTCTCTCTGCCGGGTATTTACCCGGCCCTGTTTCTCTCTCTCTCTCTGCCGGGTATTTACCCGGCCCTGTCTCTGACTCTCTCTGCCGGGTATTTACCCGGCCCTGTCTCTGACTCTCTCTGCCGGGTATTTACCCGGCCCTGTCTCTGACTCTCTCTGCCGGGTATTTACCCGGCCCTGTCTCTGACTCTCTCTGCCGGGTATTTACCCGGCCCTGTCTCTGACTCTCTCTGCCGGGTATTTACCCGGCCCTGTCTCTGACTCTCTCTGCCGGGTATTTACCCGGCCCTGTCTCTGACTCACTCTGCCGGGTATTTACCCGGCTCTGTCTCTGACTCTCTCTGCCGGGTATTTACCCGGCCCTGACTCTCCCTCTCTCCAGGGTATTTACCCGGCCCTGTCTCTCTCTCTATCCCGGGTATTTACCCGGCCCTGTCTCTCTCTCTCTCGCCCGGGTATTTACCCGGCCCTGTCTCTCTCTCGCTCTCTCTCGCGGGTATTTACCCGGCCCTGTCTCTATCTCCCGGGTATTTACCCGGCCCTGTCTCTCTCTCACGCTCCCTCTCCCGGGTATTTACCCGGCCCTGTCTCCACCTCTCCCGAGTATTTACCGGCCCCTGTCTCTCTCCCTCCCGGGTATTTACCCAGCCCTGTCTCTCTCTCTCTCTCCCTCCCGGGTATTTACGGGGCCCTGACTCTCCCTCGCCCGGGTATTTACGGGGCCCTGACTCTCCCTCGCCTGGGTATTTACCGGGCCCTGACTCTCCCTCGCCCGGGTATTTACCGGGCCCTGACTCTCCCTCGCCCGGGTATTTACCGGGCCCTGACTCTCCCTCGCCCGGGTATTTACCGGGCCCTGACTCTCCCTCGCCCGGGTATTTACCGGGCCCTGACTCTCCCTCGCCCGGGTATTTACCGGGCCCTGACTCTCCCTCGCCCGGGTATTTACCGGGCCCTGACTCTCCCTCGCCCGGGTATTTAACGGGCCCTGACTCTCCCTCGCCCGGGTATTTACCGGGCCCTGACTCTCCCTCGCCCGGGCATTTAACGGGCCCTGACTCTCCCTCGCCCGGGCATTTACCGGGCCCTGTCTCTCTCTGCCGGGTATTTATTCGGCCCCGTCTCTCTCTGTCTCTGTCGGGTAGTTACCCGGCCCTGTCTCTCTCTCTCTCTGCTGGGTATTTACCCGGCCCTGTCTCTCTCTCTCTCTCTCCCGGGTATTTACCCGGCCCTGTCTCTATCTCTCTCTCTCCCGGGTATTTACCCGGCCATGTCTCTCTCTCTCTATCTCCCTGGTATTTACCCGGCCCTGTCTCTCTCTCTCTCTCTCCCGGGTATTTACCCGGCCCTGTCTCTCTCTCTCTCTCCCCCGGGTATTTTCCCGGCCCTGTCTCTCTCTCTCTCTCTCTCCCGGGTATTTACCTGGCCCTGTCTCTCTCTCTCTCCCGGGTATTTACCCGGCCCTGACTCTCTCTCTCTCCCGGGTATTTACGCGGCCCTGTCTCTCTCTCTCTGTCCCGGGTATTTACCCGGCCCTGTATCTCTCTCGCTCCCTCTCCCGGGTATTTACCCGGCCCTGTCACAACCTCTCCCGAGTATTTACCGGCCCCTGTCTCTCTCCCTCCCGGGTATTTACCCAGCCCTGTCTCTCTCTCTCTCTCCCTCCCGGGTATTTACGGGGCCCTGTCTCTCTCTCTCTCCCGGGTATTTACCCGGCCCTGTCTCTCGCTCCCTCTCCCGGGTATTTACCCGGCCCTGTCTCTCTCTCGCTCCCTCTCCCGGGTATTTACCCGGCCCTGTCTCTCTCTCGCTCCCTCTCCCGGGTATTTACCCGGCCCTGTCTCCACCTCTCCCGAGTATTTACCGGCCCCTGTCTCTCTCCCTCCCGGGTATTTACCCAGCCCTGTCTCTCTCTCTCTCTCCCTCCCGGATATTTACGGGGCCCTGACTCTCCCTCGCCTGGGTATTTACCGGGCCCTGACTCTCCCTCGCCCGGGTATGTACCGGGCCCTGACTCTCCCTCGCCCGGGTATGTACCGGGCCATGACTCTCACTCGCCCGTGTATGTACCGGGCCCTGACTCTCCCTCGCCCGGGTATGTACCGGGCCCTGACTCTCCCTCGCCCGGGTATGTACCGGGCCCTGACTCTCCCTCGCCCGGGTATGTACCGGGCCCTGACTCTCCCTCGCCCGGGTATGTACCGGGCCCTGACTCTCCCTCGCCCGGGTATGTACCGGGCCCTGACTCTCCCTCGCCCGGGTATGTACCGGGCCCTGACTCTCCCTCGCCCGGGTATTTACCGGGCCCTGACTCTCCCTCGCCCGGGTATTTACCGGGCCCTGACTCTCCCTCGCCCGGGTATTTACCGGGCCCTGACTCTCCCTCGCCCGGGTATTTACCGGGCCCTGACTCTCCCTCGCCCGGGTATTTACCGGGCCCTGACTCTCCCTCGCCCGGGTATTTACCGGGCCCTGACTCTCCCTCGCCCGGGTATTTACCGGGCCCTGACTCTCCCTCGCCCGGGTATTTACCGGGCCCTGACTCTCCCTCGCCCGGGTATTTACCGGGCCCCGACTCTCTCTCTCTCTCTCTCCCGGGTATTTACCCGGCCCTGTCTCTCTCTCCCGGGTATTTACCCGGCCCTGTCTCTCTCTCCCGGGTATTTACCCGGCCCTGTCTCTCTCTCTCTCTCCCGGGTATTTACCTGGCCCTGTCTCTCTCTCTCCCGGGTATTTACCTGGCCCTGTCTCTCTCCCCCGTGTATTTAACCGGCCCTGTCTCTCTCTCTCTCCCGGGTATTTACCCGGCCCTGTCTCTCTCTCTCTCTCCCGGGTATTTACCCGGCCCTGTCTCTCTCTCTCTCTCCCGGGTATTTACCCGGCCCTGTCTCTCTCTCTCTCTCCCGGGTATTTACCCGGCCCCGTCTCTCTCTCTCTCTCGGGTATTTATCCGGCACTTTCTCTCTCTCTCTCTCTCTCTCCCGGGTATTTACCAGGCCCTGTCTCTCTCTCTCCCGGGTATTTACCCGGCCCTGTCTCTCTCTCTCCCGGGTATTTACCCGGCCCTGTCTCTCTCTCTCCCGGGTATTTACCCGGCCATGTCTCTCTCTCCCGGGTATTTACCCGGCCCTGTCTCTCTCTCCCGGGTATTTACCCGGCCCTGTCTCTCTCTCCCGGGTATTTACCCGGCCCTGTCTCTCTCTCCCGGGTATTTACCCGGCCCTGTCTCTCTCGCCCGGGTATTTACCCGGCCCTGTCTCTCTCTCTCTCTGTCCCGGGTATTTACCCGGCCCTGTCTCTCTCTCTCCCCCGGGTATTTACCTGGCCCTGTCTCTCTCTCTCCCGGGTATTTACCCGGCCCTGTCTCTCTCTCTCTCTGCCGGGTATTTACCCGGCCCTGTCTCTCTCTCTCTCTGCCGGGTATTTACCCGGCCCTGTCTCTCTCTCTCTCTGCCGGGTATTTACCCGGCCCTGTCTCTCTCTCTCTCTGCCGGGTATTTACCCGGCCCTGTCTCTCTCTCTCTCTCTGCCGGGTATTTACCCGGCCCTCTCTCTCTCTGCCGGGTATTTACCCGGCCCTGTTTCTCTCTCTCTCTCTCTCCCGGGTATTTACCCGGCCCTTTCTCTCTCTCTCTCCCCCCCGGGTATTTACCCGTCACTGTCTCTCTCTCTCTCTCTCCCCCGGGTATTTACCCGGCCCTGTCTCTCTCTCTCTCTCCCGGGTATTTACTCGGCCCTGGCTCTCTCTCTCTCCCGGGTATTTACCCGGCCCTGTCTCTCTCTTTCTCTCCCGGGTATTTACCCGGCCCTGTCTCTCTCTGTCTCTCCCGGGTATTTACCCGGCCCTGTCTCTCTCTCTCTCCCGGGTATTTACCCGGCCCTGTCTCTCTCTCTCTCACCCCGGTATTTACCCGGCCCTGTCTCTCTCTCTCTCTCCCAAGTATTTACCCGGCCCTGTCTCTCTCTCTCGCTCCCCCGGGTATTTACCCGGCCCTGTCTCTCTCTCTCTCTCTCTCCCGGGTATTTACCCGGCCCTGTCTCTCTCTCTCTCTCTCTCCCGGGTATTTACCCGGCCCTGTCTCTCTCTCTCTCTCTCTCTCCCGGGTATTTACCCGGCCCTGTCGCTCTCTCTCTCCCGGGTATTTACCCGGCCCTGTCTCTCTCTCTCTCCCGGGTATTTACCCGGCCCTGTCTCTCTCTCTCTCCCGGGTATTTACCCGGCCCTGTCTCTCTCTCTCTCCCGGGTATTTACCCGGCCCTGTCTCTCTCTCTCTCCCGGGTATTTACCCGGCCCTGTCTCTCTCTCTCTCCCGGGTATTTACCCGGCCCTGTCTCTCTCTCTCTCCCGGGTATTTACCCGGCCCTGTCTCTCTCTCTCTCCCGGGTATTTACCCGGCCCTGTCTCTCTCTCTCTCCCGGGTATTTACCCGGCCCTGTCTCTCTCTCTCTCTCCCGGGTATTTACCCGGCCCTGTCTCTCTCTTTCTCTCTCCCGGGTATTTACCCGGCCCTGTCTCTCTCTCTCTCTCTCCCGGGTATTTACCCGGCCCTGTCTCTCTCTCTCTCTCTCCCGGGTATTTACCCGGCCCTGTCTCTCTCTCTCTCTCTCCCGGGTATTTACCCGGCCCTGTCTCTCTCTCTCTCTCTCCCGGGTATTTACCCGGCCCTGTCTCTCTCTCTCCCGGGTATTTACCCGGCCATGTCTCTCTCTCCCGGGTATTTACCCGGCCCTGTCTCTCTCTCCCGGGTATTTACCCGGCCCTGTCTCTCTCTCCCGGGTATTTACCCAGCCCTGTCTCTCTCTCCCGGGTATTTACCCGGCCCTGTCTCTCTCGCCCGGGTATTTACCCGGCCCTGTCTCTCTCTCTCTCTGTCCCGGGTATTTACCCGGCCCTGTCTCTCTCTCTCCCCCGGGTATTTACCCGGCCCTGTCTCTCTCTCTCTCTGCCGGGTATTTACCCGGCCCTGTCTCTCTCTCTCTCTGCCGGGTATTTACCCGGCCCTGTCTCTCTCTCTCTCTGCCGGGTATTTACCCGGCCCTGTCTCTCTCTCTCTCTGCCGGGTATTTACCCGGCCCTGTCTCTCTCTCTCTCTCTGCCGGGTATTTACCCGGCCCTCTCTCTCTCTGCCGGGTATTTACCCGGCCCTGTTTCTCTCTCTCTCTCTCTCCCGGGTATTTACCCGGCCCTTTCTCTCTCTCTCTCCCCCCCGGGTATTTACCCGTCACTGTCTCTCTCTCTCTCTCTCCCCCGGGTATTTACCCGGCCCTCTCTCTCTCTCTCTCTCCCGGGTATTTACTCGGCCCTGGCTCTCTCTCTCTCCCGGGTATTTACCCGGCCCTGTCTCTCTCTTTCTCTCCCGGGTATTTACCCGGCCCTGTCTCTCTCTTTCTCTCCCGGGTATTTACCCGGCCCTGTCTCTCTCTCTCTCCCGGGTATTTACCCGGCCCTGTCTCTCTCTCTCTCACCCAGGTATTTACCCGGCCCTGTCTCTCTCTCTCTCTCCCAAGTATTTACCCGGCCCTGTCTCTCTCTCTCGCTCCCCCGGGTATTTACCCGGCCCTGTCTCTCTCTCTCTCTCTCTCTCCCGGGTATTTACCCGGCCCTGTCTCTCTCTCTCTCTCTCTCCCGGGTATTTACCCGGCCCTGTCTCTCTCTCTCTCTCTCTCTCCCGGGTATTTACCCGGCCCTGTCGCTCTCTCTCTCCCGGGTATTTACCCGGCCCTGTCTCTCTCTCTCTCCCGGGTATTTACCCGGCCCTGTCTCTCTCTCTCTCCCGGGTATTTACCCGGCCCTGTCTCTCTCTCTCTCCCGGGTATTTACCCGGCCCTGTCTCTCTCTCTCTCCCGGGTATTTACCCGGCCCTGTCTCTCTCTCTCTCCCGGGTATTTACCCGGCCCTGTCTCTCTCTCTCTCCCGGGTATTTACCCGGCCCTGTCTCTCTCTTTCTCTCTCCCGGGTATTTACCCGGCCCTGTCTCTCTCTCTCTCTCTCCCGGGTATTTACCCGGCCCTGTCTCTCTCTCTCTCTCTCCCGGGTATTTATCCAGCCCTGTCTCTCTCTCCCGGGTATTTACCCGGCCCTCTCTCTCTCTCTTTCTCTCTCCCGGGTATTTACCCGGCCCTGTCTCTCTCTCCCGGGTGTTTACCCGGCCCTGTCTCTCTCTCCCGGGTGTTTACCCGGACCTGTCTCTCTCTCCCGGGTGTTTACCCGGACCTGTCTCTCTCTCCCGGGTGTTTACCCGGACCTGTCTCTCTCACCCGGGTGTTTACCCGGACCTGTCTCTCTCTCCCGGGTGTTTACCCGGACCTGTCTCTCTCTCCCGGGTGTTTACCCGGACCTGTCTCTCTCTCCCGGGTGTTTACCCGGCCCTGTCTCTCTCTCCCGGGTGTTTACCCGGACCTGTCTCTCTCTCCCGGGTGTTTACCCGGCCCTGTCTCTCTCTCTCTCTCCCGGGTATTTACCCGGCCCTGTCTCTCTCTCTCTCTCCCGGGTATTTACCCGGCCCTGTGTCTCTCTCTCTCTCCCGGGTATTTACCGGGCCCTGTCTCTCTCTCTTCCGGGTATTTACCCGGCCCTGTCTCTCTCTCTCTCTCCCGGGTATTTACCCGGCCCTGTCTCTCTCTCTCTCTCCCGGGTATTTACCCGGCCCTGTCTCTCTCTCTCTCTCTCCCGGGTATTTACCCGGCCCTGTCTCTCTCTCTCTCTCCCGGGTATTTACCCGGCCCTGTCTCTCTCTCTCTCTCCCGGGTAATTACCCGGCCCTGTCTCTCTCTCCCGGGTATTTATCCGGCCCTGTCTCTCTCTCCCGGGTATTTACCCGGCCCTCTCTCTCTCTCCCGGGTACTTACCCGGCCCTCTCTCTCTCTTTCTCTCCCCCGGGTATTTACCCGGCCCTGTCTCTCTCTCCCGGGTGTTTACCCGGCCCTGTCTCTCTCTCCCGGGTGTTTACCCGGACCTGTCTCTCTCTCCCGGGTGTTTACCTGGACCTCTCTCTCCCGGGTGTTTACCTGGACCTGTCTCTCTCTCCCGGGTGTTTACCCGGACCTGTCTCTCTCTCCCGGGTGTTTACCCGGACCTGTCTCTCTCTCCCGGGTGTTTACCCGGACCTGTCTCTCTCTCCCGGGTGTTAACCCGGACGTGTCTCTCTCTCCCGGGTGTTAACCCGGACGTGTCTCTCTCTCCCGGGTGTTTACCCGGACCTGTCTCTCTCTCCCGGGTGTTTACCCGGACCTGTCTCTCTCTCCCGGGTGTTTACCCGGACCTGTCTCTCTCTCCCGGGTGTTTACCCGGCCCTGTCTCTCTCTCTCTCTCCCGGGTATTTACCCGGCCCTGTCTCTCTCTCTCTCTCCCGGGTATTTACCCGGCCGTCTCTCTCTCTCTCTCCCGGGTATTTACCCGGCCCTGTCTCTCTCTCTCTCTCTCTCCCGGGTATTTACACGGCCCTGTCTCTCTCTCTCTCTCTCCCGGGTATTTACCCGGCCCTGTCTCTCTCTCTCTCTCCCGGGTATTTACCCGGCCCTGTCTCTCTCTCTCTCTCCCGGGTATTTACCCGGCCGTCTCTCTCTCTCTCTCTCCCGGGTATTTACCCGGCCCTGTCTCTCTCTCTGTCTCCCGGGTATTTACCCGGCCCTGTCTCTGTCCCGGGTATTTACCCGGCCCTGTCTCTCTCTCTCCCCCGGGTATTTACCTGGCCCTGTCTCTCTCTCTGCCGGGTATTTACCCGGCCCTGTCTCTCTCTCTCTCTGCTGGGTATTTACCCGGCCCTGTCTCTCTCTCTCTCTGCCGGGTATTTACCCGGCCCTGTCTCTCTCTCTCTCTGCCGGGTATTTACCCGGCCCTGTCTCTCTCTCTCTCTGCCGGGTATTTACCCGGCCCTGTCTCTCTCTCTCTCTCTGCCGGGTATTTACCCGGCCCTCTCTCTCTCTGCCGGGTATTTACCCGGCCCTGTTTCTCTCTCTCTCTCTCCCGGATATTTACCCGGCCCTTTCTCTCTCTCTCTCTCTCCCGGGTATTTACCTGGCCCTGTCTCTCTCTCTCTGCCGGGTATTTACCCGGCCCTGTCTCTCTCTCTCTCCCGGGTATTTACCCGGCCCTGTCTCTCTCTCTCTCTCTCCCGGGTATTTACCCGGCCCTGTCTCTCTCTCTCTCCCGGGTATTTACCCGGCCCTGTCTCTCTCTCTCTCCCGGGTATTTACCCGGCCCTGTCTCTCTCTTTCTCTCTCCCGGGTATTTACCCGGCCCTGTCTCTCTCTCTCTCTCTCCCGGGTATTTACCCGGCCCTGTCTCTCTCTCTCTCTCTCCCGGGTATTTATCCAGCCCTGTCTCTCTCTCCCGGGTATTTACCCGGCCCTCTCTCTCTCTTTCTCTCTCCCGGGTATTTACCCGGCCCTGTCTCTCTCTCCCGGGTGTTTACCCGGCCCGGTCTCTCTCTCCCGGGTGTTTACCCGGACCTGTCTCTCTCTCCCGGGTGTTTACCCGGACCTGTCTCGCTCACCCGGGTGTTTACCCGGACCTGTCTCTCTCTCCCGGGTGTTTACCCGGACCTGTCTCTCTCTCCCGGGTGTTTACCCGGACCTGTCTCTCTCTCCCGGGTGTTTACCCGGACCTGTCTCTCTCTCCCGGGTGTTTACCCGGCCCTGTCTCTCTCTCCCGGGTGTTTACCCGGACCTGTCTCTCTCTCCCGGGTGTTTACCCGGCCCTGTCTCTCTCTCTCTCTCCCGGGTATTTACCCGGCCCTGTCTCTCTCTCTCTCTCCCGGGTATTTACCCGGCCCTGTGTCTCTCTCTCTCTCCCGGGTATTTACCGGGCCCTGTCTCTCTCTCTTCCGGGTATTTACCCGGCCCTGTCTCTCTCTCTCTCTCCCGGGTATTTACCCGGCCCTGTCTCTCTCTCTCTCTCCCGGGTATTTACCCGGCCCTGTCTCTCTCTCTCTCTCCCGGGTATTTACCCGGCCCTGTCTCTCTCTCTCTCTCCCGGGTATTTACCCGGCCCTGTCTCTCTCTCTCTCTCCCGTGTATTTACCCGGCCCTGTCTCTCTCTCTCTCTCCCGGGTATTTACCCGGCCCTGTCTCTCTCTCTCTCTCCCGGGTAATTACCCGGCCCTGTCTCTCTCTCTCTCTGCCGGGTATTTACCCGGCCCTGTCTCTCTCTCTCTCTGCCGGGTATTTACCCGGCCCTGTCTCTCTCTCTCTCTGCCGGGTATTTACCCGGCCCTGTCTCTCTCTCTCTCTGCCGGGTATTTACCCGGCCCTGTCTCTCTCTCTCTCTCTGCCGGGTATTTACCCGGCCCTCTCTCTCTCTGCCGGGTATTTACCCGGCCCTGTTTCTCTCTCTCTCTCTCCCGGATATTTACCCGGCCCTTTCTCTCTCTCTCTCTCTCCCGGGTATTTACCTGGCCCTGTCTCTCTCTCTCTGCCGGGTATTTACCCGGCCCTGTCTCTCTCTCTCTGCCGGGTATTTACCCGGCCCTGTCTCTCTCTCTCTGCCGGGTATTTACCCGGCCCTGTCTCTCTCTCTCTGCCGGGTATTTACCCGGCCCTGTCTCTCTCTCTCTGCCGGGTATTTACCCGGCCCTGTCTCTCTCTTTCTCTCTCCCGGGTATTTACCCGGCCCTGTCTCTCTCTCTCTCTCCCGGGTATTTACCCTGTCCTGTCTCTCTCTCTCTCTCCCGGGTATTTACCCGGCCCTGTCTCTCTCTCTCTCTCCCAGGTATTTACCCGGCCCTGTCTCTCTCTCTCTCTCTGCCGGGTATTTACCCGGCCCTGTCTCTCTCTCTCTGCAGGGTATTTACCCGGCCCTGTCTCTCTCTCTCTGCAGGGTATTTACCCGGCCCTGTCTCTCTCTCTCTCTCTCCCGGGTATTTACCTGGCCCAGTCTCTCTCTCCCGGGTATTTACCCGGCCCTGCCTCTCTCTCCCGGGTATTTACCCGGCCCTGCCTCTCTCTCCCGGGTATTTACCCGGCCCTGCCTCTCTCTCTCTCTCTCCCGGGTATTTAACCGGCCCTGTCTCTCTCTCTGTCTCCCGGATATTTACCAGGCCCTGTCTCTCTCTCTTCCGGGTATTTACCCGGTCCTGTCTCTCTCTCTCTCTCTCCCGGGTATTTACCCGGCCCTGTCTCTCTCTCTCTCGCCCGGGTATTTACCCGGCCCTGTCTCTCTCTCTCTGCCAGGTATTTACCCGGCCCTGTCTCTCTCTCTGCCGGGTATTTACCCGGCCCTGTCTCTCTCTCTCTCTCTCTCTCTCTCCCGGATATTTACCTGGCCCTGTCTCTCTCTCTCTCTCCCGGGTATTTACCCGGCCCTGTCTCTCTCTCTCTCTCCCGGATATTTACCCGGCCCTGTCTCTCTCTCTCCCGGGTATTTACCTGGCCCTGTCTCTCTCTCTCTCTCCCGGTTATTTACCTGGCCCTGTCTCTCTCTCTCTGCCGGGTATTTACCCGGCCCTGTCTCTCTCTCTCTCTCCCGGGTATTTACCCGGCCCTGTCTCTCTCTCTCTCTCTCCCGGGTATTTACCCGGCCCTGTCTCTCTCTCTCTCCCTCCCGGGTATTTACCCGGCCCTGTCTCTCTCTCTCTCCCTCCCGGGTATTTACGGGGCCCTGACTCTCCCTCTCCTGGGTATTTGCGGGGCCCTGACTCTCCCTCGCCCGGGTATTTGCCGGGCCCTGACTCTCCCTCGCCCGGGTATTCGCCGGGCCCTGACTCTCCCTCGCCCGGGTATTCGCCGGGCCCTGACTCTCCCTCGCCCGGGTATTCGCCGGGTCCTGACGCTCCCTCGCCCGGGTATTCGCCGGGCCCTGACTCTCCCTCGCCCGGGTATTCGCCGGGCCCTGACTCTCCCTCGCCCGGGCATTTACCGGGCCCTGACTCTCCCTCGCCCGGGCATTTACCGGGCCCTGACTCTCCCTCGCCCGGGCATTTACCGGGCCCTGACTCTCCCTCGCCCGGGCATTTACCGGGCCCTGACTCTCCCTCGCCCGGGCATTTACCGGGCCCTGACTCTCCCTCCGCCGGGCATTTACCGGGCCCTGACTCTCCCTCGCCCGGGCATTTACCGGGCCCTGACTCTCCCTCGCCCGGGCCTTTACCGGGCACTGACTCTCCCTCGCCCGGGCATTTACCGGGCCCTGACTCTCCCTCGCCTGGGTATTTACCCGGCCCTGTCTCTCCCTCTCCCGGGTATTTACCCGGCCCTGTCTCTCTCTCTCCCGGGTATTTACCCGGCCCCGTCTCTCTCTCTCCCGGGTATTTACCCGGCCCCGTCTCTCTCTCTCCCGGGTATTTACCCGGCCCCGTCTCTCTCTCTCCCGGGTATTTACCCGGCCCCGTCTCTCTCTCGCTCTCGGGTATTTACCCGGCCCTTTCTCTCTCTCTCTCTCCCGGGTATTTACCCGGCCCTGTCTCTCTCTCTCCCGGGTATTTACCCGGCCCTGTCTCTCTCTCTCCCGGGTATTTACCTGGCCCTGTCTCTCTCTCTCTCTCTCCAGGGTATTTACCTGGCCCTGTCTCTCTCTCTCTGCCGGGTATTTACCCGGCCCTGTCTCTCTCTCTCTGCCGGGTATTTACCCGGCCCTGTCTCTCTCTCTCTGCCGGGTATTTACCCGGCCCTGTCTCTCTCTCTCTGCCGGGTATTTACCCGGCCCTGTCTCTCTCTCTCTGCCGGGTATTTACCCGGCCCTGTCTCTCTCTCTCTGCCGGGTATTTACCCGGCCCTGTCTCTCTCTCTCTGCCGGGTATTTACCCGGCCCTGTCTCTCTCTCTCTGCCGGGTATTTACCCTGCCCTGTCTCTCTCTCTCTGCCGGGTATTTACCCGGCCCTGTCTCTCTCTCTCTCTCCCGGGTATTTACACTGTCCTGTCTCTCTCTCTCTCTCTCCCGGGTATTTACCCGGCCCTGTCTCTCTCTCTCTCTCCCAGGTATTTACCCGGCCCTGTCTCTCTCTCTCTCTGCCGGGTATTTACCCGGCCCTGTCTCTCTCTCTCTCTGCAGGGTATTTACCCGGCCCTGTCTCTCTCTCTCTGCAGGGTATTTACCCGGCCCTGTCTCTCTGTCTCTCTCTCCCGGGTATTTACCTGGCCCAGTCTCTCTCTCCCGGGTATTTACCCGGCCCTGCCTCTCTCTCCCGGGTATTTACCCGGCCCTGCCTCTCTCTCTCTCTCTCCCGGGTATTTAACCGGCCCTGTCTCTCTCTCTGTCTCCCGGGTATTTACCAGGCCCTGTCTCTCTCTCTCTTCCGGGTATTTACCCGGTCCTGTCTCTCTCTCTCTCTCTCCCGGGTATTTACCCGGCCCTGTCTCTCTCTCTCTCTCTCCCCCGGGTATTTACCTGGCCCTGTCTCTCTCTCTCTCTCCCGGGTATTTACCCGGCCCTGTCTCTCTCTCTCTCTCCCGGGTATTTACCGGGGCCTGTCTCCCTCTCTCCCGGGTATTTACCTGGCCCTGTCTCTCTCTCTCTCTCCCGGTTATTTACCTGGCCCTGTCTCTCTCTCTCTGCCGGGTATTTACCCGGCCCTGTCTCTCTCTCTCTCTCCCGGGTATTTACCCGGCCCTGTCTCTCTCTCTCTCTCTCCCGGGTATTTACCCGGCCCTGTCTCTCTCTCTCACTCTCCCGGGTATTTACCCGGCCCTGTCTCTCTCTCTCTCTCTCCCGGGTATTTACCCGGCCCTGTCTCTCACTCTCTCCCTCCCGGGTATTTACCCGGCCCTGTCTCTCTCTCTCTCCCTCCCGGGTATTTACGGGGCCCTGACTCTCCCTCTCCTGGGTATTCGCCGGGCCCTGACTCTCCCTCGCCCGGGTATTCGCCGGGCCCTGACTCTCCCTCGCCCGGGTATTCGCCGGGCCCTGACTCTCCCTCGCCCGGGTATTCGCCGGGCCCTGACTCTCCCTCGCCCGGGTATTCGCCGGGCCCTGACTCTCCCTCGCCCGGGTATTCGCCGGGCCCTGACTCTCCCTCGCCCGGGTATTCGCCGGGCCCTGACTCTCCCTCGCCCGGGTATTCGCCGGGCCCTGACTCTCCCTCGCCCGGGTATTCGCCGGGCCCTGACTCTCCCTCGCCCGGGTATTCGCCGGGCCCTGACTCTCCCTCGCCCGGGTATTCGCCGGGCCCTGACTCTCCCTCGCCCGGGTATTCGCCGGGCCCTGACTCTCCCTCGCCCGGGTATTCGCCGGGCCCTGACTCTCCCTCGCCCGGGTATTCGCCGGGCCCTGACTCTCCCTCGCCCGGGTATTCGCCGGGCCCTGACTCTCCCTCGCCCGGGTATTCGCCGGGCCCTGACTCTCCCTCGCCCGGGCATTTACCGGGCCCTGACTCTCCCTCCCCCGGGCATTTACCGGGCCCTGACTCTCCCTCGCCCGGGCATTTACCGGGCCCTGACTCTCCCTCGCCCGGGCATTTACCGGGCACTGACTCTCCCTCGCCCGGGCATTTACCGGGCCCTGACTCTCCCTCGCCTGGGTATTTACCCGGCCCTGTCTCTCCCTCTCCCGGGTATTTACCCGGCCCTGTCTCTCTCTCTCCCGGGTATTTACCCGGCCCTGACTCTCTCTCTCCCGGGTATTTACCCGGCCCTGTCTCTCTCTCTCCCGGGTATTTACCCGGCCCCGTCTCTCTCTCTCCCGGGTATTTACCCGGCCCCGTCTCTCTCTCTCCCGGGTATTTACCCGGCCCCGTCTCTCTATCTCCCGGGTATTTACCCGGCCCCGTCTCTCTCTCTCTCTCGGGTATTTACCCGGCCCTTTCTCTCTCTCTCTCTCCCGGGTATTTACCCGGCCCTGTCTCTCTCTCTCCCGGGTATTTACCCGGCCCTGTCTCTCTCTCTCCCGGGTATTTACCCAGCCCTGTCTCTCTCTCTCTCTCTCTGTCCCGGGTATTTACCCGGCCCTGTCTCTCTCTCTCTCCCCCGGGTATTTACCCGGCCCTGTCTCTCTCTCTCCCGGGTATTTACCCGGCCCTGTCTCTCTCTCTCTCTGCCGGGTATTTACCCGGCCCTGTCTCTTTCTCTCTCTGCCGGGTATTTACCTGGTCCTGTCTCTCTCTCTCTCTCTGCCGGGTATTTACCCGGCCCTGTTTCTCTCTCTCTCTCTGCCGGGTATTTACCCGGCCCTGTCTCTCTCTCTCTCTCTCTGCAGGGTATTTACCCGGCCCTGTCTCTCTCTCTCTGCAGGGTATTTACCCGGCCCTGTCTCTCTGTCTCTCTCTCCCGGGTATTTACCTGGCCCAGTCTCTCTCTCCCGGGTATTTACCCGGCCCTGCCTCTCTCTCCCGGGTATTTACCCGGCCCTGCCTCTCTCTCTCTCTCTCCCGGGTATTTAACCGGCCCTGTCTCTCTCTCTGTCTCCCGGGTATTTACCAGGCCCTGTCTCTCTCTCTCTTCCGGGTATTTACCCGGTCCTGTCTCTCTCTCTCTCTCTCCCGGGTATTTACCCGGCCCTGTCTCTCTCTCTCTCTCTCCCCCGGGTATTTACCTGGCCCTGTCTCTCTCTCTCTCTCCCGGGTATTTACCCGGCCCTGTCTCTCTCTCTCTCTCCCGGGTATTTACCGGGGCCTGTCTCCCTCTCTCCCGGGTATTTACCTGGCCCTGTCTCTCTCTCTCTCTCCCGGTTATTTACCTGGCCCTGTCTCTCTCTCTCTGCCGGGTATTTACCCGGCCCTGTCTCTCTCTCTCTCTCCCGGGTATTTACCCGGCCCTGTCTCTCTCTCTCTCTCTCCCGGGTATTTACCCGGCCCTGTCTCTCTCTCTCTCTCTCCCGGGTATTTACCCGGCCCTGTCTCTCTCTCTCTCTCTCCCGGGTATTTACCCGGCCCTGTCTCTCACTCTCTCCCTCCCGGGTATTTACCCGGCCCTGTCTCTCTCTCTCTCCCTCCCGGGTATTTACGGGGCCCTGACTCTCCCTCTCCTGGGTATTCGCCGGGCCCTGACTCTCCCTCGCCCGGGTATTCGCCGGGCCCTGACTCTCCCTCGCCCGGGTATTCGCCGGGCCCTGACTCTCCCTCGCCCGGGTATTCGCCGGGCCCTGACTCTCCCTCGCCCGGGTATTCGCCGGGCCCTGACTCTCCCTCGCCCGGGTATTCGCCGGGCCCCGACTCTCCCTCGCCCGGGTATTCGCCGGGCCCTGACTCTCCCTCGCCCGGGTATTCGCCGGGCCCTGACTCTCCCTCGCCCGGGTATTCGCCGGGCCCTGACTCTCCCTCGCCCGGGTATTCGCCGGGCCCTGACTCTCCCTCGCCCGGGTATTCGCCGGGCCCTGACTCTCCCTCGCCCGGGTATTCGCCGGGCCCTGACTCTCCCTCGCCCGGGTATTCGCCGGGCCCTGACTCTCCCTCGCCCGGGTATTCGCCGGGCCCTGACTCTCCCTCGCCCGGGTATTCGCCGGGCCCTGACTCTCCCTCGCCCGGGTATTCGCCGGGCCCTGACTCTCCCTCGCCCGGGCATTTACCGGGCCCTGACTCTCCCTCCCCCGGGCATTTACCGGGCCCTGACTCTCCCTCGCCCGGGCATTTACCGGGCCCTGACTCTCCCTCGCCCGGGCATTTACCGGGCACTGACTCTCCCTCGCCCGGGCATTTACCGGGCCCTGACTCTCCCTCGCCTGGGTATTTACCCGGCCCTGTCTCTCCCTCTCCCGGGTATTTACCCGGCCCTGTCTCTCTCTCTCCCGGGTATTTACCCGGCCCTGACTCTCTCTCTCCCGGGTATTTACCCGGCCCTGTCTCTCTCTCTCCCGGGTATTTACCCGGCCCCGTCTCTCTCTCTCCCGGGTATTTACCCGGCCCCGTCTCTCTCTCTCCCGGGTATTTACCCGGCCCCGTCTCTCTATCTCCCGGGTATTTACCCGGCCCCGTCTCTCTCTCTCTCTCGGGTATTTACCCGGCCCTTTCTCTCTCTCTCTCTCCCGGGTATTTACCCGGCCCTGTCTCTCTCTCTCCCGGGTATTTACCCGGCCCTGTCTCTCTCTCTCCCGGGTATTTACCCAGCCCTGTCTCTCTCTCTCTCTCTCTGTCCCGGGTATTTACCCGGCCCTGTCTCTCTCTCTCTCCCCCGGGTATTTACCCGGCCCTGTCTCTCTCTCTCCCGGGTATTTACCCGGCCCTGTCTCTCTCTCTCTCTGCCGGGTATTTACCCGGCCCTGTCTCTTTCTCTCTCTGCCGGGTATTTACCTGGTCCTGTCTCTCTCTCTCTCTCTGCCGGGTATTTACCCGGCCCTGTTTCTCTCTCTCTCTCTCCCGGGTATTTACCCGGCCCTGTCTCTCTCTCTCTCTGCCGTGTATTTACCCGGCCCTGTCTCTGACTATCTCTGCCGGGTATTTACCCGGCCCTGTCTCTGACTCTCTCTGCCGGGTGTTTACCCGGCCCCGTCTCTCTCTCTCTCTGCCGGGTATTTACCCGGTCCTGTCTCTCTCTCTCTCTGCCGGGTATTTACCCGGCCCTGTTTCTCTCTCTCTCTCCCCCGGGTATTTACCCGTCCCTGTCTCTCTCTCTCTCTCCCGGGTATTTACCCGGCCCTGTCTCTCTCTCTCTCTCTCCCGGGTATTTACCCGGCCCTGTCTCTCTCTCTCTCTCTCCCGGGTATTTACCCGGCCCTGTCTCTCTCCCGGGTATTTACCCGGCCCTGTCTCTCTCTCTCTCTCTCCCGGGTATTTACCCGGCCCTGTCTCTCTCTCTCTCTCCCGGGTATTTTCCCGGCCCTGTCTCTCTCTCTCTCCCGGGTATTTACCCGGCCCTGTCTCTCTCTCTCTCCCGGGTATTTACCCGGCCCTGTCTCTCTCTCTCTCCCGGGTATTTACCCGGCCCTGTCTCTCTCTCCTGGGTATTTACCCGGCCCTGTCTCTCTCTCTCTCTCTATCCCGGGTATTTACCCGGCCCTGTCTCTCTCTCTCTCTCTATCCCGGGTATTTACCCGGCCCTGTCTCTCTCTCTCTCTCTCGCCCGGGTATTTACCCGGCCCTGTCTCTCTCTCGCTCTCTCTCGCGGGTATTTACCCGGCCCTGTCTCTCTCTCGCGGGTATTTACCCGGCCCTGTCTGTCTCTCGCTCTATCTCCCGGGTATTTACCCGGCCCTGTCTCTCTCTCACGCTCCCTCTCCCGGGTATTTACCCGGCCCTGTCTCCACCTCTCCCGAGTATTTACCGGCCCCTGTCTCTCTCCCTCCCGGGTATTTACCCGGCCCTGTCTCTCTCTCTTTCTCTCTCCCGGGTATTTACCCGGCCCTGTCTCTCTCTCCCGGGTGTTTACCCGGCCCTGTCTCTCTCTCCCGGGTGTTTACCCGGCCCTGTCTCTCTCTCCCGGGTGTTTACCCGGACCTGTCTCTCTCTCCCGGGTGTTTACCCGGACCTGTCTCTCTCTCCCGGGTGTTTACCCGGACCTGTCTCTCTCTCCCGGGTGTTTACCCGGACCTGTCTCTCTCTCCCGGGTATTTACCCGGCCCTGTCTCTCTCTCTCCCGGGTATTTACCCGGCCCTGTCTCTCTCTCTCTCTCCCGGGTATTTACCCGGCCCTGTCTCTCTCTCTCTCTCCCGGGTATTTACCCGGCCCTGTCTCTCTCTCTCTCTCCCGGGTATTTACCCGGCCCTGTCTCTCTCTCTCTCTCCCGGGTATTTACCCGGCCCTGTCTCTCTCTCTCTCTCCCGGGTATTTACCCGGCCCTGTCTCTCCCTCTCTCTCCCGGGTATTTACCCGGCCCTGTCTCTCTCTCTCTCTCTCCCGGGTATTTACCCGGCCCTGTCTCTCTCTCTCTCTCCCGGGTATTTACCCGGCCCTGTCTCTCTCTCTCTCTCCCGGGTATTTACCCGGCCCTGTCTCTCTCTCTCTCTCCCAGGTATTTACACGGCCCTGTCTCTCTCTCTTTCTCTCCCGGGTATTTACACGGCCCTGTCTCTCTCTCTCTCTCCCGGGTATTTACCCGGCCCTGTCTCTCTCTCTCTCTCTCCCGGGTATTTACCCGGCCGTCTCTCGCTCTCTCTCCCGGGTATTTACCCGGCCCTGTCTCTCTCTCTCTCTCCCGGGTATTTACCCGGCCCTGTCTCTGTCCCGGGTATTTACCCGGCCCTGTCTCTCTCTCTCCCCCGGGTATTTACCTGGCCCTGTCTCTCTCTCTCCCGGGTATTTACCCGGCCCTGTCTCTCTCTCTCTCTGCTGGGTATTTACCCGGCCCTGTCTCTCTCTCTCTCTGCCGGGTATTTACCCGGCCCTGTCTCTCTCTCTCTCTGCCGGGTATTTACCCGGCCCTGTCTCTCTCTCTCTCTCTGCCGGGTATTTACCCGGCCCTCTCTCTCTCTGCCGGGTATTTACCCGGCCCTGTTTCTCTCTCTCTCTCCCGGGTATTTACCCGGCCCTTTCTCTCTCTCTCTCCCCCCCGGGTATTTACCCGGCCCTTTCTCTCTCTCTCTCTCCCCCCCGGGTATTTACCCGTCACTGTCTCTCTCTCTCTCTCTCCCCCGGGTACTTACCCGGCCCTGTCTCTCTCTCTCTCTCCCGGGTATTTACCCGGCCCTGTCTCTCTCTCTCTCTCTCCCGGGTATTTACCCGGCCCTGTCTCTCTCTCTCTCCCGGGTATTTACCCGGCCCTGTCTCGCTCTTTCTCTCCCGGGTATTTACCCGGCCCTGTCTCTCTCTTTCTCTCCCGGGTATTTACCCGGCCCTGTCTCTCTCTCTCTCCCGGGTATTTACCCGGCCCTGTCTCTCTCTCTCTCCCGGGTATTTACCCGGCCCTGTCTCTCTCTCTCTCCCAAGTATTTACCCGGCCCTGTCTCTCTCTCTCGCTCCCCCGGGTATTTACCCGGCCCTGTCTCTCTCTCTCTCTCTCTCCCGGGTATTTACCCGGCCCTGTCTCTCTCTCTCTCTCTCTCCCGGGTATTTACCCGGCCCTGTCTCTCTCTCTCTCCCGGGTATTTACCCGGCCCTGTCTCTCTCTCTCTCCCGGGTATTTACCCGGCCCTGTCTCTCTCTCTCTCCCGGGTATTTACCCGGCCCTGTCTCTCTCTCTCTCCTGGGTATTTACCCGGCCCTGTCTCTCTCTCTCTCCCGGGTATTTACCCGGCCCTGTCTCTCTCTCTCTCCCGGGTATTTACCCGGCCCTGTCTCTCTCTCTCTCCCGGGTATTTACCCGGCCCTGTCTCTCTCTCTCTCCCGGGTATTTACCCGGCCCTGTCTCTCTCTTTCTCTCTCCCGGGTATTTACCCGGCCCTGTCTCTCTCTCTCTCTCGGGTATTTACCCGGCCCTGTCTCTCTCTCTCTCTCGGGTATTTACCCGGCCCTTTCTCTCTCTCTCTCTCCCGGGTATTTACCCGGCCCTGTCTCTCTCTCTCCCGGGTATTTACCCGGCCCTGTCTCTCTCTCTCCCGGGTATTTACCCAGCCCTGTCTCTCTCTCTCCCGGGTATTTACCCAGCCCTGTCTCTCTCTCTCTCTCTCTGTCCCGGGTATTTACCCGGCCCTGTCTCTCTCTCTCTCCCCCGGGTATTTACCCGGCCCTGTCTCTCTCTCTCTCTGCCGGGTATTTACCCGGCCCTGTCTCTCTCTCTCTCTGCCGGGTATTTACCCGGCCCTGTCTCTTTCTCTCTCTGCCGGGTATTTACCTGGTCCTGTCTCTCTCTCTCTCTCTGCCGGGTATTTACCCGGCCCTGTTTCTCTCTCTCTCTCTCCCGGGTATTTACCCGGCCCTGTCTCTCTCTCTCTCTGCCGTGTATTTACCCGGCCCTGTCTCTGACTATCTCTGCCGGGTATTTACCCGGCCCTGTCTCTGACTCTCTCTGCCGGGTGTTTACCCGGCCCCGTCTCTCTCTCTCTCTGCCGGGTATTTACCCGGTCCTGTCTCTCTCTCTCTCTGCCGGGTATTTACCCGGCCCTGTTTCTCTCTCTCTCTCCCCCGGGTATTTACCCGTCCCTGTCTCTCTCTCTCTCTCCCGGGTATTTACCCGGCCCTGTCTCTCTCTCTCTCTCCCGGGTATTTACCCGGCCCTGTCTCTCTCTCTCTCTCTCCCGGGTATTTACCCGGCCCTGTCTCTCTCTCTCTCTGCCGTGTATTTACCCGGCCCTGTCTCTGACTATCTCTGCCGGGTATTTACCCGGCCCTGTCTCTGACTCTCTCTGCCGGGTGTTTACCCGGCCCCGTCTCTCTCTCTCTCTGCCGGGTATTTACCCGGTCCTGTCTCTCTCTCTCTCTGCCGGGTATTTACCCGGCCCTGTTTCTCTCTCTCTCTCTCCCCCGGGTATTTACCCGGCCCTGTCTCTCTCTCCCGGGTGTTTACCCGGCCCTGTCTCTCTCTCCCGGGTGTTTACCCGGACCTGTCTCTCTCTCCCGGGTGTTTACCCGGACCTGTCTCTCTCTCCCGGGTGTTTACCCGGACCTGTCTCTCTCTCCCGGGTATTTACCCGGCCCTGCCTCTCTCTCTCTCTCTCCCGGGTATTTAACCGGCCCTGTCTCTCTCTCTCTGCAGGGTATTTACCCGGCCCTGTCTCTCTCTCTCTGCAGGGTATTTACCCGGCCCTGTCTCTCTCTCTCTCTCTCCCGGGTATTTACCCGGCCCAGCCTCTCTCTCCCGGGTATTTACCCGGCCCTGCCTCTCTCTCCCGGGTATTTACCCGGCCCTGCCTCTCTCTCTCTCTCTCCCGGGTATTTAACCGGCCCTGCCTCTCTCTCTCTCTCTCCCGGGTATTTACCAGGCCCTGTCTCTCTCTCTTCCGGGTATTTACCCGGTCCTGTCTCTCTCTCTCTCTCTCCCGGGTATTTACCCGGCCCTGTCTCTCTCTCTCTCGCCCGGGTATTTACCCGGCCCTGTCTCTCTCTCTCTGCCAGGTATTTACCCGGCCCTGTCTCTCTCTGCCGGGTATTTACCCGGCCCTGTCTCTCTCTCTCTCTCTCTCCCGGGTATTTACCCGGCCCTGTCTCTCTCTCTCTCTCCCGGATATTTACCCGGCCCTGTCTCTCTCTCTCCCGGGTATTTACCTGGCCCTGTCTCTATCTCTCTCTCCCGGTTATTTACCTGGCCCTGTCTCTCTCTCTCTGCCGGGTATTTACCCGGCCCTGTCTCTCTCTCTCTCTCCCGGGTATTTACCCGGCCCTGTCTCTCTCTCTCCCGGGTATTTACCCGGCCCTGTCTCTCTCTCTCTCCCTCCCGGGTATTTACCCGGCCCTGTCTCTCTCTCTCTCCCTCCCGGGTATTTACCCGGCCCTGTCTCTCTCTCTCTCCCTCCCGGGTATTTACGGGGCCCTGACTCTCCCTCTCCTGGGTATTTGCCGGGCCCTGACTCTCCCTCGCCCGGGTATTTGCGGGGCCCTGACTCTCCCTCGCCCGGGTATTCGCCGGGCCCTGACTCTCCCTCGCCCGGGTATTCGCCGGGCCCTGACGCTCCCTCGCCCGGGTATTCGCCGGGCCCTGACGCTCCCTCGCCCGGGTATTCGCCGGGCCCTGACTCTCCCTCGCCCGGGTATTCGCCGGGCCCTGACTCTCCCTCGCCCGGGTATTCGCCGGGCCCTGACTCTCCCTCGCCCGGGTATTCGCCGGGCCCTGACTCTCCCTCGCCCGGGTATTCGCCGGGCCCTGACTCTCCCTCGCCCGGGTATTCGCCGGGCCCTGACTCTCCCTCGCCCGGGTATTCGCCGGGCCCTGACTCTCCCTCGCCCGGGTATTCGCCGGGCCCTGACTCTCCCTCGCCCGGGTATTCGCCGGGCCCTGACTCTCCCTCGCCCGGGTATTCGCCGGGCCCTGACTCTCCCTCGCCCGGGTATTCGCCGGGCCCTGACTCTCCCTCGCCCGGGTATTCGCCGGGCCCTGACTCTCCCTCGCCTGGGTATTTACCCGGCCCTGTCTCTCCCTCTCCCGGGTATTTACCCGGCCCTGTCTCTCTCTCTCCCGGGTATTTACCCGGCCCTGACTCTCTCTCTCCCGGGTATTTACCCGGCCCTGTCTCTCTCTCTCCCGGGTATTTACCCGGCCCCGTCTCTCTCTCTCCCGGGTATTTACCCGGCCCCGTCTCTCTCTCTCCCGGGTATTTACCCGGCCCCGTCTCTCTATCTCCCGGGTATTTACCCGGCCCCGTCTCTCTCTCTCTCTCGGGTATTTACCCGGCCCTTTCTCTCTCTCTCTCTCCCGGGTATTTACCCGGCCCTGTCTCTCTCTCTCCCGGGTATTTACCCGGCCCTGTCTCTCTCTCTCCCGGGTATTTACCCAGCCCTGTCTCTCTCTCTCTCTCTCTGTCCCGGGTATTTACCCGGCCCTGTCTCTCTCTCTCTCCCCCGGGTATTTACCCGGCCCTGTCTCTCTCTCTCCCGGGTATTTACCCGGCCCTGTCTCTCTCTCTCTCTGCCGGGTATTTACCCGGCCCTGTCTCTTTCTCTCTCTGCCGGGTATTTACCTGGTCCTGTCTCTCTCTCTCTCTCTGCCGGGTATTTACCCGGCCCTGTTTCTCTCTCTCTCTCTCCCGGGTATTTACCCGGCCCTGTCTCTCTCTCTCTCTGCCGTGTATTTACCCGGCCCTGTCTCTGACTATCTCTGCCGGGTATTTACCCGGCCCTGTCTCTGACTCTCTCTGCCGGGTGTTTACCCGGCCCCGTCTCTCTCTCTCTCTGCCGGGTATTTACCCGGTCCTGTCTCTCTCTCTCTGCCGGGTATTTACCCGGCCCTGTTTCTCTCTCTCTCTCCCCCGGGTATTTACCCGTCCCTGTCTCTCTCTCTCTCTCCCGGGTATTTACCCGGCCCTGTCTCTCTCTCTCTCTCCCGGGTATTTACCCGGCCCTGTCTCTCTCTCTCTCTCTCCCGGGTATTTACCCGGCCCTGTCTCTCTCTCTCTCTGCCGTGTATTTACCCGGCCCTGTCTCTGACTATCTCTGCCGGGTATTTACCCGGCCCTGTCTCTGACTCTCTCTGCCGGGTGTTTACCCGGCCCCGTCTCTCTCTCTCTCTGCCTGGTATTTACCCGGTCCCGTCTCTCTCTCTCTCTGCCGGGTATTTACCCGGCCCTGTTTCTCTCTCTCTCTCCCCCGGGTATTTACCCGTCCCTGTCTCTCTCTCTCTCTCCCGGGTATTTACCCGGCCCTGTCTCTCTCTCTCTCTCCCGGGTATTTACCCGGCCCTGTCTCTCTCTCTCTCTCCCGGGTATTTACCCGGCCCTGTCTCTCTCTCTCTCTCTCCCGGGTATTTACCCGGCCCTGTCTCTCTCCCGGGTATTTACCCGGCCCTGTCTCTCTCCCGGGTATTTACCCGGCCCTGTCTCTCTCCCGGGTATTTACCCGGCCCTGTCTCTCTCCCGGGTATTTACCCGGCCCTGTCTCTCTCTCTCTCTCCCGGGTATTTTCCCGGCCCTGTCTCTCTCTCTCTCCCGGGTATTTACCCGGCCCTGTCTCTCTCTCTCTCCCGGGTATTTACCCGGCCCTGTCTCTCTCTCTCTCTCCCGGGTATTTACCCGGCCCTGTCTCTCTCTCCTGGGTATTTACCCGGCCCTGTCTCTCTCTCTCTCTCTATCCCGGGTATTTACCCGGCCCTGTCTCTCTCTCTCTCTCTATCCCGGGTATTTACCCGGCCCTGTCTCTCTCTCGCCCGGGTATTTACCCGGCCCTGTCTCTCTCTCGCTTTCTCTCGCGGGTATTTACCCGGCCCTGTCTCTCTCTCGCGGGTATTTACCCGGCCCTGTCTGTCTCTCGCTCTATCTCCCGGGTATTTACCCGGCCCTGTCTCTCTCTCACGCTCCCTCTACCGGGTATTTACCCGGCCCTGTCTCCACCTCTCCCGAGTATTTACCGGCCCCTGTCTCTCTCCCTCCCGGGTATTTACCCAGCCCTGTCTCTCTCTCTTTCTCTCTCCCGGGTGTTTACCCGGCCCTGTCTCTCTCTCCCGGGTGTTTACCCGGCCCTGTCTCTCTCTCCCGGGTGTTTACCCGGACCTGTCTCTCTCTCCCGGGTGTTTACCCGGACCTGTCTCTCTCTCCCGGGTGTTTACCCGGACCTGTCTCTCTCTCCCGGGTGTTTACCCGGACCTGTCTCTCTCTCCCGGGTGTTTACCCGGCCCTGTCTCTCTCTCTCTCTCCCGGGTATTTACCCGGCCCTGTCTCTCTCTCTCTCTCCCGGGTATTTACCCGGCCCTGTCTCTCTCTCTCTCTCCCGGGTATTTACCCGGCCCTGTCTCTCTCTCTCTCTCCCGGGTATTTACCCGGCCCTGTCTCTCTCTCTCTCTCCCGGGTATTTACCCGGCCCTGTCTCTCTCTCTCTCTCCCGGGTATTTACCCGGCCCTGTCTCTCTCTCTCTCTCCCGGGTATTTACCCGGCCCTGTCTCTCTCTCTCTCTCCCGGGTATTTACCCGGCCCTGTCTCTCTCTCTCTCTCCCGGGTATTTACCCGGCCCTGTCTCTCTCTCTCTCTCCCGGGTATTTACCCGGCCCTGTCTCTCTCTCTCTCTCCCGGGTATTTACCCGGCCCTGTCTCTCTCTCTCTCTCTCTCCCGGGTATTTACCCGGCCCTGTCTCTCTCTCTCTCTCCCGGGTATTTACCCTGCCCTGTCTCTCTCTCTCTCTCCCGGGTATTTACCCGGCCCTGTCTCTCTCTCTCTCTCCCGGGTATTTACCCGGCCCTGTCTCTCTCTCTCTCTCCCGGGTATTTACCCGGCCCTGTCTCTCTCTCTCTCTCCCAGGTATTTACACGGCCCTGTCTCTCTCTCTTTCTCTCCCGGGTATTTACACGGCCCTGTCTCTCTCTCTCTCTCCCGGGTATTTACACGGCCCTGTCTCTCTCTCTCTCTCTCCCGGGTATTTACCCGGCCCTGTTTCTCTCTCTCTCTCCCCCGGGTATTTACCCGGCCCTGTCTCTCTCTCTCTGCCGGGTATTTACCCGGTCCCGTCTCTCTCTCTCTCTGCCGGGTATTTACCCGGCCCTGTTTCTCTCTCTCTCTCCCCCGGGTATTTACCCGTCCCTGTCTCTCTCTCTCTCTCCCGGGTATTTACCCGGCCCTGTCTCTCTCTCTCTCTCCCGGGTATTTACCCGGCCCTGTCTCTCGCTCTCTCTCCCGGGTATTTACCCGGCCCTGTCTCTCTCTCTCTCTCTCCCGGGTATTTACCCGGCCCTGTCTCTCTCCCGGGTATTTACCCGGCCCTGTCTCTCTCCCGGGTATTTACCCGGCCCTGTCTCTCTCCCGGGTATTTACCCGGCCCTGTCTCTCTCCCGGGTATTTACCCGGCCCTGTCTCTCTCTCTCTCTCCCGGGTATTTTCCCGGCCCTGTCTCTCTCTCTCTCCCGGGTATTTACCCGGCCCTGTCTCTCTCTCTCTCTCCCGGGTATTTACCCGGCCCTGTCTCTCTCTCTCTCCCGGGTATTTACCCGGCCCTGTCTCTCTCTCCTGGGTATTTACCCGGCCCTGTCTCTCTCTCTCTCTCTATCCCGGGTATTTACCCGGCCCTGTCTCTCTCTCTCTCTCTATCCCGGGTATTTACCCGGCCCTGTCTCTCTCTCGCCCGGGTATTTACCCGGCCCTGTCTCTCTCTCGCTCTCTCTCGCGGGTATTTACCCGGCTCTGTCTCTCTCTCGCGGGTATTTACCCGGCCCTGTCTGTCTCTCGCTCTATCTCCCGGGTATTTACCCGGCCCTGTCTCTCTCTCACGCTCCCTCTCCCGGGTATTTACCCGGCCCTGTCTCCACCTCTCCCGAGTATTTACCGGCCCCTGTCTCTCTCCCTCCCGGGTATTTACCCAGCCCTGTCTCTCTCTCTTTCTCTCTCCCGGGTATTTACCCGGCCCTGTCTCTCTCTCCCGGGTGTTTACCCGGCCCTGTCTCTCTCTCCCGGGTGTTTACCCGGCCCTGTCTCTCTCTCCCGGGTGTTTACCCGGACCTGTCTCTCTCTCCCGGGTGTTTACCCGGACCTGTCTCTCTCTCCCGGGTGTTTACCCGGACCTGTCTCTCTCTCCCGGGTGTTTACCCGGACCTGTCTCTCTCTCCCGGGTGTTTACCCGGCCCTGTCTCTCTCTCTCTCTCCCGGGTGTTTACCCGGCCCTGTCTCTCTCTCTCTCTCCCGGGTATTTACCCGGCCCTGTCTCTCTCTCTCTCTCCCGGGTATTTACCCGGCCCTGTCTCTCTCTCTCTCTCCCGGGTATTTACCCGGCCCTGTCTCTCTCTCTCTCTCCCGGGTATTTACCCGGCCCTGTCTCTCTCTCTCTCTCCCGGGTATTTACCCGGCCCTGTCTCTCTCTCTCTCTCCCGGGTATTTACCCGGCCCTGTCTCTCTCTCTCTCTCCCGGGTATTTACCCGGCCCTGTCTCTCTCTCTCTCCCGGGTATTTACCCGGCCCTGTCTCTCTCTCTCTCTCCCGGGTATTTACCCGGCCCTGTCTCTCTCTCTCTCTCCCGGGTATTTACCCGGCCCTGTCTCTCTCTCTCTCTCCCGGGTATTTACCCGGCCCTGTCTCTCTCTCTCTCTCCCAGGTATTTACACGGCCCTGTCTCTCTCTCTTTCTCTCCCGGGTATTTACACGGCCCTGTCTCTCTCTCTCTCTCCCGGGTATTTACCCGGCCCTGTCTCTCTCTCTCTCTCTCCCGGGTATTTACCCGGCCGTCTCTCGCTCTCTCTCCCGGGTATTTACCCGGCCCTGTCTCTCTCTCTCTCTCCCGGGTATTTACCCGGCCCTGTCTCTGTCCCGGGTATTTACCCGGCCCTGTCTCTGTCCCGGGTATTTACCCGGCCCTGTCTCTGTCCCGGGTATTTACCCGGCCCTGTCTCTCTCTCTCCCCCGGGTATTTACCTGGCCCTGTCTCTCTCTCTCCCGGGTATTTACCCGGCCCTGTCTCTCTCTCTCTCTGCTGGGTATTTACCCGGCCCTGTCTCTCTCTCTCTGCCGGGTATTTACCCGGCCCTGTCTCTCTCTCTCTCTGCCGGGTATTTACCCGGCCCTGTCTCTCTCTCTCTCTCTGCCGGGTATTTAGCCGGCCCTCTCTCTCTCTGACGGGTATTTACCCGGCCCTGTTTCTCTCTCTCTCTCCCGGGTATTTACCCGGCCCTTTCTCTCTCTCTCTCCCCCCCGGGTATTTACCCGGCCCTTTCTCTCTCTCTCTCCCCCCCGGGTATTTACCCGGCCCTTTCTCTCTCTCTCTCCCCCCCGGGTATTTACCCGGCCCTTTCTCTCTCTCTCTCCCCCCCGGGTATTTACCCGGCCCTTTCTCTCTCTCTCTCCCCCCCGGGTATTTACCCGGCCCTGTCTCTCTCTCTCTCTCCCGGGTATTTACCCGGCCCTGTCTCTCTCTCTCTCTCCCGGGTATTTACCCGGCCCTGTCTCTCTCTCTCTCCCGGGTATTTACCCGGCCCTGTCTCTCTCTTTCTCTCCCGGGTATTTACCCGGCCCTGTCTCTCCCTTTCTCTCCCGGGTATTTACCCGGCCCTGTCTCTCTCTCTCTCCCGGGTATTTACCCGGCCCTGTCTCTCTCTCTCTCCCGGGTATTTACCCGGCCCTGTCTCTCTCTCTCTCCCAAGTATTTACCCGGCCCTGTCTCTCTCTCTCTCCCGGGTATTTACCCGGCCCTGTCTCTCTCTCTCTCCTGGGTATTTACCCGGCCCTGTCTCTCTCTCTCTCCCGGGTATTTACCCGGCCCTGTCTCTCTCTCTCTCCCGGGTATTTACCCGGCCCTGTCTCTCTCTCTCTCCCGGGTATTTACCCGGCCCTGTCTCTCTCTCTCTCCCGGGTATTTACCCGGCCCTGTCTCTCTCTCTCTCCCGGGTATTTACCCGGCCCTGTCTCTCTCTTTCTCTCTCCCGGGTATTTACCCGGCCCTGTCTCTCTCTCTCTCTCTCTCCCGGGTATTTACCCGGCCCTGTCTCTCTCTCTCTCTCTCTCTCCCGGGTATTTATCCAGCCCTGTATCTCTCTCCCGGGTATTTACCCGGCCCTCTCTCTCTCTTTCTCTCTCCCGGGTATTTACCCGGCCCTGTCTCTCTCTCCCGGGTGTTTACCCGGCCCTGTCTCTCTCTCCCGGGTGTTTACCCGGACCTGTCTCTCTCTCCCGGGTGTTTACCCGGACCTGTCTCTCTCTCCCGGGTGTTTACCCGGACCTGTCTCTCTCTCCCGGGTATTTACCCGGCCCTGCCTCTCTCTCTCTCTCTCCCGGGTATTTAACCGGCCCTGTCTCTCTCTCTCTGCAGGGTATTTACCCGGCCCTGTCTCTCTCTCTCTCTCTCTCCCGGGTATTTACCTGGCCCAGTCTCTCTCTCCCGGGTATTTACCCGGCCCTGCCTCTCTCTCCCGGGTATTTAACCGGCCCTGCCTCTCTCTCCCGGGTATTTAACCGGCCCTGTCTCTCTCTCTGTCTCCCGGGTATTTACCAGGCCCTGTCTCTCTCTCTTCCGGGTATTTACCCGGTCCTGTCTCTCTCTCTCTCTCTCCCGGGTATTTACCCGGCCCTGTCTCTCTCTCTCTCGCCCGGGTATTTACCCGGCCCTGTCTCTCTCTCTCTGCCAGGTATTTACCCGGCCCTGTCTCTCTCTGCCGGGTATTTACCCGGCCCTGTCTCTCTCTCTCTCTCTCTCCCGGGTATTTACCTGGCCCTGTCTCTCTCTCTCTCTCCCGGGTATTTACCCGGCCCTGTCTCTCTCTCTCTCTCCCGGATATTTACCCGGCCCTGTCTCTCTCTCTCCCGGGTATTTACCTGGCCCTGTCTCTATCTCTCTCTCCCGGTTATTTACCTGGCCCTGTCTCTCTCTCTCTGCCGGGTATTTACCCGGCCCTGTCTCTCTCTCTCTCTCCCGGGTATTTACCCGGCCCTGTCTCTCTCTCTCTCTCTCCCGGGTATTTACCCGGCCCTGTCTCTCTCTCTCTCCCTCCCGGGTATTTACCCGGCCCTGTCTCTCTCTCTCTCCCTCCCGGGTATTTACGGGGCCCTGACTCTCCCTCTCCTGGGTATTTGCGGGGCCCTGACTCTCCCTCGCCCGGGTATTTGCGGGGCCCTGACTCTCCCTCGCCCGGGTATTCGCCGGGCCCTGACTCTCCCTCGCCCGGGTATTCGCCGGGCCCTGACGCTCCCTCGCCCGGGTATTCGCCATGCCCTGACTCTCCCTCGCCCGGGTATTCGCCGGGCCCTGACTCTCCCTCGCCCGGGTATTCGCCGGGCCCTGACTCTCCCTCGCCCGGGTATTCGCCGGGCCCTGACTCTCCCTCGCCCGGGTATTCGCCGGGCCCTGACTCTCCCTCGCCCGGGTATTCGCCGTGCCCTGACTCTCCCTCGCCCGGGTATTCGCCGGGCCCTGACTCTCCCTCGCCCGGGTATTCGCCGGGCCCTGACTCTCCCTCGCCCGGGTATTCGCCGGGCCCTGACTCTCCCTCGCCCGGGTATTCGCCGGGCCCTGACTCTCCCTCGCCCGGGTATTCGCCGGGCCCTGACTCTCCCTCGCCCGGGCATTTGCCGGGCCCTGACTCTCCCTCGCCCGGGCATTTACCGGGCCCTGACTCTCCCTCGCCCGGGCATTTACCGGGCCCTGACTCTCCCTCGCCCGGGCATTTACCGGGCCCTGACTCTCCCTCGCCCGGGCATTTACCGGGCCCTGACTCTCCCTCACCCGGGCATTTACCGGGCCCTGACTCTCCCTCCCCCGGGCATTTACCGGGCCCTGACTCTCCCTCGCCCGGGCATTTACCGGGCCCTGACTCTCCCTCGCCCGGGCATTTACCGGGCACTGACTCTCCCTCGCCCGGGCATTTACCGGGCCCTGACTCTCCCTCGCCTGGGTATTTACCCGGCCCTGTCTCTCCCTCTCCCGGGTATTTACCCGGCCCTGTCTCTCCCTCTCCCGGGTATTTACCCGGCCCTGACTCTCCCTCTCCCGGGTATTTACCCGGCCCTGTCTCTCTCTCTCCCGGGTATTTACCCGGCCCCGTCTCTCTCTCTCCCGGGTATTTACCCGGCCCCGTCTCTCTCTCTCCCGGGTATTTACCCGGCCCCGTCTCTCTATCTCCCGGGTATTTACCCGGCCCCGTCTCTCTCTCTCTCTCGGGTATTTACCCGGCCCTGTCTCTCTCTCTCCCGGGTATTTACCCAGCCCTGTCTCTCTCTCTCCCGGGTATTTACCCAGCCCTGTCTCTCTCTCTCTCTCTCCCCCGGGTATTTACCTGGCCCTGTCTCGCTCTCTCTGCCGGGTATTTACCCGGCCCTGTCTCTCTCTCTCTGCCGGGTATTTACCCGGCCATGTCTCTCTCTCTCTGCCGGGTATTTACCCGGCCATGTCTCTCTCTCTCTGCCGGGTATTTACCCGGCCCTGTCTCTCTCTCTCTGCCGGGTATTTACCCGGCCCTGTCTCTCTCTCTCTGCCGGGTATTTACCCGGCCCTGTCTCTCTCTCTCTCTCCCGGGTATTTACCCTGTCCTGTCTCTCTCTCTCTCTCCCGGGTATTTACCCGGCCCTGTCTCTCTCTCTCTCTCCCAGGTATTTACCCGGCCCTGTCTCTCTCTCTCTCTGCCGGGTATTTACCCGGCCCTGTCTCTCTCTCTCTGCAGGGTATTTACCCGGCCCTGTCTCTCTCTCTCTGCAGGGTATTTACCCGGCCCTGTCTCTCTGTCTCTCTCTCCCGGGTATTTACCTGGCCCAGTCTCTCTCTCCCGGGTATTTACCCGGCCCTGCCTCTCTCTCTCTCTCTCCCGGGTATTTAACCGGCCCTGTCTCTCTCTCTCTCTCCCGGGTATTTACCAGGCCCTGTCTCTCTCTCTTCCGGGTATTTACCCGGCCCTGTCTCTCTCTCCCGGGTATTTACCCGGCCCTCTCTCTCCCTCCCGGGTATTTACCCGGCCCTCTCCCACCCTCCCGGGTATTTACCCGGCCCTCTCCCACCCTCCCGGGTATTTACCCGGCCCTCTCTCTCTCTCCCGGGTATTTACCCGGCCCTGTCTCTCTCTCCCGGGTATTTACCCGGCCCTCTCTCTCTCTCTCTCCCTGGTATTTACCCGGCCCTCTCTCTCTCTCTCTCTCTCCCTGGTATTTACCCGGCCCTCTCTCTCTCTCTCTCCCTGGTATTTACCCGGCCCTCTCTCTCTCTCCCGGGTATTTACCCGGCCCTGTCTCTCTCTCCCGGGTATTTACCCGGCCCTGTCTCTCTCTCCCGGGTATTTACCCGGCTCTGTCTCTCTCTCCCGGGTATTTACCCGGCACTGTCTCTCTCTCCCGGGTATTTACCCGGCCCTGTCTCTCTCTCTCCCGGGTATTTACCCGGCCCTGTCTCTCTCTCTCTCTCCCGGGTATTTACCCGGCCCTGTCTCTCTCTCCCGGGTATTTACCCGGCCCTGTCTCTCTCTCTCTCCCGGGTATTTACCCGGCCCTGTCTCTCTCTTTCTCTCCCGGGTATTTACCCGGCCCTGTCTCTCTCTCTCTCTCTCCCGGGTATTTACCTGGCCCTGTCTCTCTCTCTCTCCCGGGTATTTACCCGGCCCTGTCTCTCTCTCTCTCTCCCGGGTATTTACCCGGCCCTGTCTCTCTCTCTCTCCCGGGTATTTACCCCGCCCTGTCTCTCTCTCTCTCCCGGGTATTTACCCGGCCCTGTCTCTCTCTTTCTCTCTCCCGGGTATTTACCCGGCCCTGTCTCTCTCTTTCTCTCTCCCGGGTATTTACCCGGCCCTGTCTCTCTCTTTCTCTCTCCCGGGTATTTACCCGGCCCTGTCTCTCTCTTTCTCTCTCCCGGGTATTTACCCGGCCCTGTCTCTCTCTTTCTCTCTCCCGGGTATTTACCCGGCCCTGTCTCTCACTTTCTCTCTCCTGGGTATTTACCCGGCCCTGTCTCTCACTTTCTCTCTCCCGGGTATTTACCCGGCCCTGTCTCTCTCTTTCTCTCTCCCGGGTATTTACCCGGCCCTGTCTCTCTCTTTCTCCCTCCCGGGTATTTACCCGGCCCTGTCTCTCTCTCTCTCTCCCGGGTATTGACCCGGCCCTGTCTCTCTCTCACCCGGGTATTGACCCGGCCCTGTCTCTCTCTCTCCCGGGTATTGACCCGGCCCTGTCTCTCTCTCCCGGGTATTTACCCGGCCCTGTCTCTCTCTCCCGGGTATTTACCCGGACCTGTCTCTCTCTCCCGGGTATTTACCCGGACCTGTCTCTCTCTCCCGGGTATTTACCCGGCCCTCTCTCTCTCTTTCTCTCTCCCGGGTATTTACCCGGCCCTGTCTCTCTCTCTCTCTCCCGGGTATTTACCCGGCCCTGTCTCTCTCTCTCTCCCGGGTATTTACCCGGCCCTGTCTCTCTCTTTCTCTCCCGGGTATTTACCCGGCCCTGTCTCTCTCTCTCTCTCTCTCCCGGGTATTTACCCGGCCCTGTCTCTCTCTCTCTCCCGGGTATTTACCCGGCCCTGTCTCTCTCTCTCTCCCGGGTATTTACCCGGCCCTGTCTCTCTCTCTCTCCCGGGTATTTACCCGGCCCTCTCTCTCCCTCCCGGGTATTTACCCGGCCCTCTCTCTCTCTTTCTCTCTCCCGGGTATTTACCCGGCCCTGTCTCTCTCTCCCGGGTATTTACCCGGCCCTCTCTCTCTCTCTCTCCCGGGTATTTACCCGGCCCCCTCTCTCTCTCTCTCTCCCTGGTATTTACCCGGCCCCCTCTCTCTCTCTCTCTCCCTGGTATTTATCCGGCCCTCTCTCTCTCTCTCTCCCGGGTATTTACCCGGCCCTGTCTCTCTCTCCCGGGTATTTACCCGGCCCTGTCTCTCTCTCCCGGGTATTTAGCCGGCCCTGTCTCTCTCTCCCGGGTATTTACCCGGCCCTGTCTCTCTCTCTCTCTCCCGGGTATTTACCCGGCCCTGTCTCTCTCTCTCTCTCCCGGGTATTTACCCGGCCCTGTCTCTCTCTCTCTCTCCCGGCTATTTACCCGGCCCTGTCTCTCTCTCTCTCTCTCCCGGGTATTTACCCGGCCCTGTCTCTCTCTCTCTCTCTCTCCCGGGTATTTACCCGGCCCTGTCTCTCTCTCTCTCTCTCTCCCGGGTATTTACCCGGCCCTGTCTCTCTCTCTCTCTCTCTCCCGGGTATTTACCCGGCCCTGTCTCTCTCTCTCTCTCTCTCCCGGGTATTTACCCGGCCCTGTCTCTCTCTCTCTCTCTCTCCCGGGTATTTACCCGGCCCTGTCTCTCTCTCTTTCTCTCTCCCGGGTATTTACCCGGACCTGTCTCTCTCTCCCGGGTATTTACCCGGACCTGTCTCTCTCTCCCGGGTATTTACCCGGACCTGTCTCTCTCTCCCGGGTATTTACCCGGACCTGTCTCTCTCTCCCGGGTATTCACCCGGACCTGTCTCTCTCTCCCGGGTATTCACCCGGACCTGTCTCTCTCTCCCGGTATTCACCCGGACCTGTCTCTCTCTCCCGGGTATTCACCCGGACCTGTCTCTCTCTCCCGGGTATTCACCCGGACCTGTCTCTCTCTCCCGGGTATTCACCCGGACCTGTCTCGCTCTCCCGGGTATTCACCCGGACCTGTCTCGCTCTCCCGGGTATTCACCCGGACCTGTCTCGCTCTCCCGGGTATTCACCCGGACCTGTCTCTCTCTCCCGGGTATTCACCCGGACCTGTCTCTCTCTCCCGGGTATTCACCCGGACCTGTCTCTCTCTCCCGGGTATTCACCCGGACCTGTCTCTCTCTCCCGGGTATTCACCCGGACCTGTCTCTCTCTCCCGGGTATTCACCCGGACCTGTCTCTCTCTCTCTCGGGTACTTACCCGGCCCTGTCTATCTCTCTCTCGGGTACTTACCCGGCCCTGTCTATCTCTCTCTCGGGTACTTACCCGGCCCTGTCTATCTCTCTCTCTCGGGTACTTACCCGGCCCTGTCTATCTCTCTCTCTCGGGTACTTACCCGGCCCTGTCTATCTCTCTCTCTCGGGTACTTACCCGGCCCTGTCTCTCTCTCTCTCTCCTGGGC